>NW_015169341.1:55499-56626 GCF_001447785.1 Gekko japonicus
CGTGGCTACCAAAAAGATGTTGTGGGTGATGCAAAAGTCCCATAACTGAATGGCGAGGTTGCAGAGACGTAGGGAGACCGTGCCTCCTTGTTTGTTTATATAACTGAGCGTGGTGGTATTGTCCGTGAGGACCATAATACATTTCCCTTTGATTATTGGTAGGAAACTTGTGACCGCAAACTGAATTGCGAGCAGTTCCAGGAAGTTTATGTGTTGACCTTGCTCGTGGGTGTTCCACTTGCCCCCGACGCACAGACCCATCATGTGTGCACCCCATCCCGACAGGGAAGCATCCGTGTTCAGGGTGATTTGGGGTGATGGAGGGTGCTCCCTGGAAGATATTGGAAGGGACAGTCCACCAAAGTAACGAGTCTCGTATGTTGGGATGGGGGGATAGGACAACAGTGTGAGCGTTGTTCACTGGGTTGTAATTCCGGATGAACCACAGTTGTAAACTACGCATTTTCAGTTTGGCAAAGATGAGAACTGACGTCATTGCAGCCATAAGGCCAAACAGCCTTTGGATTTGGAAGGCAGTGACAGAAGGGTGGGTACGGACGACGGTGGCTAAGGAAATGATGTCTGCCGCTCTGTCTAGAGGCAGGTAAGCCATGCATGTCATGGTACCTAGTATAGTGCTTATGTACTTTATTCTTTGGACTGGACTCAATTGAGACTTTTCTCGATTGACTTGTAGTCCCAGATTTTTTAATAGTTGCAGTGTCTCGGTGATGTTTGAGACCAGGGCATTCTGGGAAGGCGCTACCAAAAGCCAATCGTCGATATAGGGGTAGATGGAGATACCTCGGAGATGAAGGAAAGCTGCAAACAATCATAGTCTTTGTGAAGACTCTTGGGGCGCTGGAAAGGCCAAATGGCAGGGCTGCATACTGGTAATGCTGTTGAACAATCGCGAAGCGTAGGTATTGGCGGTGGGAGGGCTAGATGGTGAGGTGGAAGTACGCATCTTGGAGGTTGAGGGTGGCCATCCAGACGTGTTTCCGTAGGAGTGGCATAATCTGCTGTAAGGACACCATGCGGAAGCGATGGTAGGTTACAAAACAGTTCAGTGCCCTTGGATCTAAAATGGGTTGAACACCTCCATTTCTCTTCGGGACTGTGAAGTA
>NW_015169342.1:0-2247 GCF_001447785.1 Gekko japonicus
GCACATGCGCACAAACACGAAACGCTTGTCGCGGCACTTCTTTCCCACACTCCAGCATCACTGCGTGTTCGCCAGCTAACAGCCTAAGCGTGAAGACTCGGGGGACCATGTGATTGGGCTACCGTGCTTTATTTTGCTCTGGGGCAAACAGCCACACCTCCCCCCCCCCGAGTTATCTGGCCCGTGTGACCAGGGCTGAAAAAGATTTGCAAATGTTTTTTCAATAGACCAGCAAAATATCATTAGTTTCAATAGACTAGAAAAATATGGTTAGAATCTTGTAGTACAGTGCCACTCTATTGCCTGCATGGAAAAGCCCTCTTGAATTATTCAGTTTTGCATCGTTGGCGAAAAGCCGTGAGCGTGAAGACCCTTCCTCACCTCCTCAGGCTGGCCGTTCCATCTTGTTGGCATCCATCACAGAAACCAGGACAAAATGATCCATGGATACACCAGGCGGTGTATTAGTCCTGTTTTCTGGTGTGCCTATGTTACAACACACATCCAGGTCCGAGCGTATTCTTGATATTTCTACAGCAAAAAAAAAAAAAAATGGAAAAAATGGAAAAAATGGAAAAGGTATCCCAGCTAATCGTCTCTTCCTGAGACAATAAAAGCTCAGGTTTTGGGACTAGCAGTTGCTGAGCTACCTTGAACAACTGGGGTGGTTGTGAGCCAGCTGATGTTATATTAGCAGGGTAGTAACATTTCTTTGCTGCCATCACCGTGGCTTCATAGGTCTTCCAATGGGCTCCAACAACTCACCCAGGGAACTTGCAGACCGAGAAGACCCCGCCTCGCCTCGCCCCAGCAGCACAGCCAGGATGCAACAGTCCAACCCCGCCCGACCACAGAGCACGGAGCCACGGGGAGCAGCACGAGAGACCGACAGCACCAAGGAGAGGCTGACGGTGGCCCCACGACCTCACGAAACCCCATATGCCGGCATGGCGATGACCGCACCCCAGCCGCGGGGAAGGCATTGGAGCTTATCGAGGGGGTGGGGCTGGGAGGAATGAGAGGGAGGGGGGGACAGAAGATGGTGCTGAGCAAGGGAGCTGGGTATAAGGGAGAGGGAAGCAAAGGGGCCAGGGAGGAAGGACGTTGTATAGAAATATTGATTTCTAAAAGCCTCCTGCCTTCTCATGTGATATCTTCAGATAACGCTGTAGCTTACTTCCTCTCGCAAGCCAAATGGTGAAGCCCAGATGGCCTTAATAGCATGCCATAAACCCACATTCTTTCACTTGTTCATGCTAAATGGCAGACCTCATGCAAACAGTCACATACGCAAAGAGTTTGTAGTTTGGGAGTCACCTGACTGCGGACGTGGTTTCCAAACTTCCAGCCTATCCTCAGATATCCCCATGACGACCAAAAAAATGGCCACATACCCTGCTACTCCTGATTGGCTGATGGCCACAGCTAGTCATGATTAGATTGGGGTTTAATTGTCTGATCCCTTGGGAAAGAGCTCTCTGTTCCTGCTCTCTCTCTAGTTGTTTGAATTACATCTGGAAATGCTGTTCCAGGTGGGACAAAGAACTGCTTTGTGAGCTGAGCACATGCTTGCAAAGATGGGACTCCTGCTATTACAAATCCCTTGGTGTCTAACTGGATTATTTGGACTGATGCTATCCTGAATTGGTAAATAGGAATTACTGTTTAGTTAAGGCAAACTGCCCTAGCCTTTCTTGTTTTGAAATTCTTATAGTCTAATTGCAATACTCTGTGCTGAATAAAATATTATTCTTGTTTGTAACTTGTCTTGATGTTGTAACTGAGTTCTAAGCCTAAATCTTTCAGCCTGAACACTGACCACACATGCTACCATTGAGCATTAAGAGTGCATCTCTGAGGAGGTGCTAGTGTGTTTTGTCCCAGAGGCTAACCTAAAGGTTTGGAATCCCTCCCTTGGGGAAAAGCCGGGACTAGTTAAAAAGGGATTCTGGTGGTATATTGTTCTGAAATCCAGAGAGGATAGCATACCTTTCGGGGTTGTTGTGTAATGTATTGAAAAGTATAGGCTTCCCCTCATTCCTGGACAGGCTTGAGGGGCAGAAACCTATATAGACGTGCTCGGAACCACTGGATGCAGAGAGAGCAAGAAGGAGTCCAGGGAGGATGCTGAGAGGCTGGGTATTGTGTAGTGGGTTGCCGCATGGAGAGACGACAGACAACGACGTAGTGCATAGCACGCTTTATTGGCACACAACAAGACATGCCGACAAACGGCCGGCAGGCCAA
>NW_015169342.1:6176-8780 GCF_001447785.1 Gekko japonicus
TCTCCTGGTACCTCGCGACGGCCCGGCTCAGATGCGGCAGTATCCCACCTTCGTTGCCACTATTGTGTAGTGGGTTGCCGCATGGAGAGACGACAGACAACGACGTAGTGCATAGCACGCTTTATTGGCACACAACAAGACATGCCGACAAACGGCCGGCAGGCCAACTATATACATCCCTGGGGACACACCCCTGGTCACCATTGGTGGGTTTGAATCTCCCGCCACGGATCCCATTGGCTCCCCAGTGGAGGGACTAGGATGCTAGTCCCTATTGTTATCCCAGAGTCAAGCTCTGGCAGTTCCAGCTGACCGCTGGCCCCCCGGTGGCGGTCTGCATACACAACACTGGGGAACCGAAGCATGGAGGTAGAGGGACCTACGGAGTGGCGTTCAACTCCGTCCCCTACCCATCTGAGGCCCCAACGCTCCCCCTCTTTACAAGCCTCGTCGCCCAGAGCCGTCAGACCTCCCCCACCTTGAGACGTCACAGCCACAGGAGGGTCAGCCCCAGAGCCCAAGGCAGGCTTAACAAATAGGATTACTCCTGAGGAAGACAGGGACAAAATGAACTTATATCTGGGTGATCACTGGACAATGGTGGGCTTTCCCTTGAGAATGATGGACTTTTCCTTTTAATATTGTCGAGTTGCATTTATAATATAATATGATGTTTACCTTGAAAAGCTTTACTAAATGTCCTAGACATTCACATTCACAGTGTCTGCTTGTTTGGTGAATCTCCAGGTGGGGGCTGGAACTCTTCCTCTATAACAATTGATTTCCAGACAAATGGAGACCATTGACAAAATGGCTACTTTGGAGGGCGGATTCTACGGCATCGTACCTCCCAGATTGTCTCTCCTGTCCCCAAACCCTGCCCTCCACAGGCTCCACCCCCCCCAATCTTCATGTATTTTCCAACCCAGAGATGCAACCTTACTTGGAGATGGACGGAAGGTTCGCATAACAGGTGCCATTACAAGGGACACCTATCAAATACGGAATCCTTGGCCAGCTGAGGACACCATTTGTTGTTTGTTCGATATGCTTATGCAAAACAGAATGCAATTATTTAAACCAAAGAAGTGAAACCTCCCATTCGCAAGTCTGAAAAAAAATAAATGTAGAGTCCACTTTTTTCAACAAACATGGAGTGCCTGGGTAAGAGGAGCTCAGCTCTTTCTCTTCCTGCATCTTACTTCGCTAGACGAGCACCTGAATAATTTTTTCTCCCCACCAGGAACCAAGACTGAGCTGGAAGACAACACTTTAAGCACCAAACACCGTGAAATAAGGTGCAGGGAGAAACAGAGTTTATCTCCCCTTACCTGTGAGTTTCTTACTGTTCCAAAAAAAACCCCAACAACAACAAAAACCCCCACCTCTCTCTGCTTTAGATATGAGCCGGTGAACTTGTCCATAAGGATCCCTTCCTCTCATTATGTAGAATATGTGTCTCCTGTGATTATGTAGTATTTATGCCCCTGTTGCTGCTTCTTTTAAATCAGGGATTGCCAAATGCCACCTTGTGTACACTCTGCGAGCAAGAATTTTATTTGCCTGTTGTGTGGGAAACCTTTCCCCCTAGCTTTCTACAACTGGGCAGGGGTGATCCTTTTGGTAAGGAGTACAGTCCCCAAACATTTCATTCTAATTTGATGAGTCTATGACATCAAGAAATATGTTTCCTTCTCAAACCGATGGCTATGAATAACTGTGTTGCATTGTGTGTGTGTGTGTTTAGCGCTGTCAAGCCACTTCCGAGTTATGGCGACCCTGTGAATTATAAACATAGATGGCTTCAAGAGGGGAGTGGATACACATATGGAGCCAGAGGTCCATTAGTGACTATCAGCCACAACGTATAGATGGAATAGTATGTCTGAGGCAAGTGATGCTCTGTATTTTTGGTGCTTGGGAGGCAACAGCGAGAGGGCTTCTGAAGCTCCGGCCCTGCTGGTGGACCTCCTGATGTCACCTGGGCTTGGGCCACTGTGTGACACAGAGTGGTGGACTGGATGGGCCATTGGACTGATCCATCCTGGCTTCTCTTAGGTTCATATATTCTTAATGTCCTCCAAAAGGTCTTTAACAGTTTTACTCATGTCTTGCAAACTGAGGACTTTATCAAGTCGATCCCTCTCAAGTTGGGTCTTCCTCTTTGCCTACGGCCTTCAATATGAATAACTAAACCCAATAAAGAACATGAGCAGATGTAGTCACAAAATATTTCCTTCAAACTCAAACAAATGAAAAAGCAAACAGACAAGAGAGTTGCACAGATTCTTTCTTCTTAGCCTCCGTCATTGCAATGTATCCAGTCCAGACAAATCCAGACAACTCCAGACAAGTCCAGAGACAAATGTCGAGCTTCACTCCAAGAGACAATGGACTATGCGGATCCCAGCCCGCTCCAATCAGGGGCTAGGTTCCCGGCCGAGAGCCTATGGGACTCTCGGCCACTGTGAATAACCTATAGGGAAATAGGGGTGTGTTTTGGGTGGCGGTTTCTCAGGGGATATAAGCTGCCCTGCGAGCCAGCCAAAGTTGTCTTGTTCCTGATCAAATAGAGTACGCTTTGCTGAAATCACTCTCCGTCTG
>NW_015169342.1:8882-9360 GCF_001447785.1 Gekko japonicus
CCCCAGCATGGTACACTGCCATAGAGTCCACCCTTCAAAGCAGCCATTTTCTCCAGGGGAGCTGATCTCTGTCAGCTGGAGAGCAGTTGTCAAAGTGGGAGAGCTGTAAAACCTGGAGGCTGGGAACCCTAAAACAGACGGTTATTAGTGACAAGGCCTTCCTCTTGCTTACCTGAAGCCATGGGTCTGCCCCTTTCCCATCTGGCTTCTTCTTGCTATTCTCCTTTTCCATTTCATATATGTTTGGTGAGGGAGGGGGTCACTTTGAACCCTTGCAAGGTGATAAACATGACTGTATAATTCTTCTGAAGAAACTATTCTCTGGGAAATAATTATTCGGAAAGACCTCAATGGAACCGTGAGGACGAGCGAAAAGGATTAGCAAACCTTGCCCAATGTGAAATTCAGGGATGTTGAGAGTTCTTACTTCATGAAGAGTTTCACAGGAAGCCTAAGGAGTTTTGATAAGATTACCCCC
>NW_015169342.1:9552-12014 GCF_001447785.1 Gekko japonicus
GCAATGGGGCTGAAAACCCGATGGTACCATCGAGTTTCCAGCCCCATTGCCAGAGCGTTGCCCGGCGTCGCTTCCTGGCAATGGCATGGTGCGGCGCGTCTGTTGTCCCCGCAGGAATGATCCTGCGAGGATGTCTGTGTACCCCGCCAGATCACGGTAAGTACTTGGGAAGCCTCCCCCCCCGGCCATGGTGGAGGTGGTGGGAAGTTTTGTGTAGCCCTAAAGTGCATTCTGCCCTCACCTGGATAGCTCTGGCTAGCCCAGTCTCATCAGATCTTGGAAGCTAAGCAGGGTTGGCCCTGGCTAGTATTTCAGTGGGGGACCTCCAAGGAATACCAGGGTCCTGATGTGGAGGCAGGCAATGGCAAACCACCTCTGGATGTCTTTGCCTTGAAAACCCCACCAGGGGGTGTCGTAAGTCAGATGTGACTTGACGGCAAAACAACAACAAATGGAATAAGGGGTAGCAGTATGATTAAGCCAAAATGAACAAAACTACTGCAATAGTGCAAGTAACAACTTGTAATAATAATGATAACCTATCCTAAATATATACAAAATCCCAAAAATACAGTAACATTTATTTCCTAAACATTGTGCAAAATCGGGCACTATGGTCGGTTAGACATCCGAAATGAATATAACAAATGCTTTGTGAGTGGAGAGTCAACTCGGAATGTTTGTGACTTCTGAAGAGCACGTCTTTATGGATCTGTCATGTAGGAAGAAGTCTCCACGAAACGAAACTTCTACTCCGGAGATTTTCGTCCATCATCTGTTAGACACAATGTTTAGGAAATAAATGTTATTGTATTTTTGGAATTTTGTATACATTTAGGATAGGTTATCATTATTATTGCAAGCTGTTACTTGCACTATTGCAGTAGTTTTGTTCATTTTGGCCAAACAACAACAACAACACATACTAGTGTATGTGTTTCAGAACAACCTGTCTTCCTATATCGGCCTCCTGTTTGTCCTTCTTGAAAGTGCCGCACCATCCTCTATTTCAAAGGGCTGTGACTTCCCTGTGACTTTCACTTAATAGAAGCAACCCAAGTCCACTGTGGCTCATTTTCCATTATCCACTTAGGTCCCCACCTATAACTGCAAACACAGATGTTCTCCCTGTCCAGGTGATTAAGTTTACTTTGCAGGGATAACAGAAAACCTAAAGTAAAGGGTACTGAAGAGTCTGACGGGTGGTTTTGTGCAACATATGTCAGGCGTCATACACGTTATGAGGTTGGTTCATAACTTTGTTTGCTTCTATCTGGAGGGGTCCTGGCCTGTTCATGATAGAGAAATTGGAAACTATTTGAGGGGGGTAAATGGGTTTTCCTATGGGAGAGAGCAATAGCTTTTAAAGCTAAAATGTATTTGAAAGCATTACATTTTTTAAAAAAAGTCATTGAGAGGTCACACTCAGCATAACTCTTTGCATTTGTAAGATGACTTCCAAAATGTTCCCTTAGAATATTTACCCTTGGGGATGTTGTGCTGGGGGAGGTGTAGAACACTCAGAGAATGCTTCAAATAGTGAGGAGAATTTGGTGAATCCTAGTTAGATTTTGAAGGTTTTCGAGGGAGGTGGAATGAGTTGTAATAAAGTCTAGTGGCAATCATTAGCAATATTTGGGGTGGGGGGAGAAAAGACTTGCACATCCAAAAGTTCCTGTCAAGTTCTGCCTGAAGGAATCTTGGCTCCAGTTCTTTGAATTGCCCCTATAGGCCAAGCCTGCACAATCTACCCTATCTGCTGAATGTTGCCCACCAGCCCTGTGTGATAAGGGCCTGACAATGTGGGGTAGTGGTTTGGATGTTAAACTAGGGTGTGAGAGACCTCCATTCAGAGCCTCATAATGCGATGGAAGCTCATTGGGTGACCTTGAGCCAGTCATGCTCTGTGAGCCTAACCTAATTTACAGGCTTTTTGTGATGACAAAGGGATAGAGCAGAATTCGTGGAGGTCTCTATGCTGGAGAGCCAGCGTGGTGCAGTGATTAATAGCAGCACACTCTAAACTGGAGAGCCAAGTTTGATTCCCCAGTCTTCCACATGAAGCCCACTGGGTGGCCTTGGGCCAGTCACAGTTCTCTCAGAAATCTCTTGGCCTCACTTACCTCACAGAGTGGTGGTGGTTAAGAGCATCATACTCTAAGCTGGAGAACTGAGTTTGATTCCCCACTCCTCCACACAAAGCCCACTGGGTGACCCTGGGCCAGTCACAGTTCTCTCAGAACTCTCTTAACCTCACTTACCTCCAGGGGTCATTTCCTGCAGGAGCGCACAGGAGCAGAGCTCCAGCAGTAAAGAGCCCAGGGGGTGGGCACATGCAACAAGCCCCACCCCCTGCTCCCAGCAGCCCCAGGCCACGAGGAGCAAGAAGCCTCCTTCCTTCCTTCCTTCCTTCCTTCCTTCCTTCCTTCCTTCCTTCCTTCCTTCCTTCCTTCCTTCCTTCC
>NW_015169342.1:12026-35007 GCF_001447785.1 Gekko japonicus
TTCCTTCCTTCCTTCCTTCCTTCCTTCCTTCCTTCCTTCCTTCCTTCCTTCCTATTGAGATATATGTCAGAGTGATAGAGGTAGCAAGCAGTTACTATAGATCAGTTTGATCTATTTGTCATAACTAGCTGTCATGCTAGTAATCATGTAATTACAGCCAGGTGTTTCCTAGCAGGTGTTACTCTTTCAGGGCTTGTTAGAGTTAATGATTGCATCACCCTGTTAGAGATTGAAGCCAGGAAGCTCTGTACAAGAGCATGTAAACGCCTTGGCTGACTGTTATTTCCAACTTGACTCCAGAGGCAAAAACATAGAAGACTTGGACAGAGTATTCATTTTGCTTTCTTCTCTTCCCCCTGAATATAATCATTTAATTTCTTCGTTGGAAACATTAGACACTTTTTACCATTACCCAAATCAGATTTTAACCTAGAGCTTTTGTCCTGGCGTTAACAAAACAACAAAGTATTTGTATGTATCCTGAACTTGGTCTTTCTTCTGGATGTACTGGACGGTTATCAATTTCATTGGATCCAGGTATTTCAAGTCTCTCTCTCCCCCCGCCCCCCGTATTTGGTCAATTCTTGGCACCAAAGCCCAGCTAGCAAAAGCCAAGAGTTGAATGCTTTGATGAAGTGATACAGTTCACTTTATAAACTGGGAGAGTGTTTTGTTACCCAGCCGAAAGCAAGCAATAAAAGAGATACATGTAACAGAACTTTATTATGACGTTAAACTGTCACCGTATTTCATGAAGCCTATGCTCTGAGACATGTTCAAGTTTACTGCCGGCAAAGTAACTTACTGAAATCTAGAAAGCTTCCTCTGCTTTATTGAGCTAGAGTGGGGTTTTGGTTGTTGTTGTTTTTGTGTGTGTGTGTGATCAGGTCACATCATTTTGAAAGGGATAAATAAGCAGCATGAAATCCTGCCATTTAGAGGCTAAATAAAATCTTGTTAAAAGACTTTTAGAATCATAAACAAGATTCTTTATGGGTAGGTGACATTTTTCCAATGAGTAACAAGCTAGCTACCGATGGAACAAACATGAAATTGAGCAAACTCCAGAGGACGGCAGAAGACAGGAGGGCCTGGCGTGATGTGGTCCACGGGGTCGCGAAGAGTCGGACTCGATTGTGCGACTGAACAACAACTCACTAGTTCAGAGCAGGTCCAACTTTCTTATCACCTCTTGTTGTTATCCAAGATGCTACACACAGAGAGACAGACACAAAGAGTGGGAAGGGATCTCAAGGGTCATCTAGCACTACCCCGGGCACAAAGCAGGAAATCCACAACTATCTCCATTCCACTCTCCCAGTGACCTTCTGATCCCAAAGTGGTGATCAGCAGGGACCATTTCGTAGAAAAAGAGGTGCAGGAACTCATTAGCATAATTCATTAGCATAACTTATTTGCATATGCCACACACCCTGACCTCACCAGAAGTGTGTCAGAAGGCAACACCCACTGCTCAGGCTCCACTGGACTGTTTTGGATTGCTAGCTATTGGGTGGGGGGGGGACATGCAAATCTGTCCTCACAGAGGAGGGAGAGCTTTTACCTGAATAAAACCTGGTCTTAAAGGTACCCCTGGACTGTTTTGGACCGGGGGGCTGGGGGGAGCTTTGCAGCTTACCTGGCTGCTTCTTGCTCTGACTGAAGGCTGCTGGGAGCAGGGGGTGGGGCTTGTTGCATGTGCCCTGTCCCCCGGGCTCTTTACTGCCGGAGCTCCGCTCCTGTGCACTCCTGCAGGAAATGACCCCTGGTGATCAGCATTACCCTGGGCATGTAAGAAATGTCCATGAAAGCCAAGCACTGACTCATGTCTTCCTGCCCTCCCTGTCATGATCTGCCTACATTCACAGAATACACATCTCATCTTCCTTCCATGTTATTGCTAGCCATGGGGGCATTGTTGGGATAGAGCACAAATGCTGTTTTCCCTGTACCCGTGGCCTTCAAAAAGTCCTTTTATTTTCTCTCATATGTATGCTCTGAGTAACACAACCATTGAACATCAAACTTCATCAGCCTACCTCGCCCGACTTCTCCTTCCTTATAGCCCATCCTGGATTCTGGGGGTTTTTTTTGGTCACGCTGAAGTGCAGAACAATGTTGGCGAAACTGACTTGCAGAATCACCCATCTATTTACTAGCTTCATTTATACGTCACCTGTCTGCCCAATGGGGACTCAGGTGGCTTACATTGTTTTTTCCCCCTGCATTTTGTCCTCAGAACAACTCTGTGAGGTAGGTTAGGCTAAGCGTGTGACCGGCCCAAGCTTGCCCAGCATGCTTCCATAGTGGGGTGGGGACCTGAACCTGGGTCTCCCAGATTCTAGTTTGACCTGCTAACCCCTATTCCATACTGGCACTCTTTATCCTCAGATGGCCGCAGCTGGGTATACTGTCTTCTACCAACTGGGGACCAAAAGACAGGTCACAGTGTGCATCTGTGAGTCACATGAACACATAAAGCTGCCTTATACTGAACGAGACCCTTGGAACATCAAAGACAGTATTGTCTACTCATACTGACAACAGCTCTCCAGGGTCTCAGGTAAGAGTCTTTCACATCACCTACTGCCAGATCCATCAACTGTAGATGCCGGGAATTGAACCTGGGACCTTCTGTATGCCAAGTATATAC
Source organism: Gekko japonicus (assembly GCF_001447785.1). Classification (NCBI taxonomy): domain Eukaryota; kingdom Metazoa; phylum Chordata; class Lepidosauria; order Squamata; family Gekkonidae; genus Gekko; species Gekko japonicus. Next base: position 14,680 of record NW_015169342.1, read on the forward strand.
TCTACCACTGAGCCACAGATTCACAGTCTTTCTCTTTCTGCAGGTTTCCAAGACAGCAGCTGGCTTTGATTTTGTGTGTGTGTGTGTGTGTGTGTGTGTGTGTGTCTGTTTTGAGCATCAGAGTTAGATTCAGAGTCCTGATGGTTCACTGTCCACCTAGCCTAGTTGCGGCCCTGGCTGAGCTGCCAGAGGGGATTTTGAAACTGGTATTGCAAAATCCCTGGCTGATTCTGGTGGGAATTTCAACAGTCATGCCAAGGGCCATGTGTCTAGCCATGCTCGGGATTTCATGGCCACCATGTTACCTATGGGACTGTCTCTAGTTGTGTTGGGTGCAACACACCCAAAAGGGCATGTAACGGATCTGTTTTAATGTACAGAGCACTTTGTTGGTGGTCTAGAGAAGGACCCACAGATTAGCCCTTTATCATGGTCAGGTCATTTCAGACTGAAGGCATGGCTGAATGTGCCTACACTCATCTGATAAGTCAGGGTTCCAATTAGGCTGGTCCGCCCACAGAGCCAGATGGATCCAGTGGGTTTCCAGTATGCTGCAGAGTCCTAATGGTGAGCAGATCAAGTAGCCACTAGAATCATGGGATGGGGTTTGAGGCAGATTGGGGTTCTGGATGGACTGTTCTCTGGTGACTTGTCCCTCCATCTTTGAGATCCCCAGCTCCCTGACTTACCAGAGTGATGGGAGACAGGAAGTGGGTGGAGAAACTTCTACAACCCTTGGGATGAAGAAGACATAAAATACCTTAAAGCACATTACCTGGCCTATGAGGTGGTGGTGGCAGTGGTGGTGGTGGGAAATCTCTCTCTGCCACCATTGCATCAGTGGAATTTCATCCTGCATGATTATTTCAAATAGTGAAGAACCTCATGGATTTGGGGCCTCAGCTCTGGAGAGAGGAGGAACTGGAAGGGCACTATGATAAATTGGCTCGGTTTTGGGCTGATAAAATCTCTCTGCTCCACTTTAAATTATATGCCACTCTTTTAGATAACAAGCTTAGGGTGTTGGTGGTACTGAATTATCCATGCTTGATGTGGGATTCACTGCTGCAGGAAGTACACGTGGAATTCACTGCTGCACTGCTGCAAGAACATAAACAGCTTCAGGAAGGGATTGGATAAACATATGGAGCAGAGGTCCGTCTGTGGCTATTAGCCACAAGGTATGGAGGGAATGCTCTGTCTGGGATAGTGATGTGCTGGTGCTTGGGGGGTAACAGTGGGAGGGCTTCTGAAGTTCTGGCCCCGCTGGTGGACCTCCTGATGGCACCTGGGTTTTGGCCACTGTGTGACACAGAGTACTGGCCTAGATGGCCCATTGGCCTGATCCAACATGCCTTCTGTTACGTTCTTGTAACGGATCCTTTCAGATTGATCTCTCTTTCTGATGTCGATGGAATCCTGAGGAGTGGAAAACCTGCCACTTGGAAATTGGACCTCTGCCCTTCTTGTTTAATTAAAACCTGGCGTATGTTGGTTAATTCTGGGTTGGAAAGAATTTCTAATGCCATACTATTGGAAGGAGTTTTCCCTTCAATATTAAAACTGGCTGTAGTAAAACTATTTCTGAAGAAGCCTCCGTTGCCGGTGGACAATGTTGACAGCTATGGATCTGTTCCCAGTCTTCCATACTTTGGCAAATGGGTAGAAAAGGTGATAGCAGAGTGACTTCAGGAATATTTGGAGGAGACATATGCCCATGATTGTTTTCTATCCAGCTTCAAACCTTGGTCAGATATGTCATGGGAGGTACCTACGTTCTCTTCCATAAACTGGCCAGGTATTATCCTCAAGTCCCTGGCCTATTTCAAAAGGTACTCAGGCTAAGAGGGAGGAAAGAGAGAGTCTTATGGCGTGCAACCTGCTATTTATCACCTGCCCTCTTAAGGTCGCACACGGGGCTGACTCACTGGAGCTCTTGGTTCTTCCTCAGGTACCTGGCCTATTTAAGCACATGCTTGGGCTAAGGTTCTTAGACTGCAACTCACAACCTGTGGACTGAACGGACATCAAACCTTGAATGTGATCAGCTGCAGTGGACAGGAGAATCTTGCCTCCTTTCATTTTTATACAGGAGGGAGGGTGGGAATATGCCTTTCTGTTGTTTGTTTTGCACCAGTTGAGACTTGGATGGCTCTCCCTGTGTTATATCGGGAGAGAGCTGGTTGTCTCTGCGTCTATGCCCTATCCAGAGCCAGGTGAGAGCTGGTCTCTGGGCTTGTCTGTCATCTTCAGATCGAGGTGAGAGCTAGTATCTGGGGTGCTGTCTGTAAGCTGGTTGTCTGTCTTGTCTCACCTGCTGGATGGGAATGTGTTTGGGAGAGTGGAATGAGGAGAATAATGGTTCCACAATCAATAGGGTGTGAGATAGGGGGAGATATGGTGGTGGGAGAAGAACAGGCAAGGGAAAAGACAGCAGACATCTGCATGCCGCTGCCCCTTCTTGTTCTTCCAGCCACACTGATGCTTTGTGACCGTATCAACATCCTGCTGGGCTTTAATATCTTGCTTTTAGACACAAGGTTTTAAATGCAGGGCTATTTTTGGGCAGGAAAGCAAAGGAACGGAGTTCCGGCTGGCTCCCAAGTTGGCCACGCCCAGCAGGAACTCATTAGCATAATAGGCCACACCCAACAGCAGAAACTCATTAGGATTGGCTACATTAGGGGTGTGTGGCCTAACATGCAAAGGAGTTCCTGCTACAAAAAAGGCCCTGGGTTTTGACAACAAACAAGGTAAACAGAATAAGAAGCAAAAGGTGGGCGTGGCTGGATGAGCACACTTCTGGTAACATGGGGGTGTGGCCTAATGTGCTAATGAGCTGTGCTGTCAGGGGGTTTGGCCCAATATGCTAATGAGTTCTTGCCATTGGGTGTGGCCTATTATGCTAATGAGTTCCTGCTGGGCTTTTTCTACAAAAAGAGCCCTGTTTAAATGTAAGATATCACCGAGACCTGACTGGGGGAGGGGGGTGTCATTTTGATAATGCAAGTTCCTCCCTCCCCCCCTCTCTCTCTCTCCCCCCCCCCCCCCTCCCCCCCCTTAGCAAACCCTCCCTCCCTCTCTCTCCAGAACTGTGATTTAAAGTGCAAAGTTTCCCAGAGCTGAAAGCATTGATAAGGGAATAATTCAACATATTAAGCCTCAGCATCTCTCCTGCCAACTGTGGCATATTGCCTGCTGCTTTGGATATGGCAGTCCACCAGGACAGACCATCAAGGACAGTCAATTTTCAAACAAGACAGCTGGTAACAATTTTTACCTGTTCTACTACAAGCAGCTGGGGGTGTCAATGGGAGGCCCGTTACTCTCGTCTTCTGTAAGTGCAGTGACAATCAGGCGCTTTATAGTTCTTAGAGGCCAGGAGGTCCGTGGCTGTTTATCTATCTCTGTAGCAGCTTCATACCACCCACACATGCACTCTGCCACCGGCAGTGTTAATCTGAGATGTTATGGGTCATAATTAATATTCACGCTCACAAGGCATTCAACTGAGGTGCTAGCTCATAAAGCAATCCGGAACGGAATCTGGAATGTTCTCAAAAACCTCCCATTCCTGTTATATTGGCCTTATTTTAGGTGTAGTGTCTTTCCTGGGCTGGTTTGCACTGACTGGCAGCCCCTGCATGAATATTGGTGGTGTGTGCACAAGGCCTCCACTGAGCTTGTGACAGGGCTATTTTGATTACTCAGTGCTTACATGCGGAGAATGGATTAGTAGACCACCAAGATTAGTACAACCATAATCGGTCATTTTTGAGCAGCAAGTAATACAAACTGTAGTGGTTTCTGTAGCAAAATTTTTTACCAAAGAGAGGCATAGGCAAGGGGGGGCAAAGCTCCTGGGAGCCCCGCAAAGCTGATGGCTCCCAATGTCATTGTTTATATTGCCTAAGGTAAGGGAAAAGGCAATATCACAATCTTCCACCTTTGACTTTTGGGTCAGTGACTTACAGAGTCAAATAGGAGGCCTATTTGCAGAGTCCTCTGCTGCAGAAGCGGGTGCAGGAGCAATGAAAACTGTATATGGTGTTAGAGACAGAAAGCCGAAGTAAGGGCAGAAGGACTCTGATAAATGGACCTTTGAAACAAAGAAGATGCTCAGAAAGTTCTTTCATAAAAAACTAATTTACTAATACAGAACAATGTGGAAAACAAGAACTCTACAAGTATATTGTTTTACTAACTCTTTTAATACTAATATTAAGTTTAACATAAAGGGGATCTCCCACTCTTGGGTTTTTAGTTAGTGTGGGTATCTTTTCTTTATCCATAGTTGTAGTTCCCCTTCCTATATTTTTCTTTGTAGTTTGTAGTAAAGGTAAAGGTAAAGGTTTCCCTTGCTCGAAAGCCCGTCGAATCCGACTCTAGGGTTGTGGTGCTCATCTCCGTTTCAAAGCCAAAGAGCCAGTGCTGTCCGAAGATGTTTCTGTGGTCATGTGGCCGGCATGACTAAACACCAAGGCGTACGGAACGCTGTTACCTTCCCACCGAAGCAGTACCTATTTATCTACTTGCAATTTCTTGCTTTCGAACTGCTAGGTTGGCAGGAGCTGGAACTAGAGACCGGAGCTCACTTCATCATGCGGCACCCGGGTCTCGAACTGCTAAACTACTGACCTTCCACAGCCTGCAGTTCAGCGTCTTAACCACTTGAGCCACCGCAGCTCCAGTTAAAGGTATACTAGCTAGCCTCTTGGCAAAGAGAACCCCTAGTCCGGTCTGGGCAGGTAGATGGGACATCTTCAAAACAAAGGCAGTGTATCTACTCAGGTGTGAGTCAATAGTGATGATGCATGAGCCGTGAGGGACTGCATGCCTTCTTTCCCACCCAGGAATGTGGCACAAGTCATTTTCCACTCTCATGTCAGATGGGTTTAGCAGAGGAAGAGACAGTGGGCATGGTGATCGACTCTTCTGGTTTCCCATTTGGCATTTGGGATCTCAGATCTTTTTCTCTGACATCTCAGCAGGACAGGAAAGAAGGCGCCCCTGATGGCTGCTGCCCGTCCTCATCCTGTGAAAGAAGGAAGCACCATTGGCAATACAAAACAGGCTGCCAATTTTTGCTCAGCAGAAGCCAAGTCTGAAACCAGATTCGGCAAGACGACTGAATTTCCCCAAGACTTTCAGTCATTCACGTCATTGCTAATCATATTAAACAAGGGGCGGTATCAGCCAATCAAAATCTTTGTAAAATGTAAATGCGACATAAAAGATCAGGATATGCCTGCCAATACGCATGCCTCATGAAATGAAGGCCTTAAAATGCCTACTAAAATGTAAAAATATTACACACAAAAGCAGTTCATTGCTATGCCTATAGTTAAGTGCCTGTTTGAGCCTCTGACCTAGTTCCTTTGCCTTCCTCCCTGTAACTCTAGCAATGGCACTTATTGGTATGGAGGTTTCAGGGTCAGGAGGGATGAAAGACATTATTCATCTGGCTATGTCCTAAAGGAGCTTTCTGCAGAGGGCAACTGAGGACAAATGAAGACCTAGAATTACAAGTCCAATATTGCTTTTTTATTTTCCTAAAAAGAAAATAAATTATTCCATGTGTGTGTGTGTGTGTGTGTGTGTATAATCTGCTGAGTTAATTTCCCTGCTGATAAATGCATTACACAAAGCTGAACTAAGAACATTTGGCAGCACTCGGGTGCCCAGTTAAATGACTTCTACTGTGTGTGGCTTCACAAAAGAATATTGCCACTTTCAGACCATCTATTTAATATTGATTGGAAAGAGGTAGCATAAGGGACAGAAAAACCAAGTGTACACCATGGATTACACTAGCCTTGATACTGCCTTTCTCTGCTGAGTACAGCAGTAAGCACTTAGCAAGGAAACAAATAATATATAACGTATGCTGAATGAATCCAGTGCATCAGAAATGAATGAATGAATCCAGTGCATCAGAAAACCCTATAAAGAGGTATCTTGCAAAATATGAGTTTATAACTAATCATACTCAAACACTAGTTCAACTCACATACTGCTTGTAGGTTACAAGCAGATAGTTTGACAAGCTGCTGAGGTATGTCTTAGAGAGTGCCATCGGATTTGCACAATTCTACTGCTTTCTTGCATTATTAGACTGCAGTCTTTCAGTTACTGCCACCGCTGCCACCTTCATTTTAAAAAATGACACATAGTAAAAAAAAAAGTTTAAGAATTTTACTTACTACTTAGATGTTTCCTTGTGCCTCCCATGACTGCCCGTGAATCCAACGATTCTTAAAGTCCATTATTTTAGTCACTTCTTAAATAGATGTTTCTGACTATGCAGGCACAAAAGGTACACACACACATATTAGGAACAGATTATGACCGTGGTATTCATTCAGCCAAACACATTGCATCAAATAATGGAGTATAATATGTATTCAGATGCATATTTTGGAGCAAAATTCCAAAAAAAAAAAAAAAAAAGAGCTGAAGGCCAGAAGAAATGAACAGCTAAGCACAGAGAAATGGGGGGGGGGGGAATGATTGATTGGAGCCTGGGGACTTCTCTCATATACTGAAACTGAGAAGTTCTTTCTGCTACTGTTATGGAAAGGTCACTCTGAAATTCAGGGTTTTTTAATCAGTATTCTTACCTATTAAACCATTATCTCTGCATACAAAGAATAACAGTAATTGAATTTACCAAGCCTTTCCCAGAGTACTATATATAGCTCAACTGCTCTTCATAGCACACGTTGCAGACAGAACTGTGAGCCCATGTTTACAGCATGCAGATGGCCCCGTCCACATGTTCACTCACAGTGCAGGAAGGTAGACTAGGCATGAGCGCACGGGCCTTACCTTATCACCAAGTGGTCTTCATGGAGCAAATGTGTGGAGGAGGTGCCATTGTGTATTTCCCCTCACCAGGATCAGTGGCACTATTTTTAGAACATTGCTGATCACATTGAGAGGGTATGGATGTGACTGTTTCCTCCACACAATCGTCCCACACAAAGCACTTAATTGTTCTGTGGAGTTGGCGGACAGAGCCAGTGTGCTCATGTCCTTTCTACCTTCTCACACAGTGGGTGCGTTCAGATGGGGCGTTTCAGCCGGCATAAACTGTACCGGTTGGAACCGGTGCAGTTTATGCCAGCTGAAACGCGATCACACTCACCTCCTGTCTGCGGATCCCATCGCTGTATGCTCGTCCACACACAGCGGGCATCGGCGTTTTTGGGGTTATTTTTATACTCAGTTTGAGCATGGGCATAGGCAGCCATCCACAGAATGATGATCTTCGTGCATGCGCAAAAAAACCCTGTCTTACATTTAAACTTTAAAGGTAAGGACTTACCTTGAAAGTTTAAAGAGCAAAGTAGCCTCCCTGAGGTCCCGGACGCCTCCGAAACGCTAAACTAAGGCCCTTTTCTTTTCTTATTTAAACAAACGCCAGGACGAAGCTTTGCCCAAGCGCATATCGCCGACCTTTAAAAAAAAAATGGTGGGCGAAAATCGGAAGCCTCAGGCTTCCGAACGGAAGTGGCTCTGCAACGGTGGAGAGCGATCAGACGGGGGGGGGTGTAAAGCGATTACAACCGTTGCACACAGGATACCACCACTTGGGGATACCACGGTGTAAAGCTCTTTACAACGGTTAGGGGCGGAAGGCAGATGTTCGCCGTGTGAACGCCAGTAAGTACACCGATTCCAACCAGCACCTATACCGTTGTAAATGCCCCGTCTGAACGCACCCAGAGTGTGAACACATGGAAGGGCTTGTCGGTATAGGGCTACTGTTTTCCTGCACAGCATTTCCCCCAGTTATATCAGTGGCTCACTGTTTGAGGAGGACTCCCATTCTATAGAGATGGTTGCTCATAGCCTGAACCATTTCAGCTATTACATCCTGACTTTTGCAGACGTGGACAAATAGTTTGGTTGCATGTAAAGAACAGCCAGTGTGGTCTAATGGTTAGAGTGTTGGCCATGATGTTTACTAAGTGACCTGGGGGCAAGGACTTTCTTTCTGAGCCTAACCTGCTGTGATGGACAGGTTAGGTTCTGCTTCTCCCTAGGAGCAACTAGTGAGAGCTGACAGAACTTTGGTAGTTTGGAAACAGCAGGTGGGAGTTGGCAGCTAGGGCAATGAGCAGGAAAAAAAAAGATGTCTAAGTGAACCTGAGGCAAAGATCAGCCTAAAGCTAGCTGACTAAAACTGAGTCAATTTGTAACGTAAGATCCTGGGTACTGGAATAGGGAAACAATTCAAAAGTGCAAGGGGAAAGAAGTGTTACTTCTACAATACTTTCTTCAGTGTTACATTCAAGCCATAAATAAAGGCTAACCCTATGTTTGTTTAACCCTGTGGGTATTGTGTCTCAGGGAAAGAAACATACACGCACAAGTTAACATAGGCCCCGGACACACAGGCCGGATATCGGGGGGGAGGTGTGGCTAATTGCCCTGGCACATTTTGATCCACGATTACACGATCAGACGCACCGGCGGCACAGCACGGGTCCTTCCCTCGGCACCAGTGGGTAAACGAGGAACCGGAGGAGAATGCCACGCGCCAGCGCGATCACACCACAGGCGTCTGGAGGCAGCCCATGGCAAACGTTTACTAGTACCTTGGAGGTACTAGTTTTTAAATGTGCATTGTCGGCGGTATGCCACGAGTGCACTCCACTTTCCAGATGTTGGGGTGTGATCGCGCCCGGATAATCTGCCCACTTTCCGTGCCTCTCCTGTGGCAACTTTGCCGTGTGACCAGGGCTGTTGATAGATTATAGATAGATAACTAGACAGATGTTAGATAGGTAGGTAGATAGATACGTTGATAAATAGATAGCAGTGTTCCTTCCAAGCTGAGTTAGTGTGAGCTAGCTCACATTTTGTTAACCTCCGGCTCACACATTTTTTGTCTTAGCTCAGGAAGCATGGCTCTAGAGCAAACTAATTTATGCAGTAGCCAAATCACTTGCTCACAGCTGTAATGCCATGTTGTATCCGCTGACCGCCACCAGAGGCCAGCGCACACTCCTGAGCTTGAGCCCTAGACAACAATGGGGACTAGGATCCTAGTCCCTCCACTGGGGGACCAATGGGACCATGGCGGGAGATTCAAACCCGCCAATGGGACCCAACCCAGGGGTGTGCCCCTGGTTATGTATATAGTTGGCCTGCCGGCCGTTGTTTTTTGTCTTTGTTGTGTACCAGTAAAGCTATGCTGATCACTACATCAGTCTCCATGCTTTCTTCATGCATCTAACCCACTACACTTCGTGCCAGTAGCACACAAAGTAGAATTTTTGCTCACAAGACTCCACAGTTTAGAGGGAGCATGGATGGATGGATGGATGGATGACAGGTAGATAACAGAAGAGAATAGAATATGAATAAAAGGTGGTAGAGTGTGAATTGAATAGTGTTCGAGCCACAATAACTGTGTGAAGTGTTTGACTGAGGGCCTGCTATTGAAGGTAGATGGTGGACTACCCTTTCTGCTGATATCTCTGTGAATGAGAGAGAGGACCTGGGAGGTGAAATGGTCATGGTGCTCCAGAAAATTTTAAAAGAGATTAGAAGGTTAGCAAGGATGATGGCCTGTAACTCAGAATCTGAGAGAGAGGGTGATTTCCCACAAGCACTGCTCCGCGGTCACTCTTCTCTTTGGGCCGATGGTACGTGTCTATTTTACACAAGCTGCTGCGCCACCGCATTTTGCCCCGCAGCTTCATGTGATTTTCCCCGCGTCTACTCAATCCTGTTTTTGGAGGGGGAAATCGCACGAAGCTGCGGGGCAAAATGTGGTCGCGCAGCAGCTTGTGTGAAATTGACATGCCCCATCAGGGCAAAAGGGAGGAGTGAGCGCGGAGCAGCGCTTGTGGGAAATCACCCAGAGAGTGATAGAGAGGTTGCTGAGAAGGGTGGGCGCTCTGTGTGAGTGGAAAGGGGTGTCACACTTGCCTCATAGGGTTGTTGTGATGCAAAATGAGGGAGAGGATAATGATGTGTGCTATCCTGAGGTTCTTGGAGGAAGGGCAGGAATAATGCACTACCTGATTTTTGGTATAGGCAAGGTTTGTGTGTTTGTTTGTTTTGTATTCTCCTCAAGGGTTGCTGTGCTGCTTGTCTTAGTGGGCCCCTTTCCTTTGTCATGCGAATTCTCCATAATAGGGAGTTTTCAATCCCACACCTTCAGTCTGAATTGGGACTGTCCAGTAAGATGCATACTACTTGGTCCCACTGATTATATGATTCAGCCTTAAGCCATGCTTCACAGTGCAACCCTAATAAGAATTTCATCCTTCTAACTACCTTGACGTCCATGGGCAAGTCTGTTTAGGACTGCACTATTAGTAAAGGTAGGTAAAGGTTTCCCTTGCTTGAAAGCCAGTCGAATCTGACTCTAGGGATGCGGTGCTCATCTCCGCTTCCATGGTCATGTGGCCGGCATGACTAGACGCCAAGGTGCACAGAACGCTGTTACCTTCCCACCAAAGTGGTACCTGTTTATCTACTTGCAATTTCTTGCTTTCAAACTGCTAGGTCGGCAGGAGCTGGAGCCAGGGACGGGAGCTCACTCTTTTATGTGGCACTTGGGTCTCGGACCGCTGAACTACTGACCTGCAGTCTACAGTTCTGCGTCTTAACCACCTGAGCCACTGCAGCCCGTGCACTATTAGACACAAGTCAAATAATGTGTTCTTTTTAAAGAAGGGATTAGCACTCATTCTTGAATCTTTAATAGATATTTACAACTGTTGTGTTGAGCTTGGCAAAATTCAACATGATATTTGAAGGTTGGGGGTTTTTTTTCAGATACTTAGTTTATATAATCTTTGGAGGGGCAGAGAACTGTGAAGGAAGATTCGATATGAAGCTTGATGGATAGTGTCACTGATGGATTAGGGAAAGGTTTTTTGGATTGAAAATCACTTCTGAAGAGAGAGATTTCCCTCCTGCACAGAGCGGCAAAATGGAAGGTGGTTGTGGGAAATGGATTTGTGGTGACGCTTGCGATTAAGAAGCAAGGAGCAGAAACCACAGGCTTTCAGGGACTCCAAATGGCAAACTGGTTAGCTGGAATCTGATGGTTATGGCAACCGTTCCTTACCAACTTCAGACGGCTGCTTCAAAATATTCAAGTCCCACAGCAAGATTTAAAAATCTTTTCTATGGAGCAAACATACAGAAGGTAAACAATATACTGTACGAAGTACTACAACTTTCTGATGATTTCCCCCCTATACACGTATTTCTCTATTGGAAATATTATTATTTGAGGATCAAAATGTGTACCTCTGTTACTCTCTTGCCTTGAAAACTGCACCAGGGGTCACCATCAATGCTCCCTCTAAGCTGTGGAGTCTTGTGAGCAAAAATTTACTTTGTGAGCTACTGTCCCCATAGGTCCCTTCTAGGATCCTAGCCTCCCGATAGGTGCACGTGAGGATCCGTTCGGGCTATTGTCTTTGGATGTGAAGCTTGGGCTCTTCGCATGGCCACGTGCGGAACCAACCATGTGCGCGATTTTCCCTGGGTACACAACAAGCACCTTGTCTTGTTTTCTTTGCCCCATTACTGTATTAGGAAACCATTTGTTTAATGTTTCTTGCCTGGTCATCATGCCTATATTTCTCGGCCCAAAAGGGGCATTTTGGTTGGGCTTGGGGGGGGGGTACTCTAGGCCTTCCCAAGGGACCCTAAATCCAGAGTGGTGGCAGAGGAAGGTGGCAACCCACTAGGGGTCATGACAGGGGGAAAGGCATATTCAGACTTACAGCTCAATCACATGCACACTATATTAGGAGTGCCAAGAAAATAAATGAAGTTGATTTCCATGCTCTAAGTCAACATAGATAGAATCGAGCCCTTTAAAAACAGTGGACCTTGAGTGGCCAGGAACCACGTCTGGGACTGGGATTTATTTCCCCTTTCCAATCAATATGAATGAAATTTTATTTCGGCATCCAGCCAGAACAATCCAAACACTTCATCAAGGAGCTCCAAAATAAAATATTATAAAATATACAATATAAAAAAGTATAAAATACATATAGCCGATTCACTTAAAAAGAGCTGTACTTTTCGAATGCAGCGGCATGCCACCCAAAATTTGGCCAGAATCTTAGTATTATTTATTTATTTTATTATATTTATACCCCACCCTCCCCACGGACGGGCTCAGGGCAGCTATTAAAGTGATTTTCGTCAGATAACAATTACAACAATCCAAGTTTTCATCAGATAACAGTTTATCACAACAATCCAAGCCCAGGCATCTCTTTAATAAGAGGTTGAATTAATCTCTCTCGAACCACATTGTACCACATCATATGTTCAATAGATTCTATCTCCCCAGACTCACATTTGCAAAATCATTGTACATCAGTCTTGAGCAATTCAGTTCCCCCCCTGCCTTCAAAGCAAGTCACACAACTAACTTTTGCTGGAATAGGCCCAAATCTACATGTACCAAGTTTGTCCTGAAAATGTATTCCTGTTGTTCCAGGTCACCACATCTTCATAAGTTATTCCTAACATCTCTCTCTTTTTTTCACTCTGAACAAAGTAATTTGATTCTGTTTGTTCACTCAAGGCCAGGGAGTAGCACATCCTCCAGCGTTTAGCCTTAGATTAATGGGGAGAGAGAGAAAGAGCGACTGAAATCGTACAGAAATAGCATTTCCTCACAGTTGGAAGCCTCCACCTCCCAGTTACACTTACTCTGAACAGTAGGTAATATATTTTTTTGAGGACAGCAACATCACAAGGCAGGATGGCCAAAAAGGTATTAAAGCACCTATCTTCCCACATCTGTCGGAGGATGCACCTTTTAGTTGAAACCCTATCAGCAAATTGTAATGCACAGCGGGAAGTGAAAGGATTTTTTGGAAGAAAAACAACATAGTCCAGAGCTCTATGATGTTCTCCTCAGCATGATAGCACATCAGCAGCTGTCCAGCCATTGTGAAAGATAGCAGCAGAAATAATCCCAGAGACAGATGGGTTTTAATAGAACCTGAGATCTGACTTCTCAAATGGCCTAGTTAAGCTTTGAACATTTATCAGAATGGATTCCCATATGCATTTCCTTGTAGTGGTGGAATTTTTTTCCTGTTGTTGTTGGTAGGGTTTTTGGCCCTTGACCAGCTATTGGTATCAACGCATAGCTTGCTTTGATTTGACATGCGTCCGGTTGATCATCCCTCATGTGCATTTGTATGCATTGGTTGTTTTTTTTTGTTTTTTTGTCATGTACAGCAACAATTATGGCCATAATGGGTACAATGGAGAGAGTGGTTTATATTGAATAAAACTCTGGAAACCTTCAGTGATTTGACATTTACAACTAAATAGGAATTTCCTCCTTGTATCAGTCGAGACCAAAGTTCCATCTGTTTCAGCCTACTGTGCATATTTAGACTTCCAATGTTTACTAGTTGTTTATTCTGGTTGAGGCATCGTTTCCCACTGGGGTCCTAATAACGGGAATCTGGTGAAGGTACTGAGAATTCTTCATCAGTGGTTTCCCTAGTCCTCCCTCATGGAACTACAGTTCCCAGCTTTGGAAGAGGTGAAAGAGCCCAACCTGGATAGCCCAGGCTGGCCCAATCTTGTCAAATCTCAAAAGCTAAGCCAGGTCGACCCTGGGTAGGATTTTGATTGCCACCAAGAAAGTCCAGGATAGCTATGCAGAGGCAGGCAATGGTAAACAACCACTGAATGTCTAATGCCTCGAAAACCCTACAGGGTCACCGTGACGGCAAGAACTACAACAAACATTTTGCTCCTCACCAGCACCAAATAGGAAGTAATGCCTACTTTCTAAATCCTTTGTGCAAGGGACACAAATCTTATTTATTTATTTATTTTTCTCCCCAATGGGGAATTTTTTATTGCATTTTTATTAAAACTACAAACTATAACAGAAATAAGGAAGGGGACTACATTTAAGGGGATAAAGAAAAGATACCCACTGCTGACTAAAAACCCAAGAGAGGAGATCTTCTAATCATCTTAAATACACATTTAGTCTTAATCATGTTAATCTCATTACAAACTGAGTCACATAGTCTATTAACTTTTCCCACATCTTAAATTTAACTGATATCAGGAAATACCCCAAAGCATCTCAATTCAAAATTTTTCAAAGGCACAATTCAGAGTCCTTCAGCCTTCACTTCTTCCGCAACTTATAAGGACTTTTAGGAGCTGCTGCCCCTTTGTTTGTTTGTATTTATGGCCCACCCATCCCGCAAGCGAGCTCAGGGCGGGTGACATCATAAAAACAGTACAATAAATACCATTAAAATTAAACAAGTTAGTAATTTAAACAATAATAAACATTAAAACCCAATCACACTTTGGACAGTCACTGGTTGTACAGTTCTTTAGCATATTATTTGGGTTAACGGATAGATGGATTGGTGACAACCGCCTCAGGGAGGCCATATAGAGACGCCCGCTGCCTCAGTCAAAGGCCTGGCAGAAGAGCTCCATCTTACAGCCCCTGTGGAATTGCAGAAGATCCTGCAGGGCCCTAATCTCAACTGGGAGCACGTTACACCAGGCAGGGGCCAGTCCTGGTCGAGGCAAGATGGACGCCCTTTGGGCCAGGGACAACCAGGGGATGCTTATCCATGGAGCGTAATGCTCTTCGGGGTGTATATGAGAAGAGGAGGTGCCTCAGATATGTGAAGGCCTTTGAAGAAGGTAAGGAATAGCAGGAGTCTCTCACTATTTGGGAGATGGAAGTATACATTTTGGGTAGTTATACAGGTTTTCAAATAAGAATTGCTGCTACAATTTAAAAGGCACATATTTGTATGGCAGAGGTAATCAGTTGTCCCATGTCCTCACTAAAAATCACTCCTCACCAGCTGCTATCAACTCGAGGAATATTTATGGATGACACTGTTGGTAAGAACGGTCATGGAACTACACATCTGGGGTTGAATTCTGAGAAAAAAATGCTAGTAATGAAAGGAACATTTTTTGCCATTTCCTCATTCCTGCAACATTTCCATCACTCACAGAGTGGGAGACAACGTAGTATAATGCTTAAGAGCAACGGACTTTAATCTGGAGTACTGGATTCGATTCCCCACTCCTCCACATGAAACCGACTAGGTGGCCTGGGGCCAGCATAACCAGGGGTTGTTACTTCGGACAGACGCACCACGTTGTTTTCTCCTAGTCATGTTTCTGTTAAGCAAGCTGGACCAATTGAGGCTAGTGTAGTGTAACAGCGAACTCTAATCTGGAGAACTGGGTTTGATTCCACACTCCTCTGCATATAGTCTGCTGGGTGGTGACCGGGGGTCATTTCATAGAAAAAGAGGTGCAGGAGCTCATTAGCATAACTCATTAGCATAACTCATTTACATATGCCACACCCCCTGGCATCACCGGAAGTGTGTCAGAAGACAACACCCACCGCTCAGGCTCCACTGGACTGTTTTGGATTGCTAGCTATTTGGGGGGAAGGGAATGTGCAGATCTGTCCTCACAGAGGAGGGAGAGCTTGTACCTGAATAAAACTTGGTCTTAAAGGTGCCACTGGACTGTTTCGGACTGGGGGGAGCTCCGCAACTCACCTGGCTGCTTCTTGTTCTGACTGAAGGCTGCTGGGAGCAGGGGGTAGGGCTTGTTGCATGTCCTCTTTACTGGGCTCTTTACTGCCGGAGCTCCGCTCCTGTGCGCTCCTGCAGGAAATGACCCCTGTTTATAGCAATCCCAGCAAGAGGCTTTCAAGGTCCCATCTATCTCTCAAGGTCCCTGTTGTAGGGAGAGGAAGGGAATGTGACTGGAAGCTGCTCTGAGAATCCATAGGGTAGAGAAAACCAGGGTATAAAAACCACCACCTCCTCCTGCCCCCCATCATACTGTTCTAGAAGTGCCCTGTCCCTGAGGAGCACCATTTTGTGGGGCTGCAGTTGGTGAGGGGATGGGAGGAAGTCTTGATCCACTGACAGAAATCACTCCTGTCAGTGGAACTTTTTCTGCTGGATCCAACCCTCTGTGTTCTTCCAGTGTTGCTTTCCCCATAATCCAGTGCGAAGGAGTCTAAGACTGGTGCCTGTAACAGTATACTCAAGGCTGAGAAGCGTGTTGTTAGAAACCACAAATAATGTCGGCCTCATAATCTAAACCAAAAAAAAAAGGGATCACAGATATCCACAGGAAACAACCACAAGCAAACTCTGTGATATGGGCAACATTGATAATACTTGCATTGCTTTTCTAAAACTTTACAAAAGTGCAACAATTTGTCCAACATTCTTACTTATACAATATTGCAAAAAAGTACACATAGTCCAACATAATGAGTACCCGGTTGTGAACCCATTTCAACTTTATAGTCTTCCTCAGACGTAATCCAATATTTAAAGGAGGTGTCAGCTTCTTAAATCCAGCTCAGCATTGATAATTCTTAATTTCCTTCATAATATCTTCTGGTTCCATAATAAGTGTTTATTTTTGGAGCAAGCCAATCCTCTGTAGGTATGAAAAAGCCTCCTGGTTTTTACTGGCCATGCTCTCCACAAACACCAACTTATTTAGGTAGTAGCAATCAAGTCCTTATTATATTTATCTGGCTAAAGCCTTCATTATTCTGGCTGGCAAATGCTCTATACTATTCCACCCGGCTAAGGTCTTCATTTTCTGGCTGGCAAATGCTCCATAAGTCGGTGGTGAATTGTCGACAATTTCTACCACCAACACCAACAAGATTACTAGTTGTTGTTTTTTTTACAATGATGATTGTATGTGTTGCATAAAGAAGTGCTTCTTTTCACTTGTTTGCCACAGTGGGCTACGCGGATCTCTGGAATGAACTTCTGTGAGTGAATTTCAAGGAGGGAGGGGGTTACCATGCAATCTAAAACAGAATTGCACCCTTCTAGGTGCTTGGACTTCAGTTGACTCCTAGGACAAAGTAGATTGTCACGGGCTGGGGTGCCAGTCAAAGGGAGTCCAGAATAGACCGAGGCCAGAAGTTAAGAAGATAGTGCAAAGTCCAAAGCCAAGCCAGGGTCAGGAGCTTGAAACACAGAGCCAAATCCAAAATCACTAACCAGAAGCATAGTCCCAAAAGCCAAGCCAGAGCCGGGAGCCAGGAACACAGAGCCAAGTCCAAAGCCAGGGGGGTCCAAAGGTCTAAGTGCAAAAACTGAGTCAAAGTGGATGTAAGCAGCACAAAGCTGACTTGTTGCTTCCACAAAGAGCACAATCACCCAGGCTCCTGTTAGAACTGTGGGCTAGCTGAACATCTTCCCTGTAGCCTGGCCTCTTATCGCCTGGTTGCTAAGTTTTTCCGCAGTTGCTCCCTTAAGCAAGTCACACATGGGGGTGATTCAGGAGGACTTTCAGCTTGCAATTCTTCCCCCTTATCTGGGCCAGGTGTGAAGAATGCTGTTATAGGCAACTCCCAGCTATCCTCCTCTGCTGCTTCAGAGGGGCCAACTGCAGTTCCTTCTTGCAGCTCTGTCAGCTCTCCCTCATGACGTAGATGTTATGGGGGTTGGGCAACTTGGATCATGGTTCTTTCAACCAAACTTGTTTCTCCACATCCCTTTGCCTCCTCCTTCTCATGTTTCTTCAGAAGCTGGAAGGGCCCCATCATGGAGTTACTTACATAACTCTGGAGCTGTGAAAATGGTAAAGGGTGGAGGCAGGAGCCTCCCCTCCCCTCACATCACAGTCCCAAGCAGAAATGGGAACCCTCTGGCCTTTTGGATGGCTTTCCCAGCAGCTGCTATGTGATTTCAGGTAAAGCAAGTTGTGTTGAGGAACGCAGACCCAGTTTGCCAAGGGTATAGGTCTGTTCAGGGCTGTATTGTTAATCTGTCTTTCCCAGCCTAATGAAAGCTGGACTGTTTGCCCCCCCCCCAACTTGCAAAGCAAACTGGATTAGTCCTGGGGGTTTGCTTGTCCTTTAAAATCAGCATGGTCTTTGTGGACACCCCTTCTTAATTTTTTGACAGCCAGTAAGCAGTTCACCCCATTGCCTGTTTAATTCTACCCCTCCCCCCCAGACAAATCCCATGGTGCTCTGAAAGGCTTTCCAGAAGTGAGGCAAGGGGGCCGTTTGACTTTGCTCATCAGGTGGCTTCCCAATATTATCGCAGGTGGCTAGATTTCAAAGGATTGAATCAGACAGCTGGGAAAAGGCTGTTTTTCCCCTGCCTCTCAGCATCAAAGCAGGAGTCAATAGAAAGTGCAAGTGTTAAAGGGGAGGGTACCGGTTTTCAAAGACCATCTCTACCGACAAAGATAAATCCAATGTGGGATGCCTTCTCTGAGCCGATGCCAAAGAAGAGGGGAGCAAACATTTCCTTAATTGAGTTTTCAGCAGCTTACGCATTGCGATTCCTTGCTGCAGTGAGAAATGTTTGCGTCGCTACCCATGCTCCCTCTAAGCTGTGAAGTCTTATGAGCAAAGATCCTACCTTGTGAGCTACTGGCATTCAAGTTGTGAGCGAGCGATTAGGCTCCTGCATAAGTTTGCTCTGGAGCCCTCCTTCCCGATCTAAGACAAAAACGTGTGAGCCGGAGGCTAATAAACTGTGAGCTAGCTCACACTAACTCAGTTTAGAGGGAACACTGGTCGCTACCTACCCCAGCTCCGGCAAATGGGAGATTATAAAGAAAGGCCCTTGTAATATTTCCTCTGTGAGTGTAAATTGTCTATGCTCATGACCAATTGCACTGTTTTATAAGCTCCTGCTACGTCTATATTCCTGGGAAAGGTGGCCTTCCCAGGGATAAGTCTCACCATCATTCTCCCTTGCTGTCCCATTCTACTTGGACTAGCATTAGATGCCGCCTTCCCACAGCTCTCAAACAACAGACACCCTGTGAGGTAGGTGGGGCTGAGAGAGCTCTGACGGAAACTGCTCTTTCCAGAACAGCTCTGAAATAATTTGCATTATGCATTATCATGCACATGACAGTCCTGTCCCTTCCACCATCACTGCTATGGCGACCCTACACATGCATCAACCAGTATGGTGTGGGCATTGAAAAACAACAGGGTGTATGTAAAATGTTTACACCAACCATTTACTCGCAGCTGCCGTCACTGATGTTTCAGTCCCTACCGCTTAAAAAGTACTTCAGAAATTTCATCTTGTCCCATCCTTTCAAAAAGAGGCAAGATGAATACAATTTCAATAGCACAGCTATGAAATGACACTGTTGATAATTAACACTGGAGGGGGAAAAATAAATATTCCCCCAAAGTCTTTGATTGTTGTCAGAGAGACATTGTGAATGAGACAAACACTTTGCCTTTGGCGCAGCGAGTATCTCGGGGAAAAAATGCCTTTGGAAAGATGAAAGCATTTCCAATTCAGCGCAACAATTTTTTTTGCCTAAATCCTGATTAGGAGTCAATTAATGGAGTCAATTAGGAGTCAATTAGTCTTCACAAAACAAGGACTCGTTTTGATGTGAAAGAGCTGGGCACTGATCAATGAAAACAGTAAATCTTGAAGCTTTCTCTCTACGTTTAAAAAACCTTTGTAGAAGGTCAGTATCTATGGGTTGGATCCTCTCGTGTGACAGCCAGCGGGAAGTTTTCCTGAGCATACCGTAGTTTAGTTTGCACAAGAGCAGCTGTTGAGGCTGAGGGATGATCTTCGTTTCCAATCAGTGTCGCTGTTGCTGGATAAAGGAATCAAAAGGCTGCTCGATGAAGTCATTACAGACCAATTTGGAGGTGTGATATGATTTGATCTGAGGTGGTCATTATTGGAGAGGGAGCCGAAATATACCTTTGTGCCCTCTTGCACAAGCAGAGATGCAAGTCGGGATACACTCAAGTGAACGGTGCAAGGCATGCTCTGACTGTTCTTGGAACAGTGATCATAATGTTGTTGTTCAACATTTGTATAAATAGGGAACTGGCCAAAAAGACTCACACAACCACTTTTAACTTTAAAAGGGGTAAATTCTCTGATATGAGGGGACATGTGGGGAGGAAACTGAAAGGAAAAGTAGAAAGGGTCAAAACCATTGGGGAAGCTTGGAAACTATTTAAAACTACGACCGTAGAAGCTCAAAAAATATATATTCCGCAGGTTAGGAAAGGCACAAACAGGTATAGGAAAAAGCCTGCATGGTTAACAAAAAAAGTAATGGAAGCTGTAAAAGGTAAAAAGGATTCCTTTAAGCAGTGGAAAGCTAGACACAGTGAGGCTTATAAAACGGAACACAGGCTATGGCAAATAAAATGCAAGTCTGTGGTCAGGCAGGCAAAAAGGGAATATGAGGAGCATATAGCAAAAAACGTAAAAACCAACAATAAAACTTTCTTCAAATACATTAGAAGCAGGAAACCAG
>NW_015169342.1:35330-39453 GCF_001447785.1 Gekko japonicus
CCCCCCCCAAGCCACACAACCAATGCTCTCTCTAAGCTGTGGAGTCTTGTGAGCAAAAATTCTACTTTGTGAGCTACTGGCATTAAAGTTGTGAGCGAGCAATATGGCGACTGTATAAATTAGTTTGCTCTGGAGCCATCCTTCCTGAGCTGAGACAAAAATGTGTGAGCAGGAGACTAAAAAGCTGTGACCGATTTCATACAAGAGCTGGCCCGCAGTCACGCCTCCCTTTGCCCTGCTTCTATTGGTCAGTTTCCCACTCGAAGCCGCATGGCCGCATTTTAACCGCGGCTTCACCCAATTTTTCCCGGGGTTTTGTGATTCTCAAAAACTTTCCTACAAGCACAATGTTAATAGGGTATTCGTATGCCCCCTATGTACACACAGCTAGGCCAATCGGACGACTCCCGCACACGGGAGAATGGGGCCCCAGGCCATTAAAGCCAAAGCTGGGAATCGAAACTAATTCCACGGGTAATTTTTTTTAAAATAATTTTTTTATTTGCATCATAAATTATTATTACATTACTTTACCATCCCAATTCTCTTATGATACGTTTCCCCCCTTTTATATCCCACCCCCCACAAGGTGGCCATCACATGCTACAAATTAAATTTTTAACCATGAGCACATTTTTTTCAATTTTTCAAGTATAACGGAATTAGCTTCTCCATTATTTACCCACTGAAAGTATATAGACCATTTCTTTTTTATCTCCTTCATTTTTCCATCCCATACCTTATTTTGTTTCATACATTCCAATATATCTGACTGGATATATTCGTATAAATAATCGTTCCATCTATCTAAAGACCACTTCAAACTCTCCTTCCAACCATATGCAATCACAGCATGCGCTGCTAGTAACATTGCTTTAAAAATATCCTGATTTCGTCTCTCAATATTACCATTTCCCAGCACTCCTGCCCATAAGCAAACAGCTGGTGCTGCTCCCAATGGCAGATCCTTTAGTTCCGGCCCTGCCCCACTATAGGGTTACCAACTCTGGGCTGGGAATTTCCTGAAGATTTGGGGGTTGAGCCTGGGGAGAGCAGGATTTTGAGAGGGGAGAGACCTGAACAAGGTATAATGTGACAGAGTCCAGCCTCCAAAGCAGCCATTTTCTCCTGGGGAACTGATCTCTGTAGCCTGGAGACTAGCTGTAATTCTGGGAGCTCTCCAGGCCTCACCTGGAGGTTGGCAACCATAACCTTATGTGGGCCATTTCTCTCCCCCCCCCCCCCAATGTGTGGTGGAACTATCTGAATCCATTTTTAGATCCATGTTTCTCTAATTCCAGCTGTGTCCTTTTGGAACCTAGAGATACATCCTTGGTGGTTTTCTACTGCCACCACCTGGGGTAATTCCTAAGATTTATCAAACTGCCTGCCTCACGTCAGGTTGTATATCACACCACGAAGGAGAGTCCCTGTGAGAGAAAAAAGGCAGCTTTCCCATCCCATTTCTTCAGGATCATGTACGGATCCATCCATCCTTCCTCGAAATTTCAAACCTGACTACAGGCTAAATAAAGATGTAAGCCCTTACCAACACAAGACCCTCAAACCTGAGGCCAGGCAAACAGT
Organism: Gekko japonicus; assembly: GCF_001447785.1. NCBI lineage: Eukaryota > Metazoa > Chordata > Lepidosauria > Squamata > Gekkonidae > Gekko > Gekko japonicus. The sequence goes on from NW_015169342.1 coordinate 36,918, forward strand.
TGTTTTGTTTTTTAAAAAAATTCAGAAAAGATATTTTGGACAAGGGAGACGAGAAGATCTGCACACTGTTCTGTGCGGCAGCTCCGTTAAAAGCCTGAATACCCCAAACGAGGTCAGCTGCTGTTTGAACTCAGGTTGGGGTCACCCGCGCCAGTTGAAGCAAAGGGGGAAGCGAGGCTATTTCCTCCAGAGAAATTGGGCATGAGGTTGCGAGATCACACCTCCCATTGTAGCTGCAGGCACAGCCAATCCCTGTGTGATAGACACAACTGCGGGTGAGTTGGAGCGGGGGGGTTGGCTTTTTTGTTTCCCATGTGCATAAATAAGGAATCGCACCTCCATACTGAGGGCCCCCTATGGAGTATGCAATGATGCACATACTACCGGTGGGTGGGGAGAATGCCACAGAGCCAGGAAGGTATGATCAGACCACCCCGATGGCATGAGAGCATGCTTGCATGATCAGACAGGGGAGAGTTCATCCATGCCCCATCGGCGCCTGTTAGAGCCAGACTATCCCTGGTGTCTTTTAACTCTGCTTCTGCAGTGGAGCAGCACGGGTTGCCGATGACTGCGGGACGCTTCCCAGATGTTGCTGTCTGATCGCTTTCTTTAGATCCATCAAGCATTTGCACCTAAGTCAGATCTAAAGGGAGCTGCGGTGGCTCAAGTGGTTAAGACGCTGAACTGCAGGCTGTGGAAGGTCGGTAGTTCAGCAGTTCGAGACCCGGGTGCCTCATGACGGAGTGAGCTCCCGCCTCTAGTTCCAGCTCCTGCCAACCTAGCAGTTCGAAAGCAAGAAATTGCAAGTAGGTACCGCTTCGGTGGGAAGGTAACAGCGTTCCGTGCGCCTTGGTGTTTAGTCATGCCGGCCACATGACCACGGAAACGTCTTCGGACAGCGCTGGCTCTTCGGCTTTGAAACAGAGATGAGCACCGCAACCCTAGAGTCAGACTCGACTGGCTTTCGAGCAAGGGAACCTTTACCTTTACAGAGCTAAAGACACATGTGATCACAGCCTTATTGCGTCTGGAGAGGAAATGGGAAGTGTGATTCGAAATTCCTGAGTCTTTTTAGTTCTCTTTTGTTAATGGACGCTGGCTCACCTGAGGGTGAGGACTCTGAAAGCCTGAGGCTTTTGTGTGTAAGTTAAGTGCCAACAAGGGCTTCAGACTTATGGCAAACCTATGATTTAATGATCCCCAAAACGTCCCGCTGTTAGCCTTGCAGAGGTTCTGTGGCTTCCTTGCTTGAGTCAATCCATATCCTGTTGGGTTTCCTCTTCTCCTGCTGCCTTCAACTTGCCCTAGCAGCATTGTCTTCTCCCGTGAACCTTGTCTTCTCATAATGTGACCAAAGTACAATAAGCCTCAATTCAGTCATTTTAGCTTCTAATCCTTCTGCTCCCACAGAACTTTTGCCATTCTGAAGAGGGAGCAAGTGTCTGTGTAGGCGAAAGTTTGAGTCCAGTGGGCACCTTTAAGACCAACAAAGTTTGATTCAAGGTGTGAGATTTTATGTGCATGCACACTTTGTCAGACAATGACAGATTATAGCTATATAGAGAGAGGGTGAACAACATAGGTAATACATGAGAGCCAGTTTGGTGTAGTGGTTAAGTGCGCGGACTCTAATCTGGGAGAACCGGGTTTGATTCCCCACTCCCCCACTTGCACCTGGCTGGACGACCTTGGGCAAGCCGTAGTTCTGATAAGAGCTGTCCTTGAAAAAGAGAAGTTTCTGTCAAGAGCTCTCTCAACCCCACCTACTTCACGGGGTGTCTGTTGTGGGGAGGGGAAGGGAAAGGAGTTTGTAAGCCGCTCTGAGACACCTTTGTTGGTCTTAAAGGTGCCACTGGACTCTAACTTTGTTCTGTTGCTTCAGGTCAATGTGGCTGCCTGTTAAGTCGCTCGCTTAACAAAGAAGTCGGAGAGTGATTCAGCAAGAACACAACTTTATTCTTCCACTCGAACACAACTCCAACATGGATCAACATCTGATAGCCAGAACAGCCTTTACATTGCAGCTGTCCTGCTTTTAAACATTCCCGGCTAATGTAGCCACACCCACTGTACAAATACCAACCAATAAGGTTATTCACATCAGGACCAATCACGGATGTTCCCGCTCAGGGAGCTTGCTTGAAAGTGATTGGTTAGGTGCTTCCTGGGCTAGTAACATGATTGGATGGATTTGGATCCTAGCCCAGGACGAAGCTCTACATTACACTTCAATTAGATGTTTCACAACATGCCATGCATTCAAGTCAGATTTGAATACGCTACACTGCCCCACCTTGATCTGTCTGTATAGGCTGAATTCTCTACTTCAGTCAACTGAGTGGCAAAAGCTGTGCAGCTGAGGTATCCCTGTACCTACTGGAAGAACTGTATATGGCAATTTGGTTCAATAAACCTTCTGTTTTCTTCTTGCCTGCCCCAAACTGCAAAGCAGGGGGTCATCACGAGTTATGCAGGGATGTTTTAACAGAAGTTTAAAAAGGAAAACAAACAAGGCAATATTGGCCATCATTGG
>NW_015169342.1:42521-45530 GCF_001447785.1 Gekko japonicus
CCAAAGGCCCATCCAGTCCAACACTCTGTGTCACACAGTGGCCAGAAATACCAGTGCCATCAGGAGGTCCAAGTCTGACATCTACCCTTTCGGACTGAGACAACCAAGAGGAACAAGGGTCGTACAAACAGGTGGTAGGTATCATAAGAACATAAGAGACGCCAATGTTGGATCAGGCCAAAGGCCCATCCAGTCCAACACTCTGTGTCACACAGTGGCCAGAAATACCAGGTGCCATCAGGAGGTCCAGCAGTGGGGCCAGGACATTAGAAGCCCTCCCACTGTTGGCCCCCTCCCCAAGCACCAAGAAGACAGAGCATTACTTGAGCCAAAGGCCCATCCAGTCCAACACTCTGTGTCACACAGTGGCCAGAAATACCAGTGCCATCAGGAGGTCCAAGTCTGACATCTACCCTTTCGGACTGAGACAACCAAGAGGAACAAGGGTCGTACAAACAGGTGGTAGGTATCATAAGAACATAAGAGACGCCAATGTTGGATCAAGCCAAAGGCCCATCCAGTCCAACACTCTGTGTCACACAGTGGCCAGAAATACCAGGTGCCATCAGGAGGTCCACCATCAGGGTTCTCAGACTTTCAAGAACCCTGTCCATATCCTCAGACTCAACAAATTGAAGGGTATCCCATACAAATGGAAAAGCCAGCACCCTGGCACGGTCTGATCCTATCACTGCTAATAAAAAAAACCCAATCAGTATAGATGCAAGAGATGCAAGAGACACAAAGTGTCAAGCCAACTGGTTGCAGCAGGTTGCTGGACCACCTCTTCCCATAGGCCTGGTCCCATCAGGCCTTTGTCCACCCAGAAGAGTTCTACAGGCCTGCACTTTCTAGAGGCAATGGCAGCAGAAAAGGGTTACTTCTTGACCCCCATCACTGCAACAGAGTGGTCCTGTTGGATTTGTCATGAGTCTTCCTCCCCTGTTGCTGTAGCCACCCCTCTTGTCTTTTCACAGTCTGCAGCCTGTCAGTAACCCGAGGGGCTGCTGAGCTCTAAGACCTGAGAGAGGGCACCTAGGAGCAATTGTATCAACTCCCTGAGCCATTTCCTCACTCCAGAGGTCAGCTAGCACATTGACAGGAGCACCAATCGCAGGAAAATCTATAAAGCCTTCTGAAAGCCACTTGGATGCACCTAGCTTCAGGGGTGGATCAGCACTGCCACTCCTCTTTGTTGGCGCATGAGTTGGCACATCTTCTACAAAGCAGTCCTGCTCTCCCGGCTTATTCAGTGAATCAATTTTCACATCAGTCCCCCACCGACTCTCCAATACCACTCAGCATTGGAAGATGTCCTCCCCCCCCCTTTAGAAACCAAAAAAGGTAAATGAAAGTTTTCCTTTTGAGTAAATATGGTACCAATTCTAGCTCACTTTCTCTCCTGTTGATAGCTTCCGAATGACCCAGAGCTAAGAAGATGGTTTCTAATAGCAACCACTCTTAAGGAAAAGTTGATTAGTTATAGATTTAGATTTAAGTAACCATTCCTTTTCTCATAATCTGTAAAGTAATTCTAAACTTGTCAATAAGAAAGATAACCAGCTGGAGACTGCTTTTTTTAGCGTATCCATTCTCTCCCTCTCAGCTCTTCTTCAGCCAGAAGACTACAAATCCTCTAAACAGAAGGGCGGTTGTGCGTGTCTTCCTAATACTCTTTGAGGGAGAGGTTACAGATACAGCAAGAAGTACAGGGAGATAAAATCTGCCTTGATGGACAAGATCAATTTCCATCAAATCCAGAATTTTCTTTCTGGCGATGGTTTGCCAGATGTCTCAGGGGGTACTCTAAGCCTTCCCGCTCAAGAAAGAAACTCCGTCTCCTTGATTGTTTTAGATGCCTGTGTTCTATACCTGTCCCAGCTCTTCCATACCCTTTCATGAAGTAAAAGGTAAAGGTAAAGGTTCCCTTGCTCGAAAGCCAGTCAAATCCGAATCTAGGGTTGCGGTGCTCATCTCCGTTTCAAAGCAGAAGAGCCAGCGCTGTCCGAAGATGTTTCCGTGGTCATGTGGCCGGCATGACTAAACACCAAGGTGCACGGAACACTGTTCCCTTCCCACTGAAGTGGTACCTATTTATCTACGTGCAATTTCTTGCTTCAGCAGTTCTTGCATGCATTGAGTAGGGCTGCCAAACTCTAGAAGCCATCTGGAAATCTCCTGCTATTACAATTGATCTCCGGACAACCAAGATCCGTTCTGCTGGATAAAATGGCTGCTTTGTGGGATGAACTCTATGACATTATACCCTGCTGAGGTCCCTGTGCTCCCCAAGCCACACCCTCTCCAGGCTCCCCCCCCCCAAATGTCCTGATATTCCCTAAACCATAGCTGGCAACCCTAGCATTAAGACTTGGCCAGCTTGAGAGCGTGTGAAGTGTGAATGAGACCCCGTTAGGAGGAGTATGCCGTTTCAGAAAGGCTTTTGGTTTGTTAAAGGATCCTTGCCTGGGACTCTGCTTTCGTCTAGTGCTGATGCAGGATCCCCAGGCCCAGCTTCCAATCCGAGGAGCTGATGAACCATTGGCAAGAAGGCAAGCAGGCCGTAGGTGCTGTTTTGTACCTGAGATATCCAAGGTATTTGTAGGGTCCAGCCCATGTTGTTGTTGTTGTTTTAAAATGTATTAATGTTTGAGGCATATCTCACATGCAGGGTTCTTAACTCGTTTCTGAGTGATGCTGATGTGTCTGGAAATACCCCAGGACTGTTAGCCGTAACGTTGGCTGCATCATTTTGTTTGGTGTAGTGGTTAAGTGCGTTCTTAACTCGTTTCTGAGTGATGCTGATGTGTCTGGAAATACCCCAGGACTGTTAGCCGTAACGTTGGCTGCATCATTTTGTTTGGTGTAGTGGTTAAGTGCGCGGACTCTGATCTGGGAGAACCGGGTTTGATTCCCCACTCCTCCACTTGCACCTGGCTGGATGACCTTGGGCGAGCCATAACTCTGGCACAGCTGTTCTTGAAAAAGAGCAGTTTCTGTCAAGAGTTC
>NW_015169342.1:45571-45696 GCF_001447785.1 Gekko japonicus
GTGTTAACGCCTCGTCCGCCTCCTCCTCCTCCTCCTCCTCCTCTTCTTCTTCTTCTTCTTCTTCTTCTTCTTCTTCTTCTTCTTCTTCTTCTTCTTCTTCTTCTTCATCTTCTTCTTCTTCTTCT
>NW_015169342.1:48709-55105 GCF_001447785.1 Gekko japonicus
CAAGAGAGAGAAGATTGACTCCATTTTCAAAGCACAAGAGTTTTTGAAGAGACACACCAGCTCAGAGGAGGAAGCAGAACTCACTAAGTGGAAAATCTTCAGCAGCGACGAAGACAGCAATTTGGAAGGAGGAGACAAAGAACTGGAGGAGAAAGGAGCGGCAGGAGGTGTCTCCTATAACTTAAGAGAGAAGAAAGGCAGACGCCCCAACGTCTGATGAACTTATGAGAGTGCTGCAAGGACAATATTAATATTAACCCAAAAAGACTTTACTAACCTAACTAATTTTTATCTTTGACAGGTAATGAAGCAAGAAGATCGACCACTCATGGTGGAAGCTATGGACTGTACTAATACTGATAAAAGATTAATATACTAATTTACTCATCACTCGCCCTTTTCTTAATTCCTCTATATACCCTCCCTTTTTTTCTGTAAAATTTAAAGCAATAAAATTCTCTCCTTTTTAGGAGAGTTTAATAATAATAATAAAATGAGTGGTGGACTCTAATTGGGAGAACCGGGTTTGATTCCCCACTCCTCCTCCACCCGAAGCCAGCCAGGTGACCTTGGGCCAGTCACTATGCTCTCAGAACTCTCTCAGCCCCACCAACCACACAAGGTGCCTGTTGTGGGGAGAGGAAGGGAGTGGCGATTGTAAGATACTCTAAGATTCCTTAAGGTATTGAAGAGCGGGGTATAAATACCAACTCTTCTTCTTCTTAAGGTCTGCAGTAATACCTGTTTATACTCTTTTTTAAAAAAATTGAACCATTGCATATATTATTTTTAAAATGTTTTAATGTTGGAAAGGTTTGATGTTAGTCATCTATTTTGGTGGAAAGGTGGCACAGAAATGTCTTAAATTATTAATAATAAGCAATAAAAATAAATAAAATCCACATAAGGAATACAAGTAAGAGGAATCTTTAATTTTGGCGAGCTCAAAAAGTTAAGCACAGCGTTCACCCCACTTGTCTTGCTACTAAAAACATACTGAATCCTGGATGATCGTTGTCTGTTTGCCATTTTTCATTAGACAAAGGATGGATAGGTACACATCATTCCAACACAATACAGTATTTATGTCAAGCTGACGTGTCATTCTAGTTTAGGACTGCACGGTTGCTAAAGTGACAAGTGATGTCTATCCACCGGAATGCACTCGTGTAATTTCTCAAGAACACATGTCACCACAGTATAAATTAGCTGTGCTTTTTCCGAGCTGAAGACAAGTCAGAATCATTTCACATTTTCTGTGGAACTCGAGCTATCCTTGCCTGTGGTGCAGAGCGTGTGGAGAACAGGTACACAGCGTTGGCTGGTTTAGGAGACGCTGCCTGTCAGTCTTCTTTCCCATGGAACAAGTGATGCCACGAAACGACAGGAAGATGCGTGATCGGGGAAAGTTTAGTCTGGCAGGAAGTTGTGTCCCCACTGGCTTGGAATACAAAAAACAAAACAAAACAACAACAAAATGTACAGATAAATAAATTACTGGCCAAGCTAATATTTCAGACTTAAAATGAAGAAATGGGTGTTTTCTCAAAGAATCGCTTTAGAACTTGATATAATAAAATGGTATAAGAAGCTTGCATAAAGCAGGGGTCCCTATTGTGGGTGCTTCTGAACCCCTTGATATCTCCTGGCACCTTTTCTGGCATCTGCCAAGTGCTTTTTAGGAACCAGGTGGGTCCAGTTTAGTGTAGTAGATGTGCGCGGACTCTAATCTGGGAGAACTGGGTTTGATTCCCCACTCCTCCACTTGCAGCTGCTGGGTGACGTTGGGCAAGCCATAGTTCTGACAAGAGCTGTTCTCTCAAGAGCAGTCCTCGAAAGAGCTCTCTCAGCCCCACCTACCTCACAGGGTGTCTGCTGTGGGGAGGGGAAGGGAAAGGAGTTTGTAAGCCGCTCTGAGACTCCAAGTGAAAGGTGGGGCATAAATCCAATCTCCTCCTTCTCCTCCTCCTCCTTCTCCCAGCAAGGTTTCTGATTGACTATTGGAGATTGGCTTGGCTAAGTTGTTTGTTTTTTTAAAAAAATGCTGCTTTGGCAGCAGCTTCCACCATTTATTTAGTTAGTTCATTCAATTTCTATTCTGCCCTTCCTGCGAGCAGGCTCAGCGTGGGTTACAACATTAATAGAAAACAATAAAATCAAGATTAAAACTATAAACTTAACTCTTAAATGATGGTGCTCCAACTACATCATAACTATTACAATGGTGCCCTGGCGTTCGACAATAAGAAGCAGAATGGGCTAAAATCCCATAAGGGACTGCAGATTGTAAGTATCCTACCTTCGGTAAACCAAGGTGGTTATCAATCTGTGTCCTCAAAGATTAAAGACCATGGTACAGATGGTAACAAAGAGGTAACAGGATGATAACAGGAGGGGCCAGATGATATTTGACGTCTGTTGCCTCGTCCAAAAGCTTGGCGGACGAGCTCTGTCTTACAGGCCTTGAAGAACTGTAAAAGTTCCCATAGGGCCCTGAACTCCTCCTGATTGGGATACCCTGACCTGGGGGGGGGGAGGTGTTTCCAAGCTGTATCGAAAATGATACCAAATTACACCAGCAGGATGGTTGTTGAAACAGTGAGAAACAGGTCCCAAAGAGATTACATCATCATATCAGTTGTCACAAAACCAGGATGCTCTGCCCTTGACGTTTTATAGATAGATGAGTCTGCCACCTCTTAGAAGCATTCCTTCAGCAGACTGTAGCTTAGTAGTAATGCACACGCTCTGCAAGCAGAAGGTCCCAAGTTCGATTCCTGGAACTGGAAGTTAAAGGGTTTTGCTGAAATGAAAGTGTGAATAAAATAGTCACATGTATCTTGTTTATTTATTAATATTTTAAATTATATACACCCCTCCCCCACAAAGGGGGCTCAGAGTGGTGGTTCACAACAGTATAAAAGGCCTTATACATCAAACTAGTCCATTCTCCCATGCTTTTAGGTAAGGTCACCCCCCCCAATAATTTTTGGTTTTATTATATTATTTTAAAATGTTGCTGAATATTTTTAATTCTGTTGATAGTGAGTTTTAATTAGTTTAACTGCTGCTTTGTGTTCCTTCAGTGCTGCTTAAAATTGTAGCTGCTTCTGGTTTCTTGGGTTTCTTTTGATTTATGCTTGTGAATTTGGGGTGAGGATTAGAGTTGTATAATACTATAAATTAATTCCCAAAGTTCAATTTGTGTTTGGATACTTATTTTTGCCAACAGAGGGCTCATTCTTCCCTAACAGCTTTTTCTACAAACTTAGGGGACTCTCTGGGTATGCAGAAAAATCCAAAAAGTTAAAAAAAGACCTTCAGGGATGGTTGAATTCCCCCCAATACCTTGGGCATCAACAGTGAGAGATTAGAATGGGGGGGGGGCTTCTAACTGGCTCTGTCAGCAAAAAAACACAGGAGGGGAAGAGTCCTTTTCAGGCCTATTTTGTCTTTTCACAGAGGGATCCTTAGGGTAGGGCTGCCAAGTGGGGGTGGGGGCGGGTAAACTCCCGCTTTGGAGGCCTGATTTCCGCCTCTGCAGAATCGGGCCCCGGGGGAACTCCGCCCCCCAAAGCGCAGCATGGCTGCGTCACTGGAGGTGACACAACCACACCAATCACATTGGGGGCATGGCCCCAATTGTCAGACGGAAAACTCTATGGTTTTCCCTCCGACGATCGGGGCCACGCCCCCAACAAGATCGACGTAGCGCGTCACTTCTGGGGGGGGTCTCCAGTCCCACATGGAGGTTGGCAACCTTAGGCCTGGCAACAAGCTAGGGTTGCAATGTCCCCCAGGTCCCCGGCAGGGGATGGGGGGGTAAGGTTGCCAGATTCAGGCTGGGAAACTCTTGGAGATTTGGGGATGAACCCTGGGGAAGACAGAGACAGTGAAGTAAAATGTCACAGAGTCCACCCTTCAAAGCATCCATTTTCTCCATGGGAAGTTATCTCTGTAGTCTGGAGATAAGCAGTAATTCCAGGAGATCTCCAGGTCCCTCCTGGAGGCTGGCATCCCTAGGCAGCACCCTCTGGGTGACTTGATACCACCTAATTTGCATGACTCAACTAGGCCTGGCTGCTTGCTACTGTTTATCAGTAGTCCAAACCAGCCATTTTCTCCAGGGAGACAGATCTCTGCTGCCTAGAGTTCAGTTGTAATTCTGGGGGAGGGGGTCTCCAGGTCCCACATGGAGGTTGGCAACCTTAGGCCTGGCAACAGGCTAGGGTTGCAAGGTCCCTCCGGTCACTGGCAGGGGATGGGGGGGGTAAGGTTGTCAGATTCAGGCTGGGAAACTCCTGGAGATTTGGGGGTGAATCCTGGGGAAGACAGGGACAGTGAAGTAAAATGCCATAGATTCCACCCTTCAAAGCATCCATTTTCTCCATGGGAAGTTATCTCTGTAGTCTGGAGATAAGCAGTAATTCCAGGGGATCCCCAGGTCCCACCTGGAGGCTGGCATCCCTAGGCAGCACCCTCTGGGTGACTTGATACCACCTAATTTGCATGACTTAACTAGGCCTGGCTGCTTGCTACTCTTCAACAGTGAAAGCCAAGTTAGAGCTTCAAAGTAGGGTCTGCAAGACCCAGGTTCAGATCCCCATCTTGTGGTGGAAGCTGACTGGGTGATTTTGGACCAGTCACATACTCAGCCTAAAGAACCTCACAGAGTTGTTGTGCAGATAAAAAGGAGGTGAGAATAATGTAAGCTGCTTTGGTCCCCACTATGGAGAAAGACTGTAATTTTCCTAGGTAGAGGCTGTGGGGGAGGGGGTGGAGACAGAAAGCTGAAGACAGAGAGACAGATAAAGATAGATTGGCTGTTCAGTGGGAAGGAAATAGGGTTGCTAACTCCAGGTTGGAAAATTCCTGGACATTTGAGAGGTGAAGCTCGGGAAGGGTGTTGTTTGAGGAGGGGAGGAACTTCAGACTGTTATAATGCCATAGACTCCACCCTCCAAGACAGCCATTTCCTCCATGAGAATTACCATTGCCAGCCTCCAGGTGAGGGCTGGAGATCATCCAGAATTACAACAGTTGTCCAGGTGACAGAGATCAGTCACCTTGGATAGGGTGCTTTGGAGGGTTGACTGTATGGTATTATATCCTGCTGAGGCTGCTTGCCTCCCCAAGCCTTACTGTCCCAAGGCTCCACCCCCAAATCCGGAGCTGGCAGCCCTGAGGTGAATTGATCTCTGTAGCTGGGAAATTTGTTGTGATTCCCAGAGAGCTGCCACTGCTGCTGTTGGGGGGAGAGGAAGCCGGTGGGTAGCTGGGAGCACTGCCACCTCCACTGCTGCTGCTGTGTGGGATAGGGGAGGAAGCAGGCAAGAGATTTGGTGAGTGGTGGGGCATAAAGAGAGAGTGATGGGGTGGGGGGCAAAAAGATAGAGAAAGAGTGATGAGGTGGGGAGGAGGAAAAAACAGAATGATGATGGATCAGAAAGAGAGCGGAAGTAACATGCATGGAGGACAGACAGAGAGTATGAAAGAGGGGCAGAAGGGAGAAAGAGTTTGAGAGAGGTAGGGGGAGAGGGGAGGAAGCAAAGGTGTGAGGAACAGGATAACCATTCCGCTAGTTTCTTGTGGTTCTCCACTTGTTATTGTATAGCACATCATTATTGTACAGAGTTATATAACGTTATTATTTGATGTTTCTCGTGAGCTAACCTGAGTGTGGGATAGATTATGATGATAAGCTAGAGAGGCAGCTAATAAAAGTAAATGGATAAAATAAATAACAGTGTCCTTGATTTGTAAATACTCCCTCCCGCCCCCTCCTTATGTTCCTTGTTTTCCTTAAACCACAATCCAGTGAAAATGTATGCAAGCCTTCACTTCACTCGAGTCTTGAGCACATGTAACTGTTGGCTGGATTGCAGCCAATGGAAATAAATTCTTGTTGATAACAAAGGACATGAATATTCATGCAAAGAAATTGGTAGGTCTTGGCACAATATTTCTTGAGCATTCACACATTATAAGATCCTCACGAGGTGGCATCATTCATGTTCTATCTGCATGTGGGACCAACCTGATGGAAATGAATCTTCCAACATTAATTTGCCAAGGTTATGTTCTGGAAGCTCAGTGTTTGTGTAATTAAAGGCTGGATGTGACATCTATCTGCAGAAGTATTGTGGCACCCACCTTTGCCAATAAACTGGCTTATTAGGAGGACTGCTAACAAGTTCTAGTCTGGCAAGAGTCAATGTGCATAACAGACCGTTTGGGTGTAGAGTGACAGTTTAAGTTGGGGGGTACACCAGTCTTTTCAGAACTCGGAAGCTAAACAGGGTTGGCCCTGGCTAATAAATGGACCTCCAAGGAATACCCGGGGCATGATGAAAAGGCAAGCAATGGAAGACTACTTCTGAACACCTCTTGTCTTGG
>NW_015169343.1:0-30670 GCF_001447785.1 Gekko japonicus
ACTGTGGAAAACCTAAAATAAACTGTTAATGGTAACTAATAAAAACAATTGGTCCCGATGGGAAGATCATTTTAAATTATAATGAAACGAAACACCCAAACACCTAAAGGATCTAACTTGCTCAATTTCCCTCACATCAATTTTCCACAGGGTGACCTTAAAACATTCTTACACAGGCCTCAGAGAAAATAATCCAAAATAGCTCCAGTAATCTATCTACCTTTCTTTCTTTCTTTCTTTCTTTCTTTCTTTCTTTCTTTCTTTCTTTCTTTCTTTCTTTCTTTCTTTCTTTCTTTCTTTTTTTCTCTCTTTCTCTTTCTCTTTCTCTTTCTCTTTCTCTCTCTCTCTCTCTCTCTCTCTCTCTCTTTCTGCCAAAAGAGCTTTGACTCCTACTTGCTAGTTCTTAGCTCATACATCACATTCCTTACAATATAGTTGCTCCAGCTGTTACAAGACACTTAAAATTCATTAATTACAGGGATGAAGAACAGGTTTATTATCATGAGGCATGCCTGCCTGATTCCATTGATGGTACTCATTTGGTGAAGACTGGGAGATCTGGGATGTAACTGGGGATCCCAAAGGTGGTTGAAAGTCAGAAGAGCAAAGGAGTGTTTGTAAGCCGCCCTGAGCCCACGTGTGGGGAGGGCGGGGTAGAAGTTTAATAAATAAATAAATAATCTGTATTTCATAACTTCTCATCAGTAAAATATATAGTTTGAAAGGTATTGCTAGATTTTCTGACTTTTCTTTTGTTACATGTTGCAAGATTGGAAAGACTCCAAAAAAGAAGGAAAATTTCTGCTCTATGTTTGATTACCATGTTGTTGTTGTTTTAGAACAGTAGGCTCTGTAATACTTAAAAAGACTTTCTTTAAGACGACATCATGCAGACACAAAACTTCTTATTTTATCAGTAAGTTTATCTGTATGCAGCTTCATTTACTGGAATGCAGGTTTCATTTGGGGTTTTAATGTTACCTTACATAAACAATTCTCATGAGTGAAGAAACTGGCCACAGTTAACAACTGAAAGTACAGAACTTTTGGATAAGACAAGAAGCCGGTAATCTGGTCCAAACATTTACAATGAATATTTTCCTTCATACTAAAATTACTTCTACATTTAGCTTGTATCACTCAATATGGGTTTACTTATCCTATAGAGCACCAAAGCAAATGCAATAGAACAAACTGAAAAATGGTTTCAGAGGGTAATCTGTACAACAACCTGTTAGAGAAATTCCAAAGATCTCTTTGTGTGTCTATATATCCATCCTGCCCCTTTTCGAGAAATCTGGGCAGTATACATGGCCACAACAATTCTAAAGAATAGCATGGGCTAACAAACCGGGCTTTAGAATGTCTTCCTCAGTAGATGAGGCTACAATGTTTCCAGGTAGGTACTGTCTTGTTGGAAATAATTCAACACTCAGGCTTAAGAAGATGGCCATACTCACAGTCATGGTAGCTAAAGTGCTTTAAAAAAATTAAATTGCGAACAATTTCATTTTCTCAATGTGAAGTGTATTGATGGGAGTGAACTTTGAAACTTGAAGATGTGTGCAGAAACACATATTAGGGCTGCCAGTTCCAGGTTCGAAAATACCTGGAGATTTGAGGGTGGAGACTGGGAGGGTGGGGTTTAGGAAGGGGAGGAAACTCAGCAGGGTATAATGGCATACAGTCCACCTTCCAAAGCAGCCATTTTCTCCAGAAGAAATAGAATAAATGTTTTAGATACATTTCAAAAACAACGACAAGCCATCTATGTAGTTTGGAGGTCAGTTGTAATTCTGGGAGATCTCCAGTTCCCACCTAGAGGTTGGCAACACTAACATGCTTGGGATGATTCTGAATTAGGCATGGTTTCCAATGCTCTCTTCTACTTTGAAGTGTATGTACATATTTATTTAGTGTATTTTATCTTCACGGCTCTTATCTCTCTTTTATCCTCACAAAAAAATTCCGTGAAGTAGGTTAGATTGAGGGATGATAACCAGCCCAAGGTCACTGTGAATTTCATGGCAAATGGGGATTTGAACTCTGTTCCCTCTAAGCTTAGGCCAGCACTTGAACCCACTACACCATAATTCCCTTGTTACCATACTTACTTGAAATGGTGGCATCTCATGAGAAGGACTCGATTAAAAGAAGTAGTAGAAGCTGTGAGGCATGTGTGGTGCTCATTTAATCCACTGAGAGCCATAGTAAATATAATTCCTGTTGTTTCTAATGTACATATTGGGATCTTCAGGAACTATGGAAACTTGATTTGCCCTGGTTCCTGGAGAGTCCCAGAATCTAGGGCTCAATGGAGGGCCTGAATGACGCTCCAGTTTGCGTCTTCCTTAGTGTTACCAAATATGCTTTGGAAAGAGAAGAAGCAACTGAGCAGCAAGGGAGTGTAATGGGGCCCAAACTGTGCATTGGGCTTGACTTTTTAAAAAATTGTGTTTGCTTGATTTTGAAAGTAAGTGTTTTGTTTTTCACCCAAGCCTGTTCTGAAGTGAATTAGTTTGACCAGCTCTAGTGCAATGGTATTCCTCTCCCAGCCATCACTTTTGCTGGATTGTAATATATCTTGGTCCTTAACTTGCTATATACAGATCTTCAAATCTATGCTGTAACACCAATTCCAGAAAATCAGGAGGTGCTGCAGAGAGAAGGCATTCCAGATAACATCAAGAGTTTTTATAAAGTAAATCATATCTGGCGATTCCGATATGATAGGCCATTCCACAAAGGAATGAAAGATAAAGATAATGAATTCAAGGTATGGTTACTGTCTCATTTCTAACCAACAGAAGTTTTATTTAAATACATTATTCATAGGAGTATGTTGACTAAAAAAATACAGAAAACTGCATTCTTCACGGAGTCTTCAGATTACATTGAGTTTGAACATGGGACCCCACCCTCCTTTTTGAAAAGCAAACCCCTGTGCCGTATCACAGTTTTGCAAGTCTCACCAGTTTCAAAAGGCGTTTGCTATTTGGAATGAGAGCTGCTTCTAAGGAACACAATTCCCAAACCTAGGGTTGCCAGGTCCCTCCTGGCACCCAGCGGGGGATGTGGGAGAACTTAACTGGAGAAAAAGAAAAGCCCAGGCCTTGTGGCATCAATGTACTGCAATGTCACTATGATGCTCTGGTATTTGGGCAAAAACACTATGGTAAAACCCAAATACCAGAGCATCGCCTGGATATTGCTGGTGTGATGACATCACTTCCTGTGCACTGTTCAGTCCTGGGCCTTTCTCTTTCTCCAAGTAAGTCCCCCTGCTGACCAGCTGATCGGCCACTGGGGGACAGGGCATGGTAGTGGGGGACCCCCACCTCCACCCTGGGGTCTGGCAACCATACCCAACCCCCTTGAATGTTCAGCACATATTTCTCCCTCAGCTTACTGTGTTGTATCAGCAACTGATGTTAAGTGGAAATATTGCAAATAAAATAATACTGCCTCATTTTTTAAATTTTGAAACACATCGCCAAGGGAATGAGCAGTTGGCTCCTTCTGCTCATTCAAGGGGCACTTCAGCTTCTCCTAGTGCTGATGCCAACATTGCTGTTCAAGGGTCCACTGATCCAGCCTGGTGTGGTGTTTCACATTCTGTTTTTCTAGTAAGGGAAGCAAGACCCTTGATTTCTATTCATTCGTTTGTTTGTTGAATTTCCATGCCATGCTGCTTCCCAGCCTGACACAACTTGAAAGCAGCTATACCTGTGTCTCTCTTTTGCCATGAACTTCAGTCAACCTATAGCAGAGTTCAGGATATTATTATATTTCTGGCATACGTTTTCCCCTGTAACAGCCATGGATTGGAAACAAACTAAATAAAACGAGATGCTGTATAAATGGGGTAGAACAGTATGCAGTCTTTGTTCTGTATCAGTGAAGGAAAGAATATCATAAGTACTTTGTGTTTTGTTTTGCAGAGTTTGTGGGTTGAAAGAACCACATTGATCTTAGTGCAGAGTTTGCCTGGCATTTCTCGGTGGTTTGAAGTGGAAAAGCGTGAAGTAGTGAGTACCATTTGGGAAGGGTGGAAGGGAAAAGGTACATGTCAATATATAAATCCTGCATCTGTTCTCTCTCTCCCTCTGTGTGTGTGTGGGGGGGGGGACTAGATTTGGTGATTTTTCTGTTAAGTCACAAGTCATCTTCTAGCAGGAGTCTTTTCACTTGTTAGAAAGAAATCATGGAATCCTAAACTTCAAAATAGTTTTGACATGATTTAGTCTGGTATGGATTTTGAAAATCATAGGTTTCCTGTCTAGTTACCACAGGACATGGCCAATAATCTGTTTCCATTCCTTTTGACTCATCATCCTTATGCAGTGTTGCGGGCATCAGCATTCTGTTTACTGAGATTTTGCTGACTAATACTCAAGAGAATACTCAAGAGCTAGTTATTTTCCTAAACCCTCATAATCTGCTACTGTAGGTTTTGGGGTAGGGGGTGGGGGTACTACTTGTAATTATAATCTCTCTCTCTCTCTCTCTCTCTCTCTCTCTCTCTCTCTCTCTCTCTCTTCTTCTCTCTCTTGCTTCATTTGGCTCTAACTAGCTCTAACTAGTATTTAGAGAGCTCTAACTAGTATTTAGAGAAACAAATAGTGACAAATGGTTGCAATACGTGATATAACACAATAATTCATAACACCCAAGGTCTCCAAACAATAAAAATATTGATGTCAGTTATTTTCATACAGTCTGGCTTTAGCAAAATGTTCAGTATTGATGCCTCAGTACAATAACATTATTTCTTTTGTGCCATGGAAACATAGTTGTTCTTTAACCTACTTTTTTCAATCCTCAAGTTTTTCCCAGAGTAGAAATACTTGGTTTCAAAGCCATGATAAAAGTTCCAGGCACACAGGGAAACTTCTGAACTTCTTGCAAAAGCAACTACCTGAGCTACCAACGTTTCTATTCCCCAGACCCATTCAGAAATCACAATAAACTACAGATAGTTTAAGCTGTGCTCACATCATCTGATGTTCAAAACTAACCAGAATCAGCTCATAAATTCCTGTTTATCTGCCAGTAGTGAGAGCCAGCTACTAGGGGTGTGCAATCAATTAGTTATTTTCCGGTTCCAGTCTATTAGACCCAAAAATATTTCTGTATTTCTGAAAAATCCTGGATCCCAATACCAGTACAATATTTGGATCTGGGATTTTTCAGGAATCCTGAATTTTTTGGGGGTCCAATAGACCTGGGAAGAAAAATACCAGATTTTTTTTAAAAGCCAGCCCGATGTTGGCTTGGCTTCTCCTGCAGCCTACACTGCAGAAGGAGCCAGACCCGGAATCTGTGTGCCTCAGGGATATTGCTCTCTGCGGCACACAGATCCTGGCTGGGACGGCTTCTCCTGCAGCACCAGACCCAGGATCTTCGTGCCTCGGGGAACAAGGTCCTGGATCTGCTTGCCATGGGGCGATCACTCCGTGAGGAACACAGATCCTGGCTCAGACAGCTTCTCCTGCAGCTCAGTCCGAGCTGGTGGGAACAGTCTGCTTCCCTCGGCACAGCCAGTCCTGATCCTCGGGTTGTATTCTGCAGTCCCTTTAAACAGCAGTAGAAGCCCAACAAACAGCTGAGAGGCAGGAGCAATCTGATTCCGCCTCTCCTCTATTTTCAGATCTACCGGTAATTCCTGAATATATCTGGGATTTTTTCAGGAATTCTTTTCTGGTTTTCCCAAGAAAGCCTGGATATATTTGGTAAGCACACCCCTAACAGCTACAACAGTAGTAAAAATAAGAACATAAGAAGAACCCTGCTGGTTCAGATCAATAGTCCATCTAGTCCAGCATCCTGTCTCACACAACAGGGCATAGAGGCCGAGGCCTTCTCTTGATGTTGCCTCTGAATGTTGAGTTTGCCTACAGTCACCATGGCTAGTAGCCATTGATAGACTTATCTTCCATGAATCTATCTAATCCCCTTTTAAAGCCATCTATGCCCGTGGCCATCACTACATCCTCTGACAGTAAATTCCACATTTTAATCATTGTCTTTTTAAAGTAATGTTTCCTTTTGTCTATCCTGAACCTACTGCCCATCAGTTTCCTTGGAAGCACCTGAGTTCTAGTATTTTGGGAGAGGAAGAAAAATTACTCTTTGTCAATTCTCTCCACCCCATGCTTAATTTTATAAACCTTTATCATGCCCCCCATCATCTCTTTTTTGAACTGAAAAGTCCCAGACTCTTCAGCCTTTCCTCATAGAGAAGGTGCTCCAACCCCCTAATCATCTTAGTTGTTCTCTTTTGTACTTTTCCAGATCTGGGATGTCCTTTTGGAGATATGGTGACCAGAACTGTACACAGTATTCCAAATGAGGCCGCACCATAGATCTATACAGGGGCATTACAATATTGGCTGTTTTATTCTCAGTCCCTTTCCTCATAATCTCTAACATCAAGTTTACCTTTTTCACTATTGCAGCACACTGGGTTGATGTTTTCATTGAGTTATCCACTACGACCCCGAGATCTTTTCCCCTGTCATTCTCAGCAAGTTCAGACCCCGTTAGCCTTTACTTGAAGTTGGAATTTTTTGTCTCAGTGTGCATCACCTTACACTTAGCAACACTGAACTTCATTTGCCACATTGTCACCCACTCACCCAGTTTGTGGAGGTTTGCTTGAAGCTCTTCACAGTCAGCCTTGGTTTTCAACATCCTGAATAATTTGGTGTCATCTGCAAACTTGGCCACAACACTACTCACCCCTAGTTCCAGATCATAGATGAATAAATTGAATAGTACTTGCCCCAATACCTATCCTTGTGGGACTCCACTGCTTACTTCCCTCTATTGTGAGAATTGTCAGTTTATTCCTACTCTTTGCTTCCAGTCATTTAACCAGTTTTTAGTCCTCTTATCCCATGAGTGCTAAGTTTACTCAGGAGTCTTTGTTGACGTACCTTGTCAAAAGCCTTTTGAACATCCAGGTATATAATGTCTAAGAGGTCACTGTTGTCTACCAGTTTGGTGTAGTGGTTTGTGCGCGGACTCTAATCTGGGAGAACCGGGTTTGATTCCCCACTCCTCCACTTGCACCTGCTGGATGACCTTGGGCAAGCCGTAGTTCTGGCACAGCTGCATCATTCTCAAAGAACTCCAAAAGGTTGCTGAGGCAGGCCTTCCCTTTGCAGAAGCCATGTTTTCTACTAATTTGCCTGGGACAGATGTTAGGTTGACTGGCCTGCAATTTTCTGGTTCCCCTCTGGATCCCCTTTTAAAAACAGGTTGTGGTGTGATTCTGTGGCCCGAGGGTGGTGCTGTCAAAGAGTCTGAGATTAAGCCTCGGTTCTGGGAACTCTTAAGTAATAGTTAGATCGATTACAAGAATCCACAAGTCAAGATGCACCTTTACTTCAGAATGGTGGTTTATGGCTTCCTAGTAACCAGCATTAGATGGATGTCTGACATTCAGACATCAAACTAAACCAGAATATAATAAACCTGTAGTTCTTGAACTGTGGTTTAATGTGATGTCTGAGTACAGCAAGGGAGGTTTCAGCCCTCCAAATAAGCTTATGCCGGAAGAAAAACAAACCAAAAATGGGAAGACTCCAGTTTCCGCAAACAAGCAGTAAGGAGCTCTTGAAAATTTGAAAAGCTCTCTATTTCCAGACAGTTTACCATCATCGAAGTAACAGATTGGCAAGGGGGACAGATAGAAGGGCAGATATGAATTAACATCTGTTTTAAGATTTTATATGCATAATGTTGGGTGGACTACGCATTTATGATTTGACAGTTACTCACAAATGACATCAGAGATAACTTGGCTGTTTTTCATACACTAGTTAATAGCTATATCTTCAGATAATCACTATGTGCACACTCCATATTCTGCTTCTCTTCATGACTGCCAGGACATGACTAGGATGATTGTTAACTTTGCTGTGGTAAATATAATCTCTTGACCTCAGAGATGGTTCTCTGAGAGCTATAGCAGTTGGAAATTAGCTGTTAAATATCTGACACATAAGCAATTTCTTGATGCTGTTTTTCCCTCCCGGCCTTCAGGTGGAAATGAGTCCTCTGGAGAATGCTATTGAAGTGCTGGAAAATAAAAACCAGCAGCTGAGAACTCTGATCAGTCAGTGCCAGAATCGACAGATGCAGAATATCAACCCACTCACAATGTGTCTAAATGGGGTCATTGATGCAGCAGTTAATGGTGGAGTTTCCAGGTACCAAGAGGTAAATTATTCAAGTATATAGTTTTTGCATTTAGGATACTTTCTTACTTTAAGCTGTATTCCTCATTTGAACAGCAATATTATTATACCAGCCCTAATCGCTTTATCTAATAGACATGAACTGGCCCCTGTGCAGATAGAATCGATGCAGTATATCTAGATACAGATACAAGGCCCCGGTCACATGGGCCGGATATCGGGGGGGAGGCGTGGCTAATTGCCCCGGCGCAATTTGATCCGCGATTACGCGATCAGACGTGCTGGCGGCACACCACGGGTCCTTCCCTCGGTGCCGGCGGGTAAATGAGGGACCAGAGGGGAATGCCGCGCGCCGGCGCAATCACACCACGGGAGTCTGGAGGCAGCCCGTGGCAAACGTTTACTAGTACTTTGGAGGTACTTCTTTTTCATGCGCATTTTTGGCAGTAAGCCACGGGTGCGCTCCACTTCCCAGGTGTTGGGGTGTGATCGCGCCCGGATAATCCGCCCACCATCCGTGCCTCTCCCGCGGCAACTTTGCCGTGTGACCGGGGCCCAAGTCAGGTTTTTGCAAAGTCAGGAGATCCCAGGTTTGCAGGAAAATCTTAGGGGGTTCTGTGAAAAACAACACCTCATGTGGAGTTTTAAAAAATCAGTTATAATGTCTGCAAATGCAAATACTTTGCAAAAACCAAACTGCTGACATTTGGGCAGCATTTTGATTTCTTGCAGTAAGACAATGAGGGGTAGACAGTCAGCAGCAGTAGGAGGAGAAGGAAACAGTGACCTGGAGGGGAAGCCCAAGCAAAAGCTGGTAGCAAGAGTATAATAAGGATTATTTTTTTCACTTTCCTTGTGTGGAGCCCCCTTACTAATAGCTGTATTTAGAAATCTGTTAGAGAGGAGACAACTAAGCATTTAATGTTGTAATATAATAATAGCACTTCCTTGGGGCTCTTCCTTTTTTGTTATGTCATACATATGTGGCAAGATGGTTAATAATTATATTCACATAAACACAATCAGACATATATACAAAGTATAGATTCAATCAGGACCATTAAATAAATTGCTGTAAAAAGTAAAAAAAATAATAAAAGATTAAACAGACATATTTTACAACAAGTTAAAGAATCACTGGGCTAGTGATTGCACTTTAAAGGTCTTATGTGCATATTTACCCTGTGCCTGGTGATTTTACTTTTGAAGTAAGTTTATGGTCTATATTTATAGATTGGCTATATAGATTTCAAATTCTTTAACTTGTTGTAAAATATGTGTGTTTAATCTTTTATTATTTTTTTACTTTTTATGTATGACCTCTGAGGAAGGCCTATTTGGCCGAAACGTGTAAGGTCAACTTTGTCAGCCCTTGATATTTGTATATTTTGTATATTTTATATATATTGGTTGTAAATGGGCCTCTATATATGTTTTAAAATTTGTGATTCTTAATAAATACATGTACCTCTTTATATTTTTTATGGAAAGGTTTTAATATTGGCCCTCCTTTTCACTAACCTTTGTTTGGTTCTGGAGTTTCTTGTAAGTTTCAGTTTTTTTCCCCTTTTTGTTTCTGCTGGAATGAGGACATGACCTGGGCAGTGGACACAATTGCTCTCAGGTGCCCTCTTTTCAGGTGATAGAGCCCAGGTAGCCCTTTGGTTTACTGGGGGACTACGGGCAATGAAAAGGCAAGGATGCTGATGAGGAGGAGATTGGATTTATATCCTGCCCTTCACCACCCGAAGGAGTCTCAGAGCGGCTTACAATCCCTTTCCCTTCCCCTTCCCACAACAGACACCCTGTGAGGTAGGTAGGGCTGAGAGATCTCTCTTGAGAACTGCCATTGAGAGAATAGCTCTGAAAGTACTTATGACTGACCCAAGGTCACACCAGCAACTGCATATGGAGGAGTGGGGAATCAAACCCGGTTCTCCCAGATTAGAGGAAGATGTATCCTGCCTTTGTAGATAAAAACCTCTCTCATTTGTTCCAACTTGGACTCTGTTAGCACTGACAGAGTTGGATTGAAGTCCAGGTACCAACTTGTCCAATTGTATGGGATATTTTTAGGTCTATTCATTCTGTGGATGTGGACAGTTTGAGGCCTATTCTGTGCTTGTATGACCCTACCCTTAAATCTTCTGTGTGGAGGGGCTGGCTGATGGTTTGAGAAGTAGTTAATCTTTCCTTAAGAGAGGGGGTGGTCACCCCAGCCTTGGAACAGTCTAGGAGGTCTCAGTAATTATTGACCCGTCTCAAATGTTCCATTCTTGAGCAGACATCACATTAGGAAGAACTTCCTGACAGAGTGGTTCCTCAGTGGAACAGGCTTCCTCAGGAGGTGGTGGGCTCTCTTTCTTTGAAGGTTTTTAAACAGAGGCTAAATGGCCAGCTGACAGCAATGCTGATTCTGTCAACTTAGGCAGATCATGAGAGGGAGGGCAGGAAGGGTTGCATCAGTGCTTAGTTCTTGTGGCTCTTTCTTACATGCCCAGGGAAGTGATGATCGCCATTTTGGGGTCAGGAAACAATTTTTCTCCAGGCTGGTTTGGCCAGGGATCCTGGAGGTTTTTTGCCATCTTCTGGGTGTGGAGCAGGGGTCACTGGGTGTGTGTGTGGGGGGGGTGAGTTATTTGTAGATTTCCTGCATTGTGCAGGGGGTTGGACTAGATGACCCTGGAGGTACCTTCCAACGATGATTCTAAGGTAATTGAACGGGTGGTGGCTGAACTACTTAATGTCTTCCTGGATAAGGCAGATTGTCTAGATCCCTTCCAATCTGGGTTTAGGTCGTCCTGGTGGGTGACTTGCACTGGGAGATGGACAGAGAGAGAGATACTTTGTTGATTCTCCTGGATCTCTCAGCAGCTTTTGATACCATTAGTCATGGTATCCTTCTGGCCCGCCTATCTGGACTGGAATTGGGAGGCACCGTTTTACAGTGGTTCTGGCCTACCTGGAATGTAGATTGCAGAAAATGGTGCTGGGGGACTACTGTTCAGCCTTGGCCTATGGGGTCTCACAAGATTTCATCTTGTCCCCTCTGCTCCTTAACATCGACATGAAATCACTGGGTGAGGTCACCTGGAGATTTGGGCTAGGCTGTCAACAATATGCGGATGACACTCAGCTCTGTTTCACACTTCCAGCTGATCCTAGGGAGGCTGTATAAACCCTGCCTGGAGGCAGTTTTGGAGTGGATGAAGGCTAATAAACTGAAGCTTAATCCTGACAAGCCAGAAGTGCTACTGGTGGGCTGAAGCTCTGACCCAGGATTTAAGGTGTCACCCATTCTGGATGACATTGCATTCCCCTTGAAGGAACAGGTCTGTAGTCTGGGGTGCTGTTGGACTCAGGCCTACTGCTGGATAAGAAGATGGCACCTGTGGCCAAGAGTGCCTTTTACCTGCTTTGACTGGTTGGCCAGCTGGAACCTTTCCTAGACAGAAAAGATCTGGCCATGTAGTAAATGCCCTGGTTACTTCTAGATTAGATTACCACAGTGCACTCTACGTGGGGCTGCCCTTGAAAAGTGTTTGGAAACTTCAGTTCATACAGAATGCAGCAGCCAGGAGGTTGACTGGACTGGGCTATAGGGACCATATCACTCCAGTCTTGGCCCACCTACGCTGGCTTCCAGTTTGTTTCCAGACAGAATTCAAAGTGCTGGTCTTGACTTTCAAAGCCCTGTATGGTTTGGGACCCACATACTGAAGGACTACCTAATCCCTGAGGAACCTGTCAACAGTTACAGTCATCTTTGGAGGCTCTGCTTTGGGTGCTCCTGCCTTCTGAGATTAGGCGGGCGGCAACCTGTGGCCTGTGAGGGGGCCTTCTTGGTCATGGCACCAAAGCTCTGGAACTCCCTCCACAGGGAGATTCATCTGCCCCCTTCTGTCGCTGTCTTCCACCGGTGGGTGAAGACTTCTTTTGTTTTGTTTGCCCTTCTCTCAGTGGTCCCTCCTTCCTGTCCAGTGTTCTATATTTGTATGTATTTTAACTGTTTTATATGTGTTTTAACTACTTTTTAACTTTTAAAAATTGTTTCAATGAGGTATGCTGGGGGGTTATTTTAGTGGTTTTATAATGTATTTTATCATGTATATTTGAAATTGTTAGCCACCTTGGCTGCCCTAGAAAGGGCAGAAAGGTGGGGTATAAATTTTGTAGATGAAATAAATATAACACCATATGCATAAATAATTGTGCTGCATGATGAAGAATTAAAGGTCATGGGGGGGTGGAGTGCACTGAATACAATGTGGTATCTCTTAAGTCTTGAGGCCTGGCTAAATTCTGCAACCATGGAGAACTTTTGGAAGTTACACACGGCATTATGAAAACTGTGAATGTGTTTGGAAGGTAAATCTAATCATAAGAAACCCAAAATTGAAGCCCTGCGCTTTGGAAAAGCTGCCCTATTAAAACACTGTCAATGTTTGAAAATCATTTGAAAATGCTGTCAGCGATCCACGGTTTATTAACACACGCACCTTGTACTATGCCTGTGCTTATAATATAGTTTTAACGAATGTGACAGAAATCTGGCTTTAAAAATGGATGAATAACAACCTGGTTATAAATGGGGCCTTAGGCTTTTATTACCATTGAAATGAACTAAGCATGTACTATAGGGCTCTTCTGAGCACAAATGCAGTGTAAGTATTTGGTTCACTGCTGTCAAAAGAAAAAGGATTTTTGCTTAACACTCTTGTTAGAACAGTCTACTTCAACCCAACATGAATGGCCTTGTATTGTGTTTGTATTCTGCTCAGGCCTTCTTTGTGAAGGAGTACATCCTGAACCACCCAGAGGATAGTGAGAAGATCACCTGCCTGAGAGAACTGATGCTTGAGCAGGTAAAGCTGCGGGCACTTGCTGTCTGTCATCACTGTAGTTGGCATGTGACCAGGAAAAAGAAGCATAAAATGGAAACATTCATGTTACAAGTGTTCAGTGAGATGTGGACTTTGTAGAACTAATATTCAGAACGGTTCAGTGATAGGGGTGAACAACCAATCTAAGTCTTTCTAATCTTTCTAATCATTTTACTTTGTTTTAAAACACAACCCTGAACTGAAGAGTGGCTAGAAGGCAGAACTTACATTGTGTGGCTATATGTGCAAATATTTTAATATCTGTGGATCTTTATTTTTATTGCAACTTTCCAACAAAGAGTTCAGGGCAGCATACACGGTTCTCTTCTCCTCCACTCTCATCCTCACCATAATATTAGGCTAAGTGGGAATGATTGCCACTCATTTTGCTTCATGGCTCAGAGGGAGGCAGGAACCTGGGTCTGCCCAGTCCTGGTCCAGTACTCTAGCCATTTATCCCCCTCTGTTTCTCTTCATGGGCTGTGTGAGATAATACTTCAAATAATCTAAAATAAGCGTGCTCAGTATTCTAAAGGGAATTTGAACCAATTTTATAATTTTAAGACTGTAGTTTTAAGATTATGTGGTATTTATTCTGCCTCTTCTTAATGTGTGGATTTCTAAAAATATATTTCTGTTTAGAATAGAAATAGATCTATGCAGCTCATCCCTTCAAATTTCCCTATTGTCCATTAAACTTAAATGTAAACACTGTGTTCAGAAATTGTATGTTGGGCTGACATTTAGCTCTGCCAAGCAAAAAACATTGCTCTCTATGGAACAATGATCTATCTGTATAGACTGTGCAGCTCCATTGCCAGAAGTGTAAACACGGTGACTTCACAGTTGTTTGAATTATGATCTTAAATATATAACATTAATAGCTTTAATTCCTGACTTTAAAACTAAACACTGTGGCTTGTATCCTGCCTATGGGCTCAATGAGGGAACAGATTTTTGCTGATCCTCCCCCTCCTGTGGGAGATCTCTAATTTCCCCCCAAGCTATTCCCGATGGTCCCATACACCCAGGGGCAGTATTTTTGGATATACTTTGGGCTGCCATGGAATGGAGGAATCATTGAAAATTGTGTCCCTCCCCCCAAATGTGCTCATTGAAATCTTGCTGGAATCCAAACCCATGATTACAAATGGTTTTGTACAGCAGAGACATATAGGGGGACAAGTTAAGTAACTAGCCTTTGTTTCCCCTTGTTCTGTATAGGCTCAAATTCTGGAATTTGGTTTAGCCGTACATGAGAAGTTTGTACCTCAAGATATGAGACCTCTACATAAAAAATTAGTGGATCAGTTCTTTGTGATGAAATCAAGTTTAGGAATACAGGTATGTTAAACTTATACCAAGGGGAGGCAGGAGCTGCATTATATGTGTCATGGTTGCATTGTGTAATCATGGTGTGTACTTCTGCTCAGCAACAAACAGTGACATCTTCAGGCTTTCCGGATATGATACATTTCTGTAGTTCCTCCACAATGCCTTGCATTTACATCTTTTAAAAATCTTTATATATACCCATATATATATTTCTTTATAGATGTTCTTCTTTATATATACCCATATATATTCTTCTTTATATATATTCTTCTTTATATATACCCATATATAAAGGTTGGTTTTTTAAATGCCATTTAAACAGTGGTAGCAAAACATTGTTACAGATTTTGAGCTCTTGTGATCTTTTTTCTCCCATTCAAATAAACATTTAGGAATTTGCTGCATGTATCCAGGCTAGTCCAGTTCACTATCCAAATGGAAGCCCCCGTGTCCCTAGAAATTCAGTACCTGTTTCTATGAGTCCAGAAGGTGCTAGAGTAATTCCTAGACGTAGGTAAGTGACAGATTTAGATTATTGATTTTAATTAGTGGCTTTTATGTATTTGATTGTTTTTTATTATTATTTACGTCGTAAGCCGCCTTGAGTTCCTGTAAGGTAGAAAGGCGGCTAATGAATGTTTTAAATAAATAAATAACTTAAAACTTCCCTGTTTATCATTCATACATACTTTTCTATTAATTAGATGGAATAGGCCTCACAAAAGCCAGACAGTTCTGAACTGTAAAAGCAGAAGAAATGAGCTGCCAAAGATAGTTGCTGGAATTCTTTTCTCAGCGGTTTTCAGGGAAAGATTAGTTAGGCATCTCTGTTGGAGCGGGATCCCTGAAGTAGGAAATAAAGTGATATAGGGCAGGGGCTGGTAGTAGCTAATCCTCTAATTTCCTTTACAGTACTACTCTACTTCTCTTATATGTGTGTGTGTGTGTGTGTGCTTTTATGTGAGTGTAAGTATATAGGGATTGTTAACCGTGCTATATGATAAAATTAATCGGAGTCAGTGCTAAGTTTTCTTAATTTGCTTACAATAGTCCATTAAGCTATCCAGCGGTCAACAGATACTCATCCTCATCATTGTCCTCACAAGCATCTGCAGAGGTCAGCAATATCACTGGACAGTCTGAAAGTTCTGATGAAGTTTTCAACATGCAGGTACAAAATATTCCCATGTCTAATATATTCCCATGTCTAAGACTCCAAAAAGAGGACAGTACTGATTTACAAAACTATTCTTCTGTAGTGCATTGAATATCTGAAAATATTACAAAATGTTAAGTAGCTTTTATTTATATATATTTGTCACTTGGGTTCTGTGATTCCCCATGTCTGTTCTAGCATTTTGGGTCAGATGACAGAATAATAAACAGAAAAATCAATATTAAATAACCATTTGGACTCCCATTTTTTAAAAATATGTACCTTATTGGGCCAGAATCATCCACATAGCTTTATATGTTATGCAATTATCTCTGGATCATTACTCAGTAGTAACTGCCACCAATGAAGAAATTTAGGGCTAAGATGCTATCATAGGGCCAAAGTGCGTGTAGGCTGGGAGTTCCATGTTAGAAGCTTCCAGGACTTTTTTAGTCAGTTCTCAGGCATGTGGATGCCCAATATGGATGCGGGACTGTGGGGAGAAGGGGCTTAAGCCTTTTCCCCTGATCTACTTTTTCGATCTGAAGAACCACTAGGGCAAATAGTGCGTCCTTGAGGTGAGGATGAGAGCACAGGCTAAGCCCTTTATCTCCATGGTCCTAATTTGAAGTGCATCCCCATAAGACCTGGAGCATTAACTTTTAAAACATGGCTGAGAATTCCAAACACAGAACTGATTTGGTCCTCAGAGCTGGATCAGTCTACAGTGAAGAATTCCTCTCCTCTCTGAAGAGTTCTCAGTCCACTGCCATCCCTCCCGGAGGCAGATAATCATACCTGCAGTAGCATAGATTGCTTCTAAGCCAGCTTTGAACATGGTGTGATGCTTAATAGGGATAGGCGCAAACTGGTTCATGAGCCAAAATTCAGCATGAACTTGGGTCGGTTCGGAGCTCCCAAACTGGTGTTCAGGGAAGGCACCTTCCTCAAACATTTACCAGACTTTTGTCCCGTTCTGTACAGCTGTTCAAGCTATTTAAATCTAACAGCTGAGCAGCATGGGTCCACAGCTGACCTGTTAGGTTTAAAAGGCCACGAACCATTTCACTGATGGGTTTCGCTTCTCCCCACTTCCAAACAGTGGGAAGTGAAACAGACCGGTGAAGTGCTTGTCAGCCATTTCAGCCTAACAGCTGATGGGCACACCTGCCCAGCTGTGCAAGCCACTTCACCAGTGGGTTTCGCTTCCCCCTGTTCCAAGCAGGGGGAAGCGAAATGGACTGGTGAAATGCCTGTGAGGCATTTCAACCTAACAGCTGACGGGTGCGCCCACCCCACTGTTAGGCTGAAATGGCTGCCAGCCATTTCAGCCTAACAGCAGGGCAGGTCCACCCATCAGCTGTTAGGTTTAAATGGCTGACAGCCATTAAAACCTTTCCAGGTGATGCCCTCCCTTCCTCCCAGCCGCAACAAGCCGCAGCTGGGAGAAAGGGAGGACTGAACTTTCCAGTTCAGTTCAGGGCCTTGTGGCTCGGTTCGGGGTTTGATTTGGGGGCCACTCCAAACCAAACTGGATTTTTTGGGTCCATGCCCATCCCTAATACTTAACAAACTTAACTTACCTCTGGAACTTCTAGTGGGAAGATTAGAGATTTATTTTAAGTACAGACAGATAAAAGGAAGTAAGTGAGGAATTTGTGTTTGTGTGGATATAGAGTGAACATAACCACAAAACAAAGCTTCTGACTAGCAAGCCACCCTAGGCATGCTCACTCACTTGCTGGGTACAGTGTTGTATGGGTGTTCAAATGGTTGAAAGCTGACAAATTCTATTTCATTCCTGCAAAAACCTGCTGTGATTTGAGGCATTCAGGTGAGAGAGGGATCTTGAGGCTTCACCAATCAAAGTGGGTATGCTATGCACATTTTCCTACCATAAAGACCAATGAAAAGGGTTTTTCCAGGATTATGTGGCATTTAGAATGGAATGTATGAGATGTATTTTTTTAAAAAAAGAGTTGATTGATCATTGACTGGCTGAACAGTTATCAGAAATTATACCCACTGCCTTTAGTGGGGTATGCATCAGAGGCAGTTGGTTGAAGGGAAAGCTGTTAAATCTCTAAATAGCAGCTCTAGTGTAATGAGATTGAGGGTGATTTCTCACGAGAGCTGCTCGACACAAACGTGTCAATTTCACACCCGAAGCTCCGGGGCTGCATTTGACTCGGGGCTTCGCCCGATTTCCTCCACAGTTTCATGATCCTCAAAAACCAGGATCACGAAACTGTGGAGGAAATCGGGAAGCCCCGAGTCAAAATGCACCCCGGAGCTTCGGGTGTGAAATTGACACAAATGTGTCGAGGCAAACGGCGCTGTGCTGCGAGGCAGCTCTCGTGAGAAATCACCATGAGATTGAGATTTGCCTCTTAGGTTTTACAAGATTGAATTAACAGAGAAGAAAAGGAAGCATTTCTCCAGTGCACTGATATGCATGTAATACTAGTTTGCCCAGTATGACCGCAGTGCTGAAAGAGCTAAACTGACTGCCCATTTGTTTTTTGGCACAAGGTGCTGGTGTTTACCTTTAAGGCCCATACTTGAAAGACTGTCTCCTCTCATCCTGTCCGACATGCCAGTTAAGATCTTCCTCATATGCCCTGCACTGTGTGCACTCACAGGTAGCAACCAGAGAGGAGTTTTTCCAATAGTGGCACCTCACCTGTAGAGTGTCTGGCACCTGCACTACTTTTTTTTTAGCCTTCAGCCAATACATCTCAGTTTATCCAGGCTTTTAACTGATTTTTAACATCATTTTATAGCTTTGGAAACTTTTAAGACCCATTTTAAGGAGCCCCATGCTTGATGTTGTTCTATGCTTGCGTGTTTTTGAATGCTGAGTTTTAGTAACTTTTGTCATGCTTAATTTGTAAGCCACCTCAGGCATGTTCCCTGGAAAAGCAGCATAGAAAATTTCCAAATAAATAAATTCCAAATAAATAAAGTTTAGAAACTTTGACTTCAGCAAGTCTTAAGAATTCCTCATTTATGAGGGATCCAACAAGAAGAAATTCCATGTGTGCAAAATTATTGTTCAATTGGTATAGCCACACTGGTCTGTTTAGCTGCTCTTAAAGATACAAACTCCTAAGCTCAGCCAGCTGTAATTTTTAAAATTATTTTCTTTTCAAGGGACCAGCCATGAGACATGCTGTTCCACAGAACCAAATTACATGCTTCTTTCAGATTTGCCTACATACACTGCCAGGCCTAATTACAGTGAACAGTGCAGAAGATAGTTGTTTTCCTGCTTACAGCTGTCTTGGGATAAGATAATAAAGGAAGGATGCTGAGTGACCATCAATAGCTTTTCATTAATAACATTAGAAATATTTTTAAATTGATGAATACCTTCATTTTCTGCTTCTGACTGCTTACCACATTTTGGGTTCTTTTGTATGTACAAGTTTGAAAAAGGTTCCTTAGGCAGGAAGAAGGCTTCAGACTTTGCAGAGCATAGTGGTAGGATGCATGGTATTGTCCTTAAACAACCAGGGCTGATTCATGGTATCTAACAGCAATGTTGACCAAAAGGCAAACTGGGGGCTGTGGAGAAATCCACAGTGAACCTAATAATCTGCCTACCATAGCCCTGTCCCAAATGTACCGCTTTCATGAGCCAAGCAATCTTGAGAGCCTTTTATGTTGAGTTTTTGGTACAGTGTATCACACTATAAACAAGAACACATATTTTATTTGATCGTTAGTCAGGCAATATTGAGAACTTTGTGGCTCTTATATTTCCAGCCAAGTCCATCTACCTCAAGCCTGAGTTCCACTCATTCTGCTTCACCTAATGTGACCAGTTCTGCTCCATCCAGTGCCAGAGGTCAGTGCTTCACTACATGAAAACAATTTTTGGAAGCTTTCTGGTCACTAAAGCTGTAATTCTGTGGCCCCTCCTGACTTGGGAGTAAGTTCCACTTATCTCAGTGGGAGTTATTTCCACATAAACATGCATAGGATTTCATTGCAAATTATTTTAATGCTATTGCTTATTGATCACATTGTTTGAGATTCTTCAGTGGAAGACCAATCACTGTAGGTCTCTGTTCCCGTGCCCTTCCCAGAATGTTCCACCAAACAGAATGCTGGAAGAATTGCACTTACTGATTTGATAGGTTTCTTTTGTATTCTAGGCTCACCTCTGTTGTCTGACAAGCTTAAACATTCCAGAGAGAACTCTTGCCTCTCTCCAAGGGAGAGGCCATGTAGTGCCATTTACCCTAATCCTTCTGAGCCTTCACAGGTAGGAAATTCATAAAATGGTCCTGTTACAAATAGTTATTACAGTGAAGACATTTTTATTGATTTTCTTACCAGTTCATAGTTTCATCTCTCTATTTTTTTTGTAAAGATGCACTTGATCTGTTTGATCGTACTCTAGTTCTTCTCAAGATGATAATGGTTAGGTGTTCTACTGATAAGTAAGAGCTTAGGTTTGGAAGCTCTTCACTTGATTCTGTAAGACAATTTTTGAAGGAAGCATTTGACAGAACAAGAAGAAAGCCAAAAAAGTTTGTTCCTTATGTTAATATGAGTTCTGCATATCTAAAGTTCTTATAACTTCAGTATACCTACCACTTTTCACTTACATATGTAATTCCTAATTAACAAACATGCTTTTTATCAGGTACATTGACCTTTGGAATGCTTCTTAATATTCTTCTAAGTCCATTTCATCTTTACATCATTTCATTCTAACAGTGAGACATGGGGAAACCTGGACGTTTTAAGTGGGCTCTCAACATTCATAGAACTCTGACTTGGCCAGCAGAAAACTACAGTATTTCCAGTTATCTTGCTTACATGTAACCCACAGTTCCCCCTTCCCCCCGGGTCTTGAGCTTTAGGGGCTTTGCAAGTCATTCTCTTGGATAGGAAATACTACGTTTCTCTTTAGTTTTCTACTGTGATTTATTATACCTCATTACTTGCCAGTTGCTATAATAACTGATATTTTCTCAGTGACAACAACCACTAGGCAAACATTAATTCCGAATTCAGCCTCAAGTTCCCTAAAATTACCTGGAGCAGCCAGGACAGGTAAAGGACCAAGTGAAATGTTCTGTATGTTAAGTGGCTTTAAAACATGCCACAAAGACAGAATGTGTGCCATTTTTGCTCCCAGCCTGCAAACTCTTGCTTTGGCCAGTGGAATGAGGCCTCCATTCCGCGCTGCATCAGAGATTCACCAAGGGAGCCTGAGGAGCACGTAGGCCCACTCTCTGCTCTCCCAGAGGCTTACCTGGCAGGAAAATCTTCCAATCTGTCAACTTCCTCAGTAGCCCCAGACAGGGTAAGTAGACACATTACTTTTCTCACACAAACCTTATGAAGACAGTCAAGACTCCAGCAGTTTATTTTCTCTCTCTCAGTTCCTTAAACAAGTCCTGTTCTTTGAAAAGAGGAAGACTTTTTTCATGCAAAGTCACAAGACTTCCTTGTGGTAACTCCATGTTGTAGAACAGCATCCATTGCAAAGTCATTATTTGAAGGGCTTCTTTGTATTACCATCAGAGAAAAATCACAATAAAAATGGCTTAGTGCAGCATCAGAAATTGTGAGGCATTTTCCAGTTCCCTATGCTGTGTACCTTGGAGCACTAGCACGCAGGGTGGGTTCTACCTGCCAGATTTTGAGATCAAATGGTAATTTTCCACAGTAAAAATGAATGCTATATGGTGAATTACCTGGAAGTTGTAAGTGGTTACAGTCAAAACATTGCAGATTTTGCGGAGAGCACATAAAATTAGAGAGCAGGACATGGGCACGGTTCTACCAGGCTAGCTTTCTTCATGATCAGGAATATATTTTCCCATCAATCCAATTCTTTCAGTGCTACCTTCTTGCTATAGTTCCCATCACAAAACTACACCAAATCTTACTTTGGAACGTGTCCAATTTTGTAATAAGTGAATTCAGTAAACATAGGACAGTATGGTAGTATGCATGGCTTTTGGTCATTCCAGTTCTCCATATGAAGCCAGTTTCAGTTTCACGCATATTTAATAAATTCACATGTTACATTTGTGGACCAGCTGGCCATTGTGTTAGGCTGGGCAGTTTTGTGTTATGAGAAGGTGGACACTGACTGAGCTATCATGACCTGTCTTGTGCTTATACTACATTGCCAGTTAAAACGCCTGCATGTCTCTTGCTAGTGACAAAGCTGTGCATCCATCTGCGCTCTGCTTCTTTATATTAACTAAATTCTTTTATCTTTTCCTTTTCTTTCCTCTTAAGCATTCCATTATTTGCTGCAGCTATACATTTATTGTTTGTCTTGGATACCTGGCAGTATTTATTATATGTTTGCTTCCATTTTTTTTAATCAGTGATTTCAATTCCTTGGCTGGTTCCTGAACGTTTTCACTACAAAAAGATGCTTCATTCTGGCAAATGTTCCAATTGCTAGCCTTGGTTCTCCCCCACCCCCTTCCAGGGCACCTTTGGACAGAAGCATTGTTATTTAGAATGTAGACTAGAAATGTAGTTTAGCTTCAGCAACCAATTAATGTACTTCTTTCAAGTTTATCACTTCACTTTCAGAATCTACTAATCATGTTCTATGTTTATTTATTATCTGGTCTTCTACATAATTACATAACTCAAGGTTTGTTTGTACATTTTTGCATTGCATCCTTTTCAAAATCAGTACATTACTTTGGAAGTAGATGTGGGAAGTGCATTTGGCTCATTACTAGGTTGGGGGGTTATATTTTGAACTAATCTGATGTTGGTATAAATTGATTTAAAATTGTGTTTTATCTCCTTCACAAAGTTCATCTTTGAATTGTGAACCCTACTTATACCAGGAGTGCATTCTCTTGTGTTCCTGCAAACATTATTAAAATTAAAGTGTCCTTGTTTTTGTCTCATAGCTATATTCTCCTATGTTAAGAACAATAGTTATAAGTCTTAACTAAACACAAACATAAGGTTAGCTCTATAAATTATATCTGATTTATGTGTTCTTTTTAATGGAAGTTTCATGGTTTAACAATGTATAAAATATAGATAGAAGTGCTGTCATAAAAATATGTTGTTCTGAATTTCTAGAGGATTATGTTCAATCACATTGGAGATGGCGCTCTGCCTCGAAGTGATCCTAATTTGTCTGGTCCTGAGAAGGGTAAGCACAAATCATATTTCTTCAAAGACAATACAGTAAGAGCTTTGTTATCTGACACTCATGGGGGGGGGTAATCAAACGCACTGGATACTTAGGTTTGTAGCTCTGACCCACCCTTTACTCAGAGGAATCAACAGTGACCAAACCCCATCCCATTGGGAGCTCCATGGCAACAGCCCTCACACCTGGCAGCAGACAAGCAGGCCAGCTGCCTGGAGCCTTCCAGCAGAGCTGGCTCCCAACAGCTTGAAGCAGGATGAGTGGGAAAGATGACATTAACTTGCAGCACCAGCTGTCAGAAGACCAGCTGTGGCTAGAGGCATCAAGCTGGCCAGCTGTAGAGGCAGGAGTATGATGGTGAAGGGGGAAGAGCTTGCCCTATGGGCGGTTGGTTGTCTGAGCATCTAAGATAATCAGGTGCCAAATAACAAACCTTTTACTGCACTAAACTCTAACTTGTGCCACAGTTACTACTGTGCTCCAGTAGGTAAGAAACCATACAGCAGAAAAGTGTCAGAGTTAAAGGCTGTGGTCACATGGCAAGCTTCTCCCGATTTATTCCCGCAATAGATTTGATCGGGAATATTTTTCCCCACATTGGGATGTTCACACATCCCTCCCCCAACCGCTTGCATCGCGCTGTGCACCATCCAGATAGCTGCGCTGCCCAAGTGGTGGTAGTGGAGAGCAGGGCACTCTCACCCTAGGCTCCCAGCTGAAAGCAAGCCTCAAGGGACCTCCCCCCCACCTCTGCTCCCCCCCTGCTGCTTCTGGTGCTGTGTTCCCGGCTGGGTCTTTGGGGGGGGGGAGTCAGATCGGGACCTCCAGGCAAGGCTCCTCGCCCTGCTGCCAAGTCCTCCGGCGTGGCTTCTCATCTCCCTGCCTGCTGGGATGACACATGGCTTCCTGGGCTGCCCTCCCTCCCTCACAGACAAATTGGCCTGTCCGATCACCAAATTTAAATGTGAGAGGGAACAGCAGTGAATCCCGATCAAAACAACTGTGTGACCGGACCCAAAGTCTAAACAAAACAAAACTAAAAAAGGAAACTTCCTAGGTAAATTCAGGTAGTAGTAGTCTAAAACCACCTTAGTGAGAAAAGAATAACCATTCATTTAGAGGCTACAGAGGGCTTGTTGGATGAGTTCATTTTAGTGGCCTGAATTTAAAGATGTAGTGATGCCAAATAACCAGGTGGTTTTTTTTAATATTTTTTTTATTTTTCTATGACACAAAGTACAAACATATAACACAACAGTTTAACATAAAATTGGGGGTACATTATGCTTACATATACTTTAAAGCCAACTATCTTTTACTTAGAGCTTACATCTCATAATAGGCTTAGAGTAATACAACCATAGTGCCAAAGCTTAATCTCTTCACGTCTACTTCTTCTCTTCATCTTGCTTATGTATCTTGACCTGTTTTGGTATGAATATAGTTCTCGTACCATTTACAAAATCTCCCGCCAAGTGTTTTCGAATGTCTCATCTGTGTGGTCTTTCAGTTAATGTAAATTTATCCATCTCTGCTGCTTGTAGTATTTTATTAATAAGTTCTTCTTTACTTGGAGTCTTTTGGCTCCTCCAGTATTTAGCATATAGTATTCTGGCTGAAGTGGTATATATATTAAAAGATAAGAGTCATCACTTTTTAAACTATCAGGTAAAATATTCAATAGAAATATTTCAGGAGTGAAAGGTATATTACATTTCAACCAGATGCTGACTAATCTCTGTTTAGATATCTCTTAAATAAAAGGATTAAATATATTTATTAAACTTCAGTAGTGCTGCTTTACAAAGCTATATATTATGCTAACTCCTGGCAGCAGAAAATATTAATTCCCGTCTGCTATTCTCTTCCAGCTGTAAACAGCACTCCCAGCAGCTGGAGCCTGGACAGTGGAAAAGAAGCCAGAAACATGTCAGAGTGTGGAAAGTTAATGTCTCCTCCCGTACCACCACGGCCCATGCAAACTGGTATGTTAGGGTTGCCAGCTCTCTTCCTCACACCAGCAGGGGGAATTTGGGGGGCATTCCAGGGGTGGGCAGGAACGTCAGCACATCAGCAACACTGGTGGCAACACTCTTCTTTTGGGAAAAACTCTATGGTAAAAATGGACACAAACAATAGAGTTTTGCCCAAAAAGCAGAGCGCCTCCCCCCCCCCCCCCGTGTCCCCCACACACCCACAACACATCTGGGTGACTTCAGTTTTTCGTGCACGGTGTCAGGGTGGGGGGGATTTCCTCCTGCCAGCTGGGTGGCTAGCAGGGGATCTCCCACCCCCACCTGGGGAATGGTATCCCTGTGGGGTATGTGTGTACATCTCAGTCTTTGCATCCTAGTAGCAATAGTCAGTTATTGCGAACATACGGCTGCAGGTTGGATTTGAGCCCAGATTTGGTTTTTGTATTACCATTGCAAATCTGCATTTAAAGTGGCTTCAGGCCAAAGGAAAAATCAGCTCTGTGTCGATGACAGAGATTGGAAATCAGCACAGGGCTAGTCTTTTATGGCTAACCTTTTCCTGCTTTTAATCGCCTCTTGGCTTCTTCCAGAAGGTCTGCGATAGAAAAAGGTCATTCAGACTGGAAGACCCACATGAATGGTTACCTGCCTATGTTATCAACTGGTGACAGACAAGCTCTCTCCAGCTCAGTTAATAACTGGCCTCATATTTCTAAACTGTCATAGGCTGTTACTTAGAATTCTGTTCTAGCTCATAATACCAGCCTGGAAAAGCTTGGCACCAGTTGTTTTATTTATTTATTTATTTATAACAGTTTTATGCCACCTTTCTACCCAACTTAAGAGCCCCTCAAGGCCCTAAGAATAAAGGCCAGTACTGGATGGCAGCAGGAAGGGATGGCCGCAGAGTTCTTCTCTTTCACAGGAAATGTGCTTTCTTTCATGTTGATATCAAACATCTGAAATGACTTATTGTGGGGTTTATTTTAAATAATCATTCCTCTTGGCTACAGTGTTCATTTAAAGCCCCAGTTCTCAATATAAGTTCATTCTTAATTCCCTAATATGTATAAACATTGCTAAACTGAATTAATGATCATCTTCACAGCATCACCAGCTCGACATATAACCTCAGTTTCCCCTTCTCCTGCTGGAAGATCTCCAATGAAGGTATTGGTGAGCCCTAATGCAATGTTACAGAATTATTTTCTTGCATCTTTTGTTTCTCATAATATCGACCCAAGTTTGGCATACATGTTGCTTTTAAAGCCTAGTATATAATAAAGCTTGCATTCAAACTGTGTTAACTGTTAAAACAAATGCTTTCTCAATTCTTATTTTATTAAATGTCAAAGTAAGCAATAGAACATAAGAAAAGACAACATCATTCTATAGAAAGAAAGCATCTCTTGTCCAGTTCAAGTGACTCCTGTTGAAATAATGAGAAGTTGACACCTCGTGGTTAATGGAAGGCACTGCCATGTGTTCAGGATTCAAGGGTATCATGAGTCCCATGATTTTCCTCTTTCAAATTAAGCTCCAAATCCAAGCTGTCACTTCAGACAGTATCTCAGAGTGGGAAAAGGATAATGAATCACAAAACCCCAGATAGGGTTTCTCCTCCAAAAAGAATCAACTGAACACCAGCCAAAGTTGAAAAAGAACACATATTCTTGCAAGGAGGTGTGATTATAACAAATTGATGAAACCCAAAGGGGAGAGTTACTATTGCCTTTTCCAGGAGAAATCAGGGAAAGAGGGATCTCTTGTAGGATAGGCCAATTTCAGGCCAGTGTAGCTCAGAACTTGTGAAGAACTGTAAGCTATGAAACCAGTTTATTCAGGGTGCGTTAGTTTTACTGTGTTATTTTGACTCTGCTTTAACATCCTCCTGTGTGTCTGAAATCCTTTCCCTCTCCCTTTCGTCCATGCACTTAGTTAACATGCAATTTCCCTCCTTCCTCTGTTTTTCAAAATAAAGTTAAGCTTTTTATTTAAGAAAGCTGGTGTCATCCACGAACTGCTTGGTTGCCAAGGTTGCCAAGGTCACATGTGTGCCATCTTTCAGTGGAGCCAGGCTACATGAAGGAGGGAGATCTGGGTTTGACAGAGAGAGGCAGAAGTAGACCTAGTAGATTCTGTCTAAGATCTTTAGGTGACAAACATGGTAGCAGCTACCTGCTGATAATGTGTGGATATTGTGTCAGGGCAAACATAGCCAAATAGGCTCAGGGAGGCTGGGGAAGCAGATCCTCCATTTCTAGCTTTTCCCTCCCCTTCCCCACCACCACCACAACAATAAGGGGGTTGGATACAACAGGAAAAAAATACATGGAAAGAGATGTTGGAAGGAGATCTTCCCCAACAGCCTCTCTTAGGAGAGCATTGCAAACAAAATGCACCACAGTACTGGTTCAGGGGAACATTAGAGAGGAATGGGGAATCAAGTAAATTGCCAGATCCAATCTAGAAGCCATCATACTGAGAGCTACTTGGACAAACACAAGGAGTT
Organism: Gekko japonicus; assembly: GCF_001447785.1. NCBI lineage: Eukaryota > Metazoa > Chordata > Lepidosauria > Squamata > Gekkonidae > Gekko > Gekko japonicus. The sequence goes on from NW_015169343.1 coordinate 27,223, forward strand.
CCTCATTCTTAATAGGACTTTTTTTCCTTCGAAGGTGTAGCATATCTGTGGAGCCACCATGATTTTCAGAAGTAGGTTTCCATGTAAGATAGAAGAATGAAAGCTTGCACAAGCAGCTGGGTTATGTGACAAATTGCATAGCTTTTTTGGATTGTCGTTGTTAGCATCCATATCAGTCCTGAAGTGAACCTAAAAATACATAACATAATCCAGATCTTTGGATTCTTGCTCCCAGGGTCCATGTTCCTAGATTCTTTTCCACCTGCCCCTTTTGTTGTAGCACCTCCAAATACTAAACCATGTTAAGAACCTAAGAAGAGCCCTGCTGGATCAGACCAGTGGTCCATCTAGTCCAGCATCCTGTCTCACACAGTGGCCAACCAGTTCCTCTGGAGAGCCAACAACAAGACATAGAGGCTGAGGCCTTCCCCTGATGTTACCTCCAGGCTCTGGGATTCAGAATGTGGAAGTTCCTTTTAGTCACATTTTTTAACATACAGCCAACAGTTCAGCCATTACTTACATTTCTGAGAAACATGAAACAACCCTGTGCACATGAGTAAACCTTGCTCATATAAGATCCCAAGTCATTCTGAGAGCTAGATTGTTAGTTCTAATTAAGGAGGAAGTAAACATTGAGAAAACAGCTGGTTTACCCACTTAAGTGTGCCTTTGGGCTGTCTCTTAGGGCTCTTCCACACATATCCTTTGGATGAAGTCATTGCAAGGTCATTTTGCACTGCCACTTTTGCAACATGAATATTTCTCACAAATGTGCCCCATATGGTGGCAACTGGTATTTCACATCTCATGGGGAAAATTTGGAAACTTTCCATATGGTAAATACCAGTTATAGCCATGAGGGCCACATTACTTAGAAATATGCCTCCCTTATGAAATTAACAAGATAAATCTTTTGATATATGACTTATTAAAGCAACACATTATTACTTTTTGATGTAGTAAATAAATCCATTCCAAATCTAGAGGGAAGTCTAGCTACCAGAAATAAATCTTGTAGAAGACCAAGGCATAATATTACATGATCCAATAAGTGCATATAATTAATCTTACAAATCTTACAAAACAGAACAAATTAAGCAAAGCTACTAATACTGGAGCTGCGGTGGCTCAAGTGGTTAAGACGCTGAACTGCAGGCTGTGGAAGGTCGGTAGTTCAGCAGTTCGAGACCCGGGTTGCCGCATGACGGAGTGAGCTCCCGTCTCTTGTTCCAGCTCCTGCCAACCTAGCAGTTCGAAAGCAGGAAACTGCAAGTAGATAAATAGGTACCACTTCGGTGGGAAGGTAACAGCATTCCGTGCGCCTTGGTGTTTAGTCATGCCAGCCAAAATGACCACAGAAACGTCTTCGGACAGTGCTGGCTCTTCAGCTTGGAAACGGAGATGAGCACCGCAACCTTAGAGTCGGACTCAACTGGCTTTCGAGCAAGGGAACCTTTACTATTACTAGGCACCCTATACAAGGCCTGGAATTACAGAAATACCTATATTTTGCCATTAGTATTTTAAAAAGTGTACTTAACAGCATATGATGGTGCTTCATATATCCATATTTTAGTGCAGAACCAACTGCTAATTATGTTGGGAAACATCTAAAGACGGTACTTTAAAGATACTTTTAAGCTTCACTCAAACATCGTGCTTGTTCTAATGCTGAGCTGCTCTCTACATTGCTTTTGTGATATTTGAAAGTTCTTGTTCTTTGTATTGCAAAAGTTAGCTGTCTGGACTTAATCAGACATTGTGCTGAAACTACAAGATCAGCATGGGTGATTCCAAGTGTCATTCAGCATCAGTTAGATGTGCATTTAACTGTGTTTTAGTTATGTTCATTTCAATTTCTGCTGTTTGTGGGAATATCCACTCTGTTTAACAATAGCATAGTAAACACAGAATAATTTGGTGATTTCTAACCGGCTCGTAAAGCGGGGTCTCAAAAGTCTCTGAGTCCCATTGTTATTTAGGTGATGGAAAGCCACTATCACTGGTATATGCTCTGTTCCTACTATTACGGCTATTTGTGTACATGCAGTGCTAACACCTTAATAGAGGCCATAAAGAATTTACTAAACATATAATCATCCTCCATTCTGTATATTACCACTGCCCATTCATACTGTTTCTATATAATGGGAAAACTTCATTTTGGCAAGCATAGTTGTGGGTTTTTTTAATGAAATTTGTCATGTATGTTCCCTTATCTGACATTAGAGGGCATAGTACTACCACTTACTGAATAGAAAATGTATTGCATTTTTGAATAATTCCAGAGACTTTGTAATAGAAGCCAAGAAATCAATGCATCACTGCAAACAGTAGGACCATTCAATCTTTCTAGTTTTTCAGAAAGCAAAATATTAGCTGTCTTTTTCTGAGTTATTGATACCTGTGGAATTTGTTCTGGTCTAGACAATATACTCATTATGCAGAAATTTCCATTTTCCTGTGACTACCAGATCTACCAAAAAAGGGAAGATAGCCCTAAATGCAAGATGACCTCCACCTAGAAAAAATACTATATACAAACAGTGTTTTTATAGCTATATATACCTGCAATGTGTATATAAATTTAAGACCATCCTCTATTTGTAAGGAACGTGTAGGGAAAAAACTAGGGTGGGATCCAACCAGGCTTTCAGATGGTAAAAAGGGAGGCTTACGACCACCGAAAGGGTCATGTTGTGGCTCATGGGACCTTCATATACAGAAGTCCTGTGGGAGGGGATCTGGAGTAAGAACGGGAATTTGATGAGAATGAGTGAGAAAAAGCTAGCTGGATCCAACCACTGGTCTTCATATCAGGTAAACAGGGCATTTGTTTGTTTAGAAGAGTTATCATGGCATGTTGAGTTTTGCTTGCCACCTCAGGAATTCACCTCAACAATTTCATGAAGTGCTGTTTTTAGTCCTTGGGATTCTCAGTATTTGCATTCTGTTCACAGGATTTGGTATATTTCATCACAGAGTTCTGATTCCAGAATGTTTGAGAGAATGTAGACTATCTAACCATCTTTGTTCTATAGATGTCCATTGAAAATACTGACTGCTATAACTTACTGTAGGAAGCTTCTAGTAACTTGCTGGTAATGGAATCTAAATCAACCCTTAAGCACTATGGCAATCAGACCTGATGTAATAGAACATTCATGCTTCTTCAAAGAAAAACCTCCACCCCCCATTTTGAATCTAATAAATAAATAAATACATTTCCACTTTATGTTTATCACCTCTCTTTCCTCTCTTTTACCCAGGGTACAGTGCAATCATTTACTCCGTCTCCAGTGGACTATCACTCATCAGGGCTCATTTCCAACTCCCCAGTCTTGTCAGGAAGTTACAGCAGTGGCATTTCCTCACTCAGTCGATGTAGCACATCAGAAACATCTGGCTTTGAAACTCAAATCAATGAACACCCAGTATGTATTTC
>NW_015169343.1:30726-51244 GCF_001447785.1 Gekko japonicus
AGTGTTTATGAACGGACACTGAGGCGTCCTGTCCCGCTACCTCAAAGTCTTTCCATCCCTATTCCTTCGGATCCTCCAGCACTGCCACCCAAACCCCTGTTGGTCCGACCAAACAATCTGGAAAATAGTAGCAAGAGAACTGAACAAGTCCCTCGGCCTAGGCCTCTACCACGAAAAGTGTCTCAGTTATAAAAGAGAAAAAAAAGTCATTTGCAATGACTTAAGTGGTAAAACACACCTAACACAGGCACTTTAATAATTTTCACAAATATTATTTGCAAGGATTTTAAAAAATTGGTTAATATTATGTTGCACATTTTGTCAGATGAAAATACTAACCTAGCTTACCAGTCACTGTGGGGAACGGGACTGAGTTTCATTAATTTTAGATACAGCAAATGTAGCTGTGTACCAATCTGAATCTCACAGTTTTTTGCAAAAATAGTTTAATCAAATCTGTACTCCTCTTCCACATACTTCTGTTTTTATAATAATGTACTTTTTAGAGCATGCAGGATAATAAACAGTGCTATCCTAAGCAGATCTACTCAGGATCCTACCCAAGTCTACTCAGTGGTCTTATTCCTGAGAAAGTGTTGCTAGGATTGCACTGTAAGTGATATGTATAAGACAAAGGCATGTTCTTGTAACAAGGAAGTTTAATTTCTACACTTTTCCAAGCATTTTGAAGATGGCTCCCTCCCCATTTTCAACCTGTACATGAACATTAGTGATTACACAATGTTGTAAAATTTCAAGGAGGTTGTTGCAGCTGAGCTCATGAAACAAATAATTATTTTAGGTCGCATTCTTTCTACTGACACAATTCTGCATTTTATTATATATATGTATATACATTTTCAAATATTTGTAAAAAGGATAAATTGTTCAGCACTTTGGTAGTGGTTTGTCTACATAATCTATACTTTCCCCCCAGTTTTTTAAAATTGAGGTGCAATTTACTTCATAACTCCCTATAGCTGATAAAGGAAAATAATTCCCAAGAGTTGGTTGTAGAATTTCTACTGAACAATCTGAATCTTCACCTTAAAAACATGTTGGTCTATGAAGAGAAAGTTGATTTTCAAGTTTTCTTGTGACTAGATTGATTGGGTAATTTTAATAGTGACCCAAGAAACGGTCACTAAAGTGAACAACTGGGGGAAAAAATGGAAATCACTATGTCCATATACATGATAAGAAGAAATACCTATAGAGGGCATTAATTCTAGAGTTCTGCTTAAAACAGCAAACTTGTGAATAGTACTTCTGGGTTCACTCTTTGTAATGACTTTTTTGTTATCTACTCAGCCATCCAGTGTATTTTGGAAGCTTTTTAGCCTCCATGTTGTGCATTGTGGGACATGGTGGGAAGCGCAGGAAGTATCTGGGAAAGGGCAGGTACCTGTTCCTGAATGTCTCCCACCCTTGGATGCCAACAGCTGGCTATGTGGAATCAGTGATTCATTTAGATGTCTGATGGTATAACACGATGGTCTCATGTTAGCTATTTGTACTTGGGTAGAGAGACGGAGTCCAAAATCATCATAAGTCCCCTTAGTTGTGAAAAGATGATTGTGGTTCTTTTTTTGCAGCTTTTGTTAAGATACATGGAAGCAGGGCTCCATGTTTTCCCAATCATCCCTTCCAAGTATTGCAGAAGAATAAACAACAAATAATGCATATATGACCATTCATAATTGACACAGGGCAGCCTCCACTGCAACAGCAGGCTGCATAGACTGTGAGGCGGTAGAAAAGAGCAAGAGTCCAGGAGCACCTTAAAGACTAACAAAATTTGTGGCAGGGTGTGAGCTTTCGTGAGTCACTGCTCACTTCTTCAGACTGTGGGGCATGAGAGATAAACTGGGAACGCAGTTTGTTTTTTACTTGTACGAACTCTCATCTGTGCAGAATGCAGAAATCACAGTTTGTTTAGTAGCCCTTCCCCCACCTAGCCTCCTGTATAATGAGATGGATATACAGAACACCTGAAAAACCTAGCTGCTTCATCTACCAATGGTGCTTCCTCAGGCCTTCATTCCTTCCCTTCCTTGGCCTTCTATCCATGCCCCCCCACTAGTAATGACTCACCAAATTGTCGTATCAGCCTCTTGCAAAGGGAAATTTAGAAGGCATCATCTTGAAAGGTTACACTCAATCATATGTTCTTATTCAGTTTGCCAGCCTACTCAGTAGAAATTGCTGCACAGAAAACATCGTTACAGTTAAAAGCAGTTTTACTTCCCACCTACTGTCATACCTTCCTCCTTATTCCCTTGTATATCTCAAGATAAAGGAAGCAAGTGACGGATTCAGCCATGATCATGTGCTTTTCACCAGACTTTTTTTTTAAAAAAAAAATCAGGGCAAAAATAAGGTTAAGGAATTTGGTGAAATGGCACAAAAGGAATGCTGTAAAAGAGAGGGTTGCCGAAGATCTTTTTTCTTTCAGAGTAATAGGAAGTCTAGGGAGTGCAGTGAAGCAGTGGGTCAGGAACAGGGAGAGGAGGATGACTGAAAGATCCCTAGCAGTGAGCGAAGGGGGATTCACTTGCTATAGACTTCCTTTCCCTCACTATTTATTGAAGCCAACCAATAGCAATGGCTGTACACTTAGTGAGGCAGTGCCAAGAACCAGCCAACGAAACAGTCATTGGGAACTCTGCTTGGAAGTGAGAAAGGAATCAAGCAAAATTGGACATGCACAAACTGATTTGTGATGTTTTCTAGTATACTAACCAGACTTCCTGCAACCAACTGTCGTTTAAATAAACCATAGTTTATCGATGTATGAATGCAGAGAAGATCTACCCAAGTTTACATGGTGACACATGACTTCAGAATAGCATGGGATAAAAGATGGGATAAAGGATAAAGTTCTGGAAATTGTAGGATTTAGGTTCTAAAACAGCTCTTATTTCTCCCGAAAGGAAAGAACTGGGAGGTAACCTCTGCATTAGGGTTTGAGGTTCCCCTTTCAAGAACAGCCTCTGTTCCCCCTTCTGCCGGACATTCCATCCTCAAAACTGGGGGAAACCTGAGGAGCATGAGGAATTGCAATCTAAAGAAAATATAGAACTCTGAATGCACAAAGAGAAACATTTGTTCACAGCGAATGAGCTTTTTTGAATCTTAGCCCCTGTTCATAAGCTACGCTCTGTGTGAAAGTGCCCTTAGTATTGCCGGATGATGTTCTAAGTGGCATTCACTAAAGAGCTCTTGTAGAGCTTTTGAAAGCTCATGCCCAGTTATAGGACCAGACTAACACAAACACCTTGTACAGGAATTTTTTCTATCTCTGTCTTTTGTTTATGTACAATTTGTAACATTTGTTTGACAACTGAAGTATGATCCGTATTTTTCAATCATACCGTTAAAAAAAGCTATCTCCCTGTTTTGTTGGGAAGCTCGTGTTGATTTAACAGTTCACTTTGTTGATAGGTTAACTGGAACGTAGTGACCACTTTTTATATGCCCTCAATGAAACCTTCAGCAGGTCTATGCTGTTAATGGTAGCTATAGAGGTTTTCTATTATAAATGTTCAAGTATTTTTGTACATAACTGGATAATTTTAATAAGAAGTACAACTATGTGAAAAAAGAAGCAAACAGTTGTTGTATGCAGTAAGATTGTTATAATTATGCCAAATACTCTATGTGAGGGGGAGGGGCTCGGGATGGGGGAAGAATATTTGTACATATATGCTTTTAACAACAATTCTGCCATATTGACTCTACAACTTTGAATGTCAGAAAAATATATTAATATATGTTGAAATATCTATGTTTAGCAAAAGTGTTCATAACTGGAAAAGGAGCATATGAATTTTAGCTTTGTACCCTGCTGATTTTGAAGTCCTGAAATTTCTTGAACTAGAGCTCGCTTTTGATTAATAACATTTTTTGTGTCTGCATAACCTGACTTTTGAAGCTGTTTAGCTACATATTTATGCTGGATTTTTTTTTTTTTAAAGGTATTGTCTGAAATTTAAATAAAGTGTCACAAGCTGGATAACAAAGTCACTTTGATTCCCTCCCCACCTTTATATGTAGAGCTGAATCATTGTGTTGCCTGGTGCATCTGCATAGTCAGAATCAGTGTTACATGCTCCTCTGAACATTTTAAAAAATATATTTCTGAAACTAAACTACATTTTTAATCTTTCATATGCACGTGTTACTGACAGCAAAACATTTCATGTAGTTTCTGTTTACAGTTAGCTGTATGGGCTGCTGAAGGACATTTAATACAAAATAAAATGGATGGATCTTTGCTGTACAATTTTTCTGCTGAGTGCTCCACTGTAAATCAGTTTGTCACAAAATTAAAGTTTCAGCCTTCTTTCCTTGATTGATCTAAGTTCATTTCTGATTTAAAAAATCTCTAGGTTTGCTTCCCCAGCCTCCACAGTTCTAGAGTTACTTTGACAAAATACCAAGGGCCTGTCAAGAAGATCATTGGATTGTCCAATAAATACATAGCAGCTACAGGAGAACAAATGTCATTCTTATAGCTGGTATGCCTGTTGTGGACAAACAATATTTTTCTGCTCTCAAAAAATAATGGTTTGTTATTAGAGCAGCCGTATTTTTCACACAGTCACCCTTGCTGCTCTAACTGTGAATGCTATGTAGACTACAGATGCATTAACAAAAGAGTACCCCTGATATTGCTTGTGATCAATAATTTTATTTATTTATAATATTTCTATGCTGCCTCTTCAGAGTCCTGCTTGAGGTGGCTTATAATTAAGAAACATAGTATTAAAAAACTATCCATAAAACCCATAAAACAGCAGACCATTAAAAAGCTAAGATAAAACCTCTAATTAAAAACCTGGTTAGAAGATGTGTTTTAGCTGGGCACCTAAAAGAAAGTGAAATAGGCACCAGATGAGCCTCAAAGGGGGAGGGCATTCCAAAGGCAAGGTGCCACCACAGAAAATGCCCTGTTTCTAGTTGCCACCCACCTCACTTTTGAATGTGGGGCACAGAGAGCCGGTCTTGAAAGGCAGATCTTAACTAGTGGACTGGATAGTATGGGAGGAACCTCTGCAGCATAAATAGTTTAAGTAACAGGCTGACATTTGGTGAGCAGCTGTTTACATATACTGTAAGCTAGTATTAGAGAATGAATGTTCTACATTCTTTGCTTACAGGCAGAAGAAGGCCCCAAGCTAAGTTTCCCACAAGTCAGAGCACAGACAGACAAAATGAAAATTACAGGTCTCCATCAGTCTATAAATGCAAATTGTACATGCAGCCCCAGTTCAAACTGGGGGGGCAGGTGAAGAGAGAGGATTTAATCTCTGCTTGGTTTTGCCAAGTCTGTTTAAAACATCTTTTTACCTTTTAACACACGAATGATAGTCCCCACTACCCTGTCCCACTATCATTGTGACTGTATGTCAAGCATTATTCATAGTTACATAGCACAGTGGGGAATGCTCTGCAAACCCAGTGTACTGGGGCTGCAACCCACTGCACATGGTCTTACTGAATTCAGTGGGACTTCTCCGTAAACACGTATAGAACAAATGGTAATATTTTTTTCTGGGGAGCTGTACACTATTTTGTATATCTTTGTGTGGGGAAATTTATTATTTATTATTTTTATTTGTTAAATTGGATTTACTAGGCCACCCTTCCCTATGAGTAGGGCTCAGGGTGGCTTACAACATAATAATATACAGCTGTCAGTTTCAAACTAAGTTAAAACAAACCAATAAATACCAATAGATTTTAAAAACCCCAGCATACATACAATATATAGGATGGCAGAAAGAATTCCAACACCCCGGCCTCTGTGGGGGGAGGGGTTACGGGGGATGGGGAATTATATGAGAGTGCCAAAGGATGCCCTGTTGCTGTCCTCAACTGAAGGACGGGTGGAACCTCTCACCTTGCATGCTCTGTGGAAAGGTAACAACTCTCGCAGGCACAGATATCTTCCGGCAAAGCGTTCCACCAGGCACGGGCCAGGGCTGGGTACCACCAGAAAGTTCTTATTCCCTGAGCATAACACTCTTCCAGGGACAAACTGGGAGAGGCAGTCCAGAAGGTACATAGGTCCCTGACTGCTAACGGCCTTAAAGGTCAAAAACAGAACCTTGAACCTGATCCGGTGCTCCACTAGAAGCCAATGAGCTCACGCAGCACTGGTTGAATGTGTGCCGTCTGAGGGGTCCCAGTAAGGACTTGCGTGGCTGCGTTTTGGACCAGTTGGAGCTTCCCGGTCAGGCCCGCATAGAGCGAATTACAGTAGTCCAGCTTGGAGGTAACTGTTGCATGGATTACTGTGGCTAAATTGGGGTGAGACAGGTAGGGAACCAGCTGCCTGACCTGGGGAAGTTGGAGAAACACCAGGTTGGCAACCTTCGTAACCTGAGCTTCCATGGACAGGGTCACACCCAGGCTCCTGATGGTCTGTGCTGGTGACAGAGGCACACCCTCAAGACTAGGGAGCTGGCAACCCAATTGAGGCTCCACCCCCACCCAGCCACAGAACCTCTGTCTTACCTGGATTCAGTTTCAGTCAACTCTGCTTTAATCATCTCACCACAGCATCCAAACCATCAGCTAAATTCCCGGGAACGGTATCTGGCTGGTTACCCATCAACATAAATAGCTGGGTATCACCAGCACATTGATGGCATCCCAGCCGGAAACTCCATACTAGCTGGGCGAGAGGGCGCATATAGATGTCGAACAACATCAGGGAGAGAAGTGCCCCTTGAGGAACCCCACATTCCAGAGGGTACTTTGAGGACACTGTCCCTCCCAGCACCACCCTCTGCCCCCGACCATGGAGAAATGACGTGAGCCATTGCTAGGCTGCCCCATGAATTCCAGCATTAGCAAGGTGGTGAGTCAGCTGGTCATGATCAACTGTGTTGAACACTGCTGTAATTCACAAAGTCCACCCCCATGCCCTGATGTTTGCCTGATTTTTACACCCTTTGATTTTAAAAAAATTTTTTAATTATTTTTTATTATGTTTTCTCCTTTTTCTCCTTTTCCTCCTGTAGCTTGTACATTCACCATCCTTTTAAAAACAACAACAAATAATTGGTTAAAAATCTCTTCACTCACTTCAGAAAGGCGCAAGATAAGATATTGTGTCAAAATTTGGGGTTTATTCAAATGCTGTAAAAAGCATGGGAGTAAACTTGCCCTCGCAGATGAACACTATGTGTGCCTCCTTTGCCTGGGGGAAGGCCACGATACCGACTTGTGCATCCACTGTGCCAAGTTCTCCTGACAGACCCATAAAACCCAGGCTGTGAGACGTTGAGTGGCACTGATTGAGTTAGCTCTTTCACCTCCACCAATGGCCACTCCTACACACTAAGATCAACCCAAGTTGACACTGGGATCCTCGACGATGACCCACTCGAATACCATCCTGGCCTCAGGACAAATGGGCACCAACCATTCAACTTCGAAGCACTCAGGCTCTGCATTGAGATCAAACCCCTCAATACCTGGAAAGAAATGCAGGGGTGGTAAAAGCAACAATGGAGGCAAAGCTCCTAAGCAGGGCCGGCTCACTCACTAGGCGTTCGCCTAGGGCGGGCCGGCCCTTAGGGCACCAAACTGCACCTGGCTCCCCCGCCAAAAGCCCTGACTGGGTGACCACCGCCGTCACCATCGCCTCTTCCTCCCTGAGTCCGGCAAGTGTGCCCAGAAGCGCTGACTGTGAGCGTAGCATCCTCTGTGCCAACCCCCCCCATTTCTCCTCTCCCTGAGATCTGGAATGGCGCCCCCCCCGTGAGAAGGGCCTCCTTGAATGGGAGGGGCGGGGGAGCGGGCCCGCGGACATGAAAGAGAAATGGGGGGAGGGAGTGGTGAATTAAATCCTGGCCGAACAAGCTGTTTGCAATTTGAGGCTTTTGCCTTCCAGTGCAGGTTCCCCCTTCTGCAAAAGAACCCGGCCAAAGCACCCGCCGGCCATCTCCAGGGAAGTTTGGCACCCCGCCAAGATGTCCCCCCTGGGAGGCGCTCCCCACCCAGACAGAGCTGGCCACAGGGCTGGGAAGAGACGGGCCTGACGTTTTCTGTTGGCCCAGCCTGGCTGGACCGTCTGGGGCTTCCAGGTCCCAGGAAGGTGGAGAGGCCCGTCTTCGCCTGGTGCAGGTGGGCGGCGATGCTTCAGAAAGTGTCCCTCCTTTGGCCTCCTCCCGCCACAAAATCTCCCCTTGCAACACCAGGCTCGGGGGGGGGGCACCGAAGCATCCATCCAAAGGGATGACACTTGGTGAGGGAGGGGGGATTTCGGGTGTGCGCGCGAAAGTGTGTGCGCAGGCCGGGAGTCATCTTGCTAGAGTGTGTGTGTCAGGGAACAGCTGGTCTCACCTGCGCTGCACAAAATGTTTTTAACAAACTTGCCTGGATAAATGGTTACACTCCTGTGCAATGTTCCCTCTAAGCTGTGAAGTCCTGTGAGCAAAAACACTACTTTCTGAGCTACTGCCATTGCGGGGGGGGCGCACGGGGGATGGTTGCACAGGGGGAGGGGGCGCACAGGGGGTGCCAGAAGGGATCCTCGCCTAGGGTGCAAAATAAGCTGGGGCCGGCCATGCTCCTAAGTCAAAGTCAGGACCAAAGGCATGGCCTAAGAGTGCCCAACGTGACTCTTCTACTCTGTTGCTAGATGCCCCGATTGGGTGATTGTCACCAGCACTGAAGCTTGCTACAGAGGTGTCGCCTTTCTGCTTCATGGACTCCCCCATCCATTGGTTGGTCTCACCAGTGCACATCGATTCCTTGATGCAGCCACTGCCTATACTCTTCTCAGCATCAAAGGCGGATGAGATTGACTTGACTCAGAGATTGTCACACTGTTCCTTGTCTAGGGACTCCCCTGGCGTGAGCAGTGCCCACATCCAACCTGTCAGTACCAAGGATCATTGGGATTGATGCCCGATGGACCGACGGGGCAACCAGTGCTCCCGGAATCAATCACCTTTTCGCCATTGACCCATGTCACCAACTTTCCAGGTCCAACAGATGCCTGCTGTAGTCCCCTGGGGTCACTAACAAATGCAGTACCTATATGGTGTCTACCCACTACCCTCAGCAACGTCATGGCTGCCTCTCTGTCCCAAAGACTGGGATCAATGATCTCTTTATTCCCATCAGTATCGATCCCCTTTGATACTTCCTTCATCGACCCTGAAGTGGTCAGCATCGGAAGATCGTATATTCTCACCTAAGGTGCACAAGGCACCACATACGGTCTCTGTGCCACTTATGCCACCGAAGTCCATTTCACCTTTGGCACCCCTCTACAAGGAGATAAGACCTTGGTACAAGATTTCTCGAACTCTGATTCAGCAGCATCCAAGATTTCTTCAGAGAATGGTTCTGATAGAGAGGACTCCGAGGTCCATTCTTCACCAGCAGAATCTCCTCCTAGCCAAGTACAGGATAACCTTCCCATTTCCCCATCTGAGGACCTCAAATCTTATGGGGAATTAGTCAAGTCCATGGGCCACACTTGGGCCTCTCCATCATCCAACCCAAACAAAATGTCACAGACTCTATCTTTGACATAGTACAGCTTGACAAATCCATGGCCATCTCTCTACCAGTGACTAATGTCATCCTACAAGCAGCCAAGTCACCCTGGGACAAACCCTCCTCTACACCAATCTCCTCCAGACATCTGGATCACATGTACAGAGTCCAGGACACTGGTGTTAAATTTTAATCTTGTCATCCTAAACCCAACTCTGTGGTGGTGACCTCTGCTTCCAAGAGCAAGCATACCCACTTGGCCCCTGTCGATAAAGAAGGCAGGAAACTTGATGCTTTTGGCAGGAAATTTTATTCTGCTGGAGCATTGGGGGTCAAGAACACAAACTACATGGCCTGCATGAGCAGACATCAGTACTCTCTTTGGGAGCAGCTCTCAATCTCCCTGATGAATTCTTCCAAGCACACTGTTGACATCTTCACCAAAACCATTACTTCCACCATAGGTCTGCAGGCACTCATGGCTTCATTCCACATCACTCCAACAGGACACACATTCCTACATAGAAGACTTGCCCTTTGACAGCCAAGGCCTTTTTCATTCCATCACAGATACCGTCCTACAAGAAATTGACAAAAATATGAAGACTTCTTGCAACCCGGGAGTTATGGGTCCCTCCCACTCATCCAAAAACAGATCATGGTCACATCCCTGGTCTAAATGACAGTACTCCAAAACCTCCCCAGACCAATCCTAGCGGACCAAGCAAATCTCAGTCTGGCAACAGATGTTTGTACATGAAGCCCAAGTTCAAGCCCAGCCAACAAACACCAAGATCTCAAGGTCCTCAGACTTCTGAATAGGGACTTCAACTCCCCCATTACCTCCATCTACGCTGCTCCTTTACTGCCCCACTGGAACACACCTCTCCCAATTTCTCCAGGCCTGGAGGTGGATTACATCAAACAAATTGTTGCTCTCTATCATTCTCAATGGTTATGCAATAGAGTTCCTTCAGACTCCTCCTGCTCCAGTTTTTGTCACCACCTCTACTTTTATGATCTTATGGGAAGAGGTCCAAACCCTTTTGGTGAAAGATGCCATCAGATTCATCCCTCATACCTCCAGAGGCCTTGATTTCTACTCCTGGTACTTTACAGTCGCCAAGAGGGATGGTGGCCTGCACTCCATCATGGACCTGAGGGCTCTAAACAATTTTATTGCCTACTGTAAATTAAGAATGATTCCCCTACAGAACATCCTCCCACTCCTCAACAAAGGGGCTTGGATGGCCATGCTGGACCTCCAGGATACTTATTGTCATCTAAATATTTGGTCCCATCATAGACGGTTCCTGAGGTTTGCGATAGGGAACGACCAGTATCAGTATAAGGTGCTTTCCTTTGGGATCTCCACAGCGCCACAGGTCTTCACAAAGACTATGGTAGTGGTAGTGGCCTATTTGTGTCTCCCGAGGTACAGCAGTCTTCCCATACAGAGACAACTGGCTTCTGGTAGCAGATTCAGAAGAAAACCTGGAAAGGGACATTCATCGAACCCTCATCTTGATAGACACTCTTCGTCTTAAAGTGACACACAAGAAATCTCACCTCACACCCACAAAAAGAGTCCAGTTCATCATGGCAGTCCTCGATTCCACTGCATGCAGAGCCTTCTTCCCAGATGAGACAGCATTGGCCATCATCTCTCTGGTCGGTTGTGTCCAATCACACCCAGGCATGGCAGCTCTGTCCATACAACAACTGCTGGGCATGATGGCAGCATTGACTGTAGTCCTTCCCTTTGCCAGTTTGGTGTAGTGGGTAGGAGCATGGACTCTATTTTCTACTCTCTCTGGTGGACTCTGGACTGACTTACTCCTCTGTGCAGGTTTACTTGGCCACCATTTCAGCATACCATCGACCAGTGTATGGCCTTTCTGTGTTCACTCACCCACACACTAAACGTTTCCTTCGGGGTCTGCTACACATGCATCCCCCACTTAAGTTGCCTGTTCCAGCTTGGGACCTTCTCCTGGTACTGTGGAAACTGATGGGCAAACCCTTTGAGCCTTTAGCTTCATGTAAGATCCAGCTGCTTACCTGGAAAACTGCCTTCATCATGGCTGTCATGTCAACCCAGAGGGTGGGGGAACTTACAGCCCTCCAACATGATCCACCTAACCTCCAATTCTCCAGTAATGGTGTCACTCTGAGCCCAGACATCCACTTTCTACCGAAAGTGGACTCAGAGTTTCATCTCCAGTCTGACATCCTTCTCCCGGATTTCTTCCCCAATCCTGCTGTGGAGAGACTCCTTCACTCCCTGGATGTGAAATGCACTCACCTATTCTACCTGCAAAGGACCAGACTGGACTGCAAAGATCTTTATTTCTTTGTCTCCTATGCTCCACAGAACAGGGGGCACTGTATTTCGGCTTAACACCTATCAAAATGGATTGCGGAGACCATAAAACTGTGCTTCTTGGTTGCAAAACAACCCCTACTGGGGCCCATTAGGGACGTTTCATGAGGGCTATGGCCACCTCTATAGCATTTCTTAGAGGGGTCCCCTTACAGGAAATCTGCAGAGCAGCTACGTGGATGACTCCAAACACTTTCATTCAGCACTACACTCTGGATGTCCATGCACGTCAAGGGGCTCTGGTGGATCGGCTGGTTCTTCTATTGGTACTGGACTGAGTAGCTGCCAGCACCCTCCTCCAGTAAGTCAAAAAACTTGCTACTCTCCCACAGGTGTGATGCACAGAGACCACGAAGAAAGTAAACAGGTTGCTTACCTGTAACTGATTATCTTCAAGTGGTCATCTGAGAATTCACACCACCCACTCAGCCTTCCCCTCCACTGTCAGCCTACTCATTGTGTTACTTGGGTGTTTCAATGGTCAAAAGGAACTGGCGGGAGACCCGAGCTTGTGGGAAAGCAGTGCAGAATAAATCACTGTTCTCCTGGCTGGAAATTGGGAACTGGAATCCTTATACGTCATGAGAGGCCGAGATGGAATCTGTTTACTGCTCGCTGAAGCAGTCAGTGTAACCTTGAAGAGAGGGAGCAACTGATAAGAGAACTTGCCTACATTCCTTAGTTCATGTCTCATGAATAGGATGATGTAATGTATGAAAGATAGGAGGGGAAGGAGGAGATGGATTTTGAATAAAAACAGCTGGTGAGTGAGAGGGGGGGATTCATTCATTTGGAGCTTCCTTCATTCATTCAGTCAGCTTTCTGCAGAAGCTGTTTGTCTCATGTCGTCTTTGCATCGCCTGCACCCCCACACCCCAAGGAGCAGCACCACACGAGCTCTGCCCTTGTGGGCATGTGCGGTGGAACCCCACATGTGCCTCAGGGGTGCAGCGCAGAAAAGAAGGATTAGGGAGCGGTGGCGCAGGTAGTACAACGCCTGCAGTTAACATCAATAGCGAACAGCCACAATGGCTGTTCGAATCCCCACCGCGGCCGGGTTGAGCCCCCGGCCCCAGTCCCAGCTCCTGCCAACCCAGCGGCTCGAAAGTAAAACAAGTAGACAAATGGGTTCCTGCCCTAGGTGGCAGGGGGCACCCTCCTCCTGGTTCCGTGCCAGGAGTGCGGTTGATGGTGGCGGCGGCGGCAAGCGGAGCAACGGCGAGAGTAATGGCTGCGGCAGAGCAACTAAGCAATCCAGGAAAGGTGGTGACCAGATCGAATGGAGGCGGAGCCGGGGTGACGCAGCAACGAAGGGACGCAGCGCGGCTGGATGGGCCGCATAGCCGGAAGCTGCGCCCCAAAGCAGTTGCGCGCCGGAGGAGGAAAGTCATCAGAGCCTGCCCTGAGATGGTCGCCAGTCATCCAGATCGTCAGAAAAACAACGTCTGAGGCCCGCCAGAGAGAAGGAAATACGCCGCATGGGTGCTGTTAGGTAATCCCCTCCCCGTGTAATTGTGGCCCTAGCTAGGTAACCAACTACATAAAGTAGTTCATTGTAAACCACTCTGAGACCCAGTAGGGGTCATGAGCGGTATAGAAATTGAAATATAAATAAACAAATAGATTAAGGGTTTGTTAAAGTTACCAATGGGGTCAGGAGCAGGCACCCTTTCCCACAGGTGTGAATGCACAGATGACCACTCAAAGATAATCAATTACAGGTAGAGTTCACAATAACCTGTGGGGGGGGGGGGATTTGTAACTTTGACAACAGAAGTGATCTGAATAGCATCTTTTGAAAAGACTGTGAAATCCCATGACAAGGAGCATAATCCCTTTTACAGTTATTACACAATGTTTTATTAGACAGCTATTATTGACATGCTTATTTTGAAATGTGTATGCAACACCTCTAACTACTGTTTCAAAGATCACATATTTAAATAATGCTTGTATCTGAATGGTAGACCATTATAATACAGTTTAGGGAATTGTCTGGTGACTTTCAGGAGGATATCCACAGAATATATCAAAATATTTATGATTTCATTCCATTTTTTTAAAACAAAAACCCTTGTAAAACAGCACCTTTGTAATTATTTTGAATATATTAACTAATGATTCTGTAAAATCTGGAATAGTATTCCTACGGAATAATGAGTCTTTTAGAGAACAAATTAGGAGGCAAATAACCATAACTGTAAATGACTGTTGTGATACACTTCATAAATTATAGACATTTCTATTGTGAACTTGAATGCACATTTTACATCATTGGTTTGCTATTAGTATTGGAACTGCCAGTTTGCTTTCATTTGCTTTGTTTATCTGAAAATGTGATGGCAGGCTGGTACATTAGTAGCCCTGCTGTGCCCCTTTGCCCTTTGTGGTTTACACAGATGTAGCTTGTAATGTCACATATGCCCCCAAATGCTATGGATTTGGATAGAATACTTGGTAAGTGCTGCTTCATATAATCTTCTTAACCTAATCAGAAAGCCAGAAATTAGAGGACTTCTAAACTTATTCCTTAGATGTATGGTGGTGTTTCAGTCCTTTAGGAGGTCCCAGAAAGTCCAATAATAATAAAGTCCAATTAGAATGTAATTTTTTTACCATGCCAGTAATTGGGATATATATCCCAGCAGCAGAAATGCAAACATTTTTGTAAAGTTTATGAATCAGATTGACAATAGGGTGGTAGAGATCCGAATGCAGCAGTGGGGGGGGGGAAGGTCCTGCTACAGCTAGTACATTCTTTTCTTTCTCTGTCCTCCTATCTCCTTTGTTCTCTCAGAGCTGAAAACCAGAGTAGATGTAGAGTTGCCAACCTCGGGGGAGGGGGCCTGGAGACCTCCCAGAATTACAGCTGATCTCCAAACTACAGAAAATGGCTGCTTTGGTTGATGGATTCTACGGAATTATATTCTGCTGAGGTACCTCCCCTCCCTAAACCCCATCATCTTCAAGCTTCTCAAATCTCCAGGGGGAAATATATATGAATCATCCAATCCCTGTTTGGACAGGCCTCTGGCCAATGTACAGCAAAAGTTAAAAACATCAAACAAGAAAAGTGAAAATTAATAAATAACATTTCTTACATTCCTAAAGTAATCTCAGATGGGGTTACTAATCTGTGTTTGAACCCATTTTAGACTGTGTTACCACCACATAGGCAGGGTAAAGGGTAGGCCAAAATGGGAGAGATGATAGAAAATGGGGGGGGGGGTGGCAGCCATAATGGAAAACCATCACTGCCCTCAACCAAAAGCCTGGCAGAACACCTCTGCCTTACAAGCCCTGCAGAATTACATTAAATCCCCAGGGCCCTGATCGTATTTGGCAGAGAGTTCCACCAGGTCAGAGCCAGGAATGAGAAAGCCCTGGCTGTGGCCGAGGACAGCTGGTGTTCCCACAAAACCACTTCAGATGGCATTATTGAAGACTCTTAAATCTGACTGCCTTGCTGAACTGTGTCAGGGCAATTGACAGAACTGCAGCCCAAGAGCAGTGCCCTTATACTGGACTATGTAATGTACTTTGGCCAAGGGGAGCCTTGTGCCTAAGCAGCATGCCAAGCCAGATGTGGACAGAAACTTCCTGCCCTTGCAGCTTTCCAACCACGCCAGCGCTACGATGCAGACCGGCAGCTCTGACCTCCATACACGCAGAAACAGTAGCAGATCACAGAAGGAAGCCATGCTCTGCAAAAAGGACAAGATGTTCCTGCACAGATGCCATGAAAAACTCCCTTCTCCATCACGCAGGCATTTCCCCACCACCACCTCCACATATTAATATCACCAGGAGAAACACACATTCAGCCTAAGACAAAAGGATGTGCCTAACGACAACAATAGGCAGCCATCAAGTCTTCCTGCCACCCTTCAAGATAACGCAGCTGTCAAACATCTTGTCGTTAATCCAAAGCACCGGACCTGCAACCCGATTGGTTCCCTTCCTTCTCCCCTTTGTCTACCTCCTTCCCCAAGAGGTGTCCCTCCCAGCCAAACATTAAGTTCACAGCTGCCCAACCATCCCTTTTCTGCCCCATTTTTAGTTTAAGTTTTCTTTTCTTTTTTTTTAAACCTTTTTTTTAATTTTTTTTTAAACAGTTTATTTACATTTTCAACTTATACGTTACAATTCAATTCATCAGACATATAGTAGAGGGGGGGTTACAAATATTTCTCGTACCATTTTATAGCTTTATGCCATTTCTGGTCAAATTTTTCATCTGATTTGCCAGCCAAAAACATATTCAACTTATCCATTTCCATCACCTCGGCCAATTTGTTTATCAACTCATCCCTGTTTGGTATTAAGTCTGACTTCCAATTTCTTGCAATACAGATTCTTGACATAGTAATTAAGTATACAATAATACATAAATCATTATATTTTATACCGTTGGGTGTAATGTTCAATAGAAAAGTTTCAGGAGTTAAAGGCAAAGTTTCAGGAGTTAAAGTTTAAGTTTTCTTAATATCTCCTGTGGACCAGGTGACCAGAGCAGCCCTGCCTCAGGTCACATTTTAGGGTATAAAAGAAGAGCTTTATGCCCTTGCTTTCTCTATTGCTTTTACCTTTCCTAACCCCATCCTATCTTGCTGGTTCCATTCCTTGCACAGTTTGGGACCTCTCCACATGTGTTGCTGGTTAACTCATGCCCCCTTCCCTTATTTGTATCCCCTTTTCGCTGGAGAATCAAATCGACTCGCTGAACAAGTAAAGTAGCACCCCACCCCACTTCCCGCTAATGCAAACGTCTCTGTACTTTTCTCTCTGAATTCTTAGTTCTGTATTGAGTGTGTGTATGCTTGATTTTAGGTATGTTTAAGAATTCTTCAGTAAAGAAATCACTGCTTTAGTAATCTAGCCTCAGTGTCTATTCTGGTATATAAAGGTTATGGTCCTACAATTAATGCCTATTGCCATTTAATAATCATAATTTCCCACATTTGTTAATAAAATAAGGCAATTTGGCTAACACTGGCTGTTTTTGTGGCCAGAGATCACCAGTAAGTTGTTCTCAGCAGACTGTTAACACTCTCCTGGGGACATACCAGAGGAGGCAGTTCTGACGATACGTGGGTCCCAGACCACTCAAGGCCTTAAAGGTTAATACCAAAACCTTGAACCTTGCCCATACTCCACTGGGAGCCAGTGTAGCTGGTGCAGCACAGGTTCTATATACGTCATCCATGGTGTTCCCATCAGGACTTGTGCCACTGCATTCTGGATCAGTTGGAGTTTCCAGGTCAGTCTCAAGAACAGGCCAACCTGGAGTCGGCAATTCTATGCATATGATATGTAAACAGTGTATTGTGAGCACCTAAACTGAGAGCATGAGGTGCTACATTGTCAAATAACTCTACCCCTGCAGAATTACCTACACCGAATGAATTGTGCCTATAACAAACTTTTCATCGTTCTTTTTAAGGTTTACTTTTCTGGTTTAATTTGTCAATCACTTCCCCCCCCCCCCCAATCACTTCCTCTTGACTTAAAAGCCCTTCAGTGGCTTCTGTATGTCATGGTGGCTGCCAGGATTAGCCACTTATAGGGGAGGACAAATAACTTCTTCAGCCCCCACTTGGAGGTTGGCAACCCTAGTGGTACCTAGAGAGGGAGTATTTTTGGGGGGGAGTGAGCTCATTTGGGATGTGATGTCACAGAATCTGCCCTCTGAAGTTGCCATTTCCTCCAGGAGAAGCTGGAAGACTGATCACTGTCGTCTGCAGATCAGCTATAATTCCGGGAAAACTCCAAGATCCACCTTGAGGTTGGTAACCTAGAATTTGACCAGAAACCTAGTAACAAACACAAGACACGTGATGACCATCTAATGAACAATTTTCCATTGAGACTATATGTATTTTAATCATTCTGCAAATGTGATCTTCATTTTAACCAGTGATTTATTTATCCAAAACAGAAACACACACCTCCAGCTCCAGGTATTAGAAAAGACCAGTGGAGACCTGCAAGAAATATGCATGGAGGGTACATCCCTTCTTCCCTTCGTTCCTTCCCTCTCCCCCCTCCTCTAACAGTCTTTCCCTCGTTCTCACCCCCTTCCTTAATTTGTTAGTCTTCCCTCTCTCTATTTGGTGTAGCAGTTAAGTGTGTGGACTCTAATCTGGGAAAACCAGGTTTGCAGCTGCTGGATGTCCCTGGGCAAGCCATAGTTCTGTCAGAGCTGTTCTCTCGTGGACAGTTCTGGAAAAATCTCTCTCAGCCCCACCTACCTCACAGGGTGTCTGTTGTGGGGAGGGGAAGAGAACGGAGTTTGTAAGCTGCTCTGAGACTCCGAGTGAAGGGCGGGGTATAAATCCAATCTCCTCCTCCTCCAATCTCCCTGCTCTTTCTTCCCCTTCCCTTATCTGTCAACCTATCCCTTCTTTTGCCTCTCAACTTTTCTCTGTCATTCTCCCCTCCCTTTCTCTGTCAACCTACCCTCTTCTCTATTTCTCCCCCTTTTCTCCTCTGACAATCCGCCCTTCTTACTGTACCTAACCAGCCATAACAGCTGTCATGTCCAGAGCAGCTCTCAGATGCAGCCACTGCAGGCAGACCTGGAGTGGCTCCTGGACACTGACACCATATGGCCAACTCCTGAATGGCTTCCGGATGCCGCTGTGGCATCTGGGCCTGGAGCAGATTCTGACATCCACTGTCACAGCTGGGTCCAGAGCAGCTCCCAGGCACCCATGCTGCCAGCTCTGAAGAAAAAAAGATAAGTGTGTCATCTGCGCATGTGCAGACACGTTTTATTTTGCAAAGATTTTTAGTTTTGCAGGGAAAACTTATTTTGCAAGGAAAAATTCAGATTTTTCTGGAATCTTGGGGAGCCCTTCCAGGTTTGCAGGAAAATTTGTTTAGTGTCATTGTGGCCTCAATCCTCTGATTTAGCAGATGGGGCCACACTTGAGAAACAGACATATAGACATTCCATTCCATTTATTAATGATCACAGACCAATTGGTCTCCAATTGGACATCACATGTGAGAGGTCATTTTGGCTCCCCCAGCTTTCCTTAGAGGCTCTTTAAAAATTTCTGGTCGCTGCCGCTGTCGGCATCACACGTGAGAGGTCATTCTGGCTCCCCCAGCTCTCCTTAGGGGCTCTTTAAAAAGTTATGGCAGCTGCCGCTGTCCGCAGCCGCTGCAGCAGTTGTGGGGGCGGGGCCAAACGTTCCCCGGGTGGTGGCATCTCGTGGGGGCAAATTCCACCTCTCGTGTGGGATGTCCTAGTGGCATCGCTGCTCGGACATCACACGAGAGAGGTCATTTTGGCTCCCCCAGCTCTCCTTAGGGGCTCTTTAAAAAGCTATGGCCACTGCCGCTTTCGGCGGCTGCTGCAGCAGTCGTGGGGGCAAACCCCGCTTCCCTGAGCCCCGGGGTGGTGGCCTCGGACTGTGGGGGCAAATTCCACCTCTAATACATTCATGTATTGCCTATGGGCTATCGCTGTGCACTGATGTATTCCCTATGGGCAATCGCTTGTCCTTAGTTTTAGTACGTCCCCACAAAAACTCCGAGAGTGCTGCGTCCCATTCTTCGCCCCACCCACACCACGTCCCGGCTGCAAAATGGGTCAGTGGGAGGTGGTGGGAGGCAGTGGGATGCTGCTGAGAATTCAGGTATATTTTCTTCCTGCCAAAGATGCTGGGGAGGGGGAAAGGTGGCGGATTTCCACCTCCCCCCCATGTTTGTTAACCGTGCGTCTTGTACGAAAAGGCTGTTGCTTGTGGTTGTTGCGGTTCTCCCCCCCCTCTCGCCCCGTGGCCGCGAGTGGTGTGCTTTGTAGTTTTGTAGTGTTTTGTAGTTGCACCTCCCCTACGGGGAGAGGGGAGGAATTTGGAATGGAGACTAATATAACTTCACCCATCTATATCTTCTAATTTGTGCCACCGACGCTGCGTGTTTTTAGTCAGCCGTAAAGCCATGCGCGGCGATTCACTTCCAAGTTGGAGTTGCGAGCCACAACACATTTTATTTGGGAGCAATGTGAGCCCAGGTACTGCTGACTAAACACAGGAGTGCTGTGTAGGGCTGCAATTTGTGTGGAAGGACACAACGTGCTTCACAGGGTGGGTGTGCCACATCATGGAACCTTCAGAGCAACCCTGCCAAGGCTGGAAGATCATCCTACCGAGTTTAGGAGCGGGTGAACCTTCCTAGCTCGTGTCTAAACCCAACACCCAAACAAGGCATTCCCTTCCTCTTCCTAAGGGCAGTCCCTGGTAAATCCTATGCACAGAAGCACATTTTCCATTAGAATCAACGGCCCTTATCAACAAGATTAGAAGAATGCTGCAAATACCACATTCTGCAGGTGCTTGTCTTTCCATCCCTCCTCGAAGCATGAAGCAGCAGACTGACAAATGGGAGTCACTAACTCTCCAGACTTTCTAATTTCAGCTCTGGTTCCCAGAGAACTGTTTAAAAAATGACAGTCTTTTCAGTTACTGGACAGCTGAATGTGAACCAGTTCAATGAACAATTTCCCCTGACAGATTTTTGTTTCAGACTAAGAAGAAGAAGAAGAAGAAGAAGAAGAAGAAGAAGAAGAGGAGATTGGATTTATACCCCGCCCTTCACTACCCA
>NW_015169343.1:51346-53159 GCF_001447785.1 Gekko japonicus
CATTGGAACATGTAATTTTTGATTGTATTATATATCAAAACATTAGGGAAGTTTTGATCAAGCCTATAGTTAATTCCTTTCCAGGTCGTAATAGAAGCATACTTTTGTCAACTATGCTGGCAGGGGATAACCAAAAGCTGACTAGGATGGTTGCCAAATTTGGTTGGTTGGCATACCAAACTAGGAAAGAAATAAAGTACAGATAGGCCTAAATCTAATTTCTGATCTTAATATTGATTTTATCATGTCTGTATTTTAACACTTTTAGATTCTTATTTATAATTTTAGATGCCATAATATTTTATAATTTTATTGCTCCCTTATCTGTACTTATCTGTCTTCTATTATACTGGTCTATGACCGTAATAAAGGCTTGTTGTTGTTGACTAGAGATGAAAAGACACCAGTAGCCATTTTGTTTGTATTTTCTCTGTGTTGTGAGAAAAGTGTGTGTGGCTGCAGCACATGTCTGTGAATGTGTCTACCCGTGCCACCCACACTCCCCCTTTTGGTTCATGTGTCCCCTGAGTGTTGCCTCCTTACCAAAGGCAGAGGTGTAAGCTTGGAAACCGCTCAGCACTGGCAGAGACACTCAAAGGTCTCTTCTTAAAGCAAAACTTATCTTTATTAAAAGAAAAACATTCAAAGATTTACCTGGCAAGGCGACCAGCAAGACGCTATGCCAGCTTGCCAATACAGTAGAATTCTATCTCCTAAATATTGATAGTAAATACACAGAAAAATAAACATGCAAGCAAAGTCCTATCCCACCTCAAAGCATGCACAGAACGAGAGGCCAGCGAAGGTCTGTTGAAACTAACTAGTATTTATACCAAATGATCAAAGTCTCTCAATAATCAAATTACAGTTGTAAATTAACATTTAGAGTTTTACAGGAAATTGCCTTCCTGCGTCTTACACAACAAAAATTCACATTCCACAGGATCAATACAGTGCCATTGTTTTCTCCTGGTGTTTCCCAATCATGGGAAATAAACTGTCCTTTTGGTGTTATCGCTGAGATGAAAGCGGGGAGTGTGAAATCTCTGTATCTCAGGAAGTTAGTTTGTCTTTTGGATTGAAGTCTGTCATTCTTCAAATGGCCTTCCTGACCAGCTGCAATTTTATTGCCTAGGAAATTGGGGGTCTCATACCTGGGGAAACATTCATTGATTCAAATCCTGGGATTGGAATGTTGTGAACTTTTGCCGGGGTGACTGATAAAGAGATTTGTCTAGAACAAAGGGCTTGAAACAGGCCAGGCCTTCTTGCTGTTTGCTAGCAAAGAAACAGAGACAGATATATGGATTTCATAAGCTATTGGGTTCATTTTTAAGCCCAAACCTTGTATATTTCTTAAATTTCTTACCACACTCTGCAAATATCAGTCCTCACTCACTAGAATTTCACTGGTTCTGCATAAGATGACCTACATTCCAGTTGTTCCTCCAAGCAGCTATGTCATAGAGCTACCAGCCCAGACCTAGGTACATAACCAAATCATCCATACCCATCTGTTTCACTTTGAACAGTGAAATGTCGGACAGCTCCACTGCATCTTAAAATCTGGAGACACGATTTTGGTATTGCAACTGCATGGTGGTTAACAAGACGCATCTATAACTTTGCTTGTTACTCTCTGCACTTCAACCTAGTGTATTCTGTCTCTCTCCCACCCGATTACCATGTTTTTAGGGTGAAAAGTGGTTTTCCTCACAGCTACAAGTTATTTGTGCCACTATAGAGCCTGCTCTGGGCTTTACTGCATGCTTTGCTTTTCACATCTCCCCAGTCATCATTAGTGATAAGCAAG
>NW_015169344.1:0-19828 GCF_001447785.1 Gekko japonicus
CCTTTTAAATAAAAAACAATATATAAGAAAAGAGACCTTGGCTTGGAGTATCTCTAGCCAGTGCTCGGCGTTTCCAAACTTGCATCTTCCGCCTATTGGTAAGGAGGCATCACATTCAGAGGAACACGAAACGGGGGTGGGGGGTGGGAACACATATTTCTCACAACACTGCCCATACCTGAGAAATAGATATAGAGATGATGATGTTTTCTCCTACAACTTATGAACTTGTATTACATGATAGGATTGTTTGTATGGGATGACATTTATAATTTCAGACCAATGATAATTGAACACTGGCATCAGCTACCATCAACCTGGTACAGAGGGTGGGCAGAGAAAGTAGATTTCAGTCTTCAGACAGTGAACAGTGTTAATGCTTCACTGCTGACAGATATGCCTTGAGTACACACTTCAGCTGCAGTATCAGAAACACAGTCACAAATATCTTCTTATTTCCTTGACTCTGCAGGCAAACGTCTTAGAACATGCTGTGCTAGGAAGTTGGGAGCTGTAAAGAAACTATAATTTGAAACTAAAAGCAATGGAACCAGCTAGTGGAGAAACACACTTTCCCTGCATTAAAGTTTTTGCTTGTAGAGAGAATATGTTCTATCAGTAGCTGGTTCATGGGTATCTAATGCTTAATGACTTAAACAACTGATATCAATGAATGAAGAAAAAGAAGAAGAAGAGATGGTTTTTACACTATCTACCCTATGGGGCTGCAGTGGCTCAGAGGTTAAGACTCTGAGCTGCAGACCAGAAGGTTGGTAGCTCGGCAGTTTGAGACCCCAGTGCCACATGACGGAGTGAGCTCCCATCTCTGGCCCCTGCTCTTGCCAACCTAGCAGTTTGAAAGCAAGAAATTGCAAGTAGATAAATAGGTACCACTTCGGTGGGAAGGTAACAGCAATCCGTGCACCTCGGCATCTAGTATTGCCGGTCACATGACCTTGGAGAAATCCTTGGACAGGACAGTACTGGCTCTTTGGCTTGGAAATGGATATGAGCACCACCCCCTAGAGTTGGATTCAACTGGCTTTCAAGCAAGAGAAACCTTTACCTTTAATATTTACCCTAGGGAGTCTCAAAGTGGCTTACAGTCTCCTTCCAGAGGGTTCAACTGGAGACTTCTTGAGCCACCAACAAGAGGAAAGAGATAGACTTTGGGGGTGGCAAAGTGTGAAGGAGGGAAAAGTTAACTGTTTGGATTTTAAAAGATCACTGTTCTAAAGTGTTACTGAGATCTATGTTTTTGTTACATGACATGATGTTAAGTGAAAAGTAGAAATGTTTTATTCTTTTTGAATTATGGCAAGATTCATTCCAAGTTCTGCCCCATAGAACTCACAAACGGAAGTTGCATGAGCACCATGTTTTCACGGATTATAAAGACACTGGGCAACAACATTCTCCCTGACAATAGGATCCCAGCCAATCATGTTTGAAGAGAAGCCCTGAAGAGGGGACTTTTAAGTCATCTTTCGGTGACACTTCTGATTTCCCAAACAGCAGCAATTATCCCTTCCAACTGGATCCTCACAAGGGAGAAGCGCAGAGCACTGACCCTCAGTTGCCTTTGGAGACACTTTTGGCGCTGTTCTGTTTATAAACTGCTGCCCCAGACCATTAAATTCTTTCCCCCCTGAAACAAATGGTTATTGGGAGCAGAGAAAAGCATGCTTGTGCCAATAGACCCCTACTTTGGGGTCTATAAAATCAAAACCTTTTGATTGCTTGGAACTTGGGTAGGAGGAGGAGAGGGAGGTCTGTGTTCTGTATAAACATGGCGTCGTTATCTTTGTAAATAGCTGCCCCCAAATGAATCCCCCATTGAAATGAATGGTCACAGCAGCAAGGAGAAGCAGATTTGCACTGATATCGCCTTGTATAGATTCTGCCCCCCAGGCCAGTCCAGGGATGGGGAAAAGAATTCTAAACTGGCACAATACATTACACAATAACCCAGAAAGGTAGGCTCTCTGGATTTAAACACAATAGCCACCAGGGATCTCCAAACTTAATCCCTCACCAACCTGAGATTAGAGATCCCCAGAATCTCAGTTGGTATGTGGGTTTTACACATTAGCAACTCTAGCTCAGAGATGCACTTAATCTTACACAGGTAGCACGGTTTAGGCTACATGATTTAGCTTGAAGTCCAGTTACCACAATCCAGACACTATTTATAAACCAAGATAAGTTTATTCAGTACAGACTTAGCACAGACTAGAAAGGATTACAAAATAACAAAGACTTATGGCTCTTGGTCCTAACTAAACATTAGAGATATGCATAATTACCAACTTCAGGAATCCATAGTCCAAGACTGTCCACTGTGATAAACTCCAATTAGGTCCCATCTTTGTGCAGGATTCCAGCCATGTGCTCAGCTCCAAAGCAGCTCTTTGTCTCTCCCAGAGACCACATGGCAAGACAGCATTTCAGATGGACAGCACATAGAAGAGAGAGAGAGAGAGAGCAAGAGAAAAATTGACTCTCCTCCAAGGGTCAGACAATTAAGAACCCCTATCTAATCATAATCAGCTGTGGCCGTCAGCCAATCACGGGTAGACAGGGGGTGTCCAACTTTTGGGTTGTCATGGCAATGGGTCCCCAGGCTAGGTATGGGGAGCACCCTCTGCAGTCAAATGATCCCCAAAGTCCAACCCATCCATGGCCTATGTGACATGGGCCGTGTAGCCTGAAAGCAGGCACCTTGAAGTCTAACTCTTCCACTTAGAGGTGTGAAGAATGTGTGGCTATATGGCCTTGAAATTGACCAAATGGTCAGCCATCTGGCTGGCAACAGGAAACAAGGTATCAGAAGACATTCCAGGGGGGAGGCAGGGGTTTATAGGAATCAATATTTCTATACAGGCCTTACTTCAGGGGTCTGAAAAAATCAACCCCCTTGATTCAATTCATTTGAAATGGGGGGGGGTCTTTAGAATACTTTGGCCACCAAATGAGAAGGGAGCACTCACTGGAGAAGACCCTGATGCTGGGAAAAACTGAAGGTCAAAGAAGATGGGGACAGCAAAGGATGAGATGTTTAGACAGTGTCATAGATGCAACGAACATGAAGTTGAGCAAACTTCAGAGGATGGCGGAAGACAGGAGGGCCTGGCGTGATCTGG
Source organism: Gekko japonicus (assembly GCF_001447785.1). Taxonomy (NCBI): domain Eukaryota; kingdom Metazoa; phylum Chordata; class Lepidosauria; order Squamata; family Gekkonidae; genus Gekko; species Gekko japonicus. The sequence continues at coordinate 3,144 of NW_015169344.1, forward strand.
CCCATGGGGTCACAAAGAGTCAGACTGGACTGTGCGACTGAACAACAACAACAACTTTAGAGTAGAAGGAAGGCTCTGTTCTGTGCAAATTTGGTGCCATTCTGTTTACAACGGCTGCCCTGAGCCTTCCTTGGGATGCCAGATCCAAAGGACAAGTTGGTGGGGGACTTACCACTCTGGGTAAAGGGAGGGAAGAAGCAGCCCATGCCTATGTTACCCAGAAGGGGGTGATGCTCTGTTTTTTTGGGGAGAAAAACTCAATGGTTTGAAGCCAATTCTATCATAGAGTTTTGGCCAAGAACCAGAGGGTCGCCCTCAGAGTGCCTATGCCACTCCCAGGTGAGGTATGTCATGTTTGGGGTGCCGGGGAGGACCACCAGAAACTTGGGGATCCCCCATGTGCTGGGGTGATCTGGCAACCCTAGGCCTTCCAGGAGTCCCTTCATTAAAGTAATGGTCCTGAAACTCGAGAACCAGAAAAACCGCAGAGATTTGAATCCCGAGCAGGTAATGTCCTCCATAAATACAACCACAGAGCAAGGTGGGTAGCCATGTTGGTCTGAAACAACAGAACAAAGTGTGAAACGAGACTTAAGTGCTTGAGGATCCCTAGCCGTAATGCCTGACTTGATCTTCCCAAACAGTGTCATGGGAGGGGACCCACCCTGAGCCCTCTCGCGGGGGAGAGCAGGATAGATATCTCAAAAATAAATAAATAAATAAACGTGGTAACTTCTCGTCTGGCTTTCATCCTGATTCGGGATGAAATTTTCTGTTCTTTTTTAAAGATACAAGATACGTACCGAAGGTTATGGTCTGCTGTTCTAGCAGATCTTTAACCAGTAGTATTCAGATGGTCCTTGCCACCAGATATGCTCAGCATTGTGTATTTGCTATGCAGGGCTTTTTTTTTTTTTTTGAAGAAAAAGCCCAGCAGGGACTCATTAGCATAACAGGCCACACCCAACAGCAGAAACTCATTAGCATATTGGGCCACACCCCTGACCCATAGCTCATTGGCATATTAGGCAACACCCCATGCCTTCTTTTGGCTTGCCTGGGTGCCCCGTGGCTGCGGAAAGCCCGGGCAAGCCGGCCCTTGGAGGGGAGGGGAGGCAGTTTAAACTGCTTTCCCTTGGCTTGCCCAGTGTTTTCATTAAATGCCTCCCCAATCCTTCCAGGCCTCCCCCAGCCTGCTCACCTTGGAGTCGCCAGGGGGGTTGGTCTCCAGGCCTTTGTAGCGACACACAGAGAGGTTTTGGTTGTAGTGGGCGTGGCCAACTCTGAAGTCAGCCGGAACTCCATTCCTGTGCGTTCCTGCCCAAAAATAGCCCTGCAAGCCAGTTTACTTCACCCAGTTCTATTTTTTCCCCAATTCATTCATCACGTGCAAAATATTAGGACTGGAGAGATCCAAAGGTTTTATTCCAGTAATGGTGAAACCATCCCTGGTCCAAGGAGCCTTTCTTTGTTGGAAAGACACATGTTCTATCAGGGGAAAGTTCCATGCATCTACGGAAGGTTCCACCTTTAGCAAAACTGAACCTTTGGTTCTTATCCCATATGTCTCCTCACAGAGACAGGCCCAATGATAAGCAGCAGTGCCACCTTTGATACACTATTTATTTTAGTTATTTATTTACATCATCAACATTATTTATCGTCCACCCAGGAACACAAACTGAATTACACATAGTGAGTCATACAATGAACAACATTGAACATTCAATAACCAATGCATTAGGAATTCTTCAGGAAAAAGCTTAGCTATTTTTAAAAGATTATTTTTTAATAAGAATATTAAATCTAATACAAATGCCGATTGAGCAGCTATATTAAAATATTTAGAGTATATCCTTCGGGTGAAAGAAGGTGCTAAAGATGTGAAGGGATGATTCTAGGGACAAATGTTTTTAAGGTCACTTTTGATAACCTGTGGCAAAAACTCACCTTCTTGCCACCTTTGCGGCCTGGAGTGGAGGCAAGAAGCTGAGTTAGTGTGAGCTAGCTCACAGTTTTTTTGCCTCCAGCTCATACCTTTTTGTCTTAGCTCAGGAAGGAGAGCTCCAGAGCAAACTAATTTGTGCAGCAGCCAAATGGCTCGCTCACAACTTTAATGCCGGTAGCTCACAGAGTAGAATTTTTGCTCACAAGACTCCACAGCTTAGAGGGACCATTGACAAGAAGTAAGAAGGCTGTCCAGAGGCCCTACACTGACTCCTCATCATGGGGGGGGGGTTGATGTCAAGGCTGCCACATCAGCTGCCGCATTGCACTGGGCCAGCCCAAAGGAGATTGGCCTCCATCCCACCCCCTTGTCTATTTACACAGGAGACCACGTGCTGCTCTCTGTATCCCCCCCTCCGTTTTGTTGCCTTTTGGTTGTACGGATTGCATTTTGGTTTGAGTTTGCTTGGGCGGTTTTTGGCATTGGGATGAATTCTGGGGGGTGGGGGAGGCTGTGCCTGCATTCTCACCTCTTCTGTTTTGGGGACTCCCTTAAGGGGACTTGGGGGGTGGAACCACTCAGCTGAATGCCCAGCTTGGGGGCTGTAGTTTGGCTTCCACCGCCAGGTGGTAATGGAACCCCACAGTAGCTGGAGCCCATGTCCTTTTTAACTGAAGAATCCAGGGATTGAACCTGGGACCTTCCTCCCCTGTGGACACAATTTCAAAAATGGCTATAGATGTTATACAAAGGTTTATTTCTACTTGATCAACATATGATTGACTGTATCATCTTGTAATTTCATAAAACCATATCTCTCCCTTATATAAATACTAGTATTGAATATAATACATGACCTTGCCTTTATCGTTGACTGTCTGTATATTTAATTCTTAGACAATCTGGATACCTTAGAGAAATTATATAGAAAGACCTTTTTTACCTAGGTAGTCGCTTTGTGTTATATGAAACGGTTACGATAACATAGTATGAATTGTAATTTTCGAAATGCACGATGATTTAACTACTCTAATCTCGTTAAATTTTACAGTTTCACAGCTTGTTTCTATTTTCAATGTTTTTCTGTATTTTGTACTGATATTTTTCTAAATAAAATCAAATTATATATATATATAAAAAGAACCTGGGACCTTCTGCGTGCAAAGCAGATGCTCTACCACTGAGCCACAGCCCCTCCCAATGTTACTAAAAATTCAACTGACATCAATTTGATCCAGTCACTGAATCTTTCTGCAAATCTTACAGAAGAACAGTCTGAAAATGAAAGTTTCACTTTTTAGAACACGCTGGCTGTCAACATGAGAAACTAGAGAATCCAGTTACTCTGACAGAAGTTCATGCATGCTGCATCTTCCCAATGCCCCCCCCCTCTGGAAGATGAGAAGAGTGTGTGTGGGGTACCAAATCCCTGCGAACAGATGTAGCATTTCCCCTTTTAATAGAATTAAGAAGGAAGAAGCTCTGATTTCTGAGCCCCTAGAGTGCAGCCACCGAATCCAATCAATATCCAAACGAAATGCAGGCATTCTTTGCTTGCACATTCTTCGGCTTAATATTATATGGTTAGCTGAAGGGTGTGAAAAGTTGAAGGGCCACATTCCCCATCCAATAGATGCTGAGAGGCAGCGTCTGCGTTGTGTTCTGGGAATGTCAATTCCACTTCCGTCTGATTTGTATTGAAGTCTGCCCACTGAATTAATTTTACTTTCTGGTGGGAAAACGGTGAGCAGAGGAGGCAGCTTTGAAAGAGAATCCGCTATCAAAGTCGACTTTCTGATGTCCACGTCTAACTCCATCTTCCCAGTGTGAACAGCACTGGCTCAACTATATGATGTGATCCGATCAGCAGCTGAGGCCGTTTTAACAAGGGATCTGATCTCGGCAATATATATATGTATATGTATATATGTGTGTGTGCATGCCCGGCCACCGGGGGGCTACTACATCACTCTAAAGGTGCATAGGTGTTATCTCCTTGAATAGGATGCCCCTCTTTGTCTTAATCAGGGAGTTGTCTCCTCTCCCTTTCTCCTCTCACTCACTGCACATGGCTTTCCATGGGGACACAGGTCCCTGCAGGTCTCTCCTGTAGAGACAATGCCCTCGTACTCCCTCACACATGATGCTGAACAAGCTGGCCATTTGTGATAGGGAAAGGACTCTTTAGATAAGGCTTCTTTCTCTTCTTTTGACTACAATGAATGTGAACTGGATCTGCTTGAATAAATAACTTTTTGCAACATACTTCTTGGGAGAGTTATTTGCTGTACTCAGTAGCACGCCTCTACAGCTGGATGAAACTCTGCTATATCAATCAAATATCCCAATAATATCAAGCTGTCATTCATGTCTTTACGGTTCTGAGACCCATTGGACAGAGCTGAGTGGTCTTTACGGTTCTGAGAATAACAGTGATGTTCTAGAAACACTTTCCAGAGGGTAAGACCCATTGGACAGAGCTGAGTAGGATCCTAAGTACCCCTGCTTAGGATTGATCTCTCTGTGAATTGTGTGGAGCACGGCAGAGATTCCGCAAGCCTTACTGGAAGCCTCACAGGGTTTCATAAGCCCCCAAAGTATAATGTTTACCATCCCTAGTTAAGCTGCTTCAGACAATAAAGAGACTTTAATACTGGAAACAACTACAAGCAATATAACAGAGAGGCTAAAACCTTGTTCATTCATCTGTTCATTCATTCATCTGTTAATTAATCCAGTCACTGAATCTTTCTGCAAATCTTACAGAAGAACAGTCTGAAAATGAAAGTTTCACTTTTTACAACACACTGGCTGTCAACATGAGAAACTAGAGAATCCAGTTACTCTGACAGAAGTTCATGCATGCTGCATCTTCCCAATGCCCCCCCCCTCTGGAAGATGAGAAGAGTGTGTGTGGGGTACCAAATCCCTGCGAACAGATGTAGCATTTCCCCTTTTAATAGAATTAAGAAGGAAGAAGCTCTGATTTCTGAGCCCCTAGAGTGCAGCCACCGAATCCAATCAATATCCAAACGAAATGCAGGCATTCTTTGCTTGCACATTCTTCGGCTTAATATTATATGGTTAGCTGAAGGGTGTGAAAAGTTGAAGGGCCACATTCCCCATCCAATAGATGCTGAGAGGCAGCGTCTGCGTTGTGTTCTGGGAATGTCAATTCCACTTCCGTCTGATTTGTATTGAAGTCTGCCCACTGAATTAATTTTACTTTCTGGTGGGAAAACGGTGAGCAGAGGAGGCAGCTTTGAAAGAGAATCCACTATCAAAGTCGACTTTCTGATGTCCACGTCTAACTCCATCTTCCCAGTGTGAACAGCACTGGCTCAACTATATGATGTGATCCGATCAGCAGCTGAGGCCGTTTTAACAAGGGATCTGATCTCGGCAATATATATATGTATATGTATATATGTGTGTGTGCATGCCCGGCCACCGGGGGGCTACTACATCACTCTAAAGGTGCATAGGTGTTATCTCCTTGAATAGGATGCCCCTCTTTGTCTTAATCAGGGAGTTGTCTCCTCTCCCTTTCTCCTCTCACTCACTGCACATGGCTTTCCATGGGGACACAGGTCCCTGCAGGTCTCTCCTGTAGAGACAATGCCCTCGTACTCCCTCACACATGATGCTGAACAAGCTGGCCATTTGTGATAGGGAAAGGACTCTTTAGATAAGGCTTCTTTCTCTTCTTTTGACTACAATGAATGTGAACTGGATCTGCTTGAATAAATAACTTTTTGCAACATACTTCTTGGGAGAGTTATTTGCTGTACTCAGTAGCACGCCTCTACAGCTGGATGAAACTCTGCTATATCAATCAAATATCCCAATAATATCAAGCTGTCATTCATGTCTTTACGGTTCTGAGACCCATTGGACAGAGCTGAGTAGGATCCTAAGCACACCTGCTTAGGATTGATCTCTCTGTGAATTGTGTGGAGCATGGCAGAGATTCCGCGAGCCTTACTGGAAGCCTCACAGGGTTTCATAAGCCCCCAAAGTATAATGTTTACCATCCCTAGTTAAGCTGCTTCAGACAATAAAGAGACTTTAATACTGGAAACAACTACAAGCAATATAACAGAGAGGCTAAAACCTTGTTCATTCATCTGTTCATTCATTCATTCATTCATTCATCCATTCTAATTAATTAATTAATTAATTCATGCATTCTGTTTATTTGTTTGTTTGGACTTGTATCCCACCCTCCCCGCAAGTGGGCTCATCACCTTTGGCTCATCACAATGGGTCAATACATACACACATGCAATATTAAGAACAGTCAAAAACAGTATGATATAAAACAGGTAGCACTAACAGTTTAAGCATACATTGGTCGAAGCTGGTGCCACTAGATCCCTAGGTCTTCTTGATCTGGGCCATGTGCAGGGGTCATTTCCTGCAGGAGCACACAGGAGCGGAGCTCCGGCAGTAAAGAGCCCAGGGGGCGGGCACATGCAACAAGCCCCACCCCCTGCTCCTAGCAGCCCTCAGTCAGAGGAAGAAGCAGCCAGGTAAGCTGCAGAGCCTCCCCCCCCGGCTCCCCGGTCCAAAACAGTCCAGTGGCACCTTTAAGACCAAGTTTTAGTCAGGTACAAGTTCTTCCTCCTCTGCAAGGACAGATCTGCATGTTCCCCCCCCCCAATAGCTAGCAATCCAAAACAGTCTAGTGGAGCCTGAGCAGTGGGTGTTGCCTTCTGATACACTTCCGGTGATGTCAGGGGGTGTGGTATATGCAAATAAGTTATGCTAATGAGTTATGCTAATGAGCTCCTGCACCACTTTTTCTACAAAATGACCCCAGGCCACGTGAAGATGGAAAGCTTCAGCAAGAGAGGCTGGCTCTGTCCGACGCCTGCCACCTCATCCAAAGGCCTGGTGGAACGGCTCCATTTTACAGGCCCTGTGGAACAGTAGTAGGTCTCGCAGGGCCATGATCTCAAGCAGGAGCTTGTTCCACCCGGCCAGGGCCAGGGGAGAAAAAACCCTGGCCCTAGTCAAGGCTAGACTGATGTCCCTTGGGCTGGGGACAACCGGCAGATGTGGATCTGTCGATTGCAAGGTTCTCCGGGACACATATGGGGAGAGGTGACCCCTCAGGTACATCGGTCCCTGGCCGCACAAGGCTTTAAATGTCTGTACCAATCAATTTCATTGCATTTTTAAGAACCCCCCTCTTCCTCCAGGGATCTCAAAGCAGTGTGCATGGTTCTTTCTTGGCTCATTCATTCATTCATTCATTCATTCATTCATTCATTCATTCATTCACCCTTTCTTTCTTTTATAGTATTTCTATAAATTTTCCCTTTCTATTAAAAAAGATTGTGCTCCAAGTGGCTCACAGAAGATAGATAATGGAATAAAAGAGTAATTATATATAAACCTGTATGCTATTTTGTTCATTTATTATTTACTTTAATATTTCCTATCTCTTCAACTGTAGGATGGTAGGATACAGAAAAAAGAAACCAAAACAAACAAATAATAATTAAATATTACAGCTATTTAAAAACATGTGCAAGAAATTTAGCAGCAGCTTGCAACCAATCCATATCATTAGCAAACCAAAATTTCAGGGTAACATAATTACTAGAACACTGAATATCGGGGTTAACCAGAGCACCCAATTATAGCATAAAAATTGAGTGGACCCTATCTATTGCAAGCGAGCAGAATTTCTGGCCGTTCTCGCTTGTGTTGTAGTCTGATGAGTCCCTTAATAATTAAATATTACAGCTATTTAAAAATTTAGCAGCAGCTTGCAACCAATCCATATTATTAGCAAAGCAAGATTTCAGGGTAACAATAATTACTAGAACACTGAATATCAGGGTTAACCAAAGCAGCCAATTATAGCATAAAATTGAGTGGACCCTATCTATTGCAAGCGAGCAGAATTTCTGGCCGTTCTCGCTTGTGTTGTAGTCTGATGAGTCCCTGAAAGTCAAGGTTTGTTTGTTTTTTTCCAGGAACAGTGCGGAGTGTGAACTGGGTGGGTCTGTAGTGGGAAGGAGAATCGGCAATAATTTGCTTCCCTTTTTGGCTGCAGGCATCTTCTGCTAATCTTTCTCCCTCTCCCAAAATACTAGAACTTGAGGGCTTCCAATGAAGCTGATGGGCAGTAGGTTCAGGACAGACAAAAGGAAATATTGCTTTAGAGAGAGTGATTAAAATGTGGGATTTGCTGCCAGAGGACATTGTGATGGCCAGAGGAATAAAGAGCTTAAAAAGAGGATTCAATATATTCATAGAGGAGAGGTCTATCAGTGGCTACAAGCCATGGTGACTGAAGGGAACCTCCACATTCAGTGGCACTCATCCTCTGAATCCCAGAGCCAGGAGGCAACATCAGGGAAAGCCCTCAGCCTTTATGCCCTGTTGTTGGCCACCCAGAGGGACTGGTTGGCCACTATGTGGGACAGGAGGCTGGACTAGATGATCTATTGGTCTGATGCAGGGCTCTTCTTATGTCCTTATATTCTTATGGTAAGGATCCACCACAATATGATGTAAGCCCCCTGCTTAAAACAGACCATTTGAACCAAACTGAAACAAAGGATACAATTCCTAGTGAAAGGCTTTCCAGAGTTAAAAAGACGGAAGTTTTTATTTGCTGACCAAAAGCCTATAAGGAGAGGGTTAATTCCAGCCCCAAGAAAGACTCTGTGGGGGTAAACATAGGTTTCATCTTGGCTGACCTTGGAGCATAGGCCAGGTATTTATGGATGTTTACGGTCCTTCATTTATTTTGAAACCAAAGTATGATGTGACTTTAGGCTATGATTAGCCAATAATGGAAATTCTTCATTGGGGTAACAGTTTTAGAAATGCTGTAATTCATATTTCTGTTTGAGCAATTATTAATGTCTGGAAAACCTCTGCTGGCTTGAGCTCTATTAAAAGGAAGGAGGATAAAAGTTCTTTGAAAGCCCAATGGAAGTGTTTGGTTTTTAAAAGATTTATGCCCTGTGTTTTCTCATGCCTCACAGCAACCCTGTGAAGCTGAAAAACAATGGCTGATTTCGCACTAGAGCTGCCTCGCTGTTGCGTCGCCGTTTGCCCTGGTTCTAATGGTCAATTTCACACCCGAAGCCATGTGGCTGATTTAGACCCGCGGCTTCGCCCAATTTCCTCCACAGTTTCGTTAATCCTCAAAAAACAGGATCACAAAACTGCGGGGGAAATCGGGCGAAGCCGTGGGTCAAAATCAGCCGTGCGGCTTCAGGTGTGAAATTGACCAATAGAACCGGGGCAAATGGCGGCGCAACAGCAAGGCAGCTCTAGTGAGAAATCAGCCAGACTCCTCCAAAGCCAGCTGGTGAGCTGTATAAGCAAGTGGGAATCTGAACTTGGCTTTCCTGATAGGCAAACCTGAAAAGTGAATCATTATAGTACACTCAGGGCTATTTTGGGGCAGGAACGCACAGGAATGGAGTTCCGGCTGGCTCCCGAGTTGGCCACGCCCAGCAGGAACTCATTAGCATAATAGGCCACACCCAACAGCAGAAACTCATTAGGATTGGCTACATTAGGGGTGTGTGGCCTAACATGCAAAGGAGTTCCTGCTACAAAAAAAGCTCTGGGTTTTGACAACGAACAAGGTAAACAGAATAAGAAGCAAAAGGTGGGTGTGGCTGGATGACCACACTTCTGGCAACATGGGGGTGTGGCCTAATGTGCTAATGAGTGTTGCTGTCAGGGTGTGGCCTAATGTGCTAATGGGTTTTGCTGTTGGGTGTGGCCTATTATGCTAATGAGTTCCTGCTGGGCTTTTTCTACAAAAAGAGCCTTGAGTACACTGGTCTTCTTGGCTCTACGAACAAAGATGGCTGGAACTGCTCTAACAAAACATCATCTTATTGTACCATTCTTTTGACTCAAAGGTCTTGAACACATCGAGATCCAGCTGTTCTAAATGTTATTTCTTTAGGGAGGGAAAGTATCAGTACTGGAAGCAGGAGTGATCATATGAACCATGTTTACTGGAACAGATCAGCTGACTAACACAACAGGCCACAACCAGGCCTCAGTAACGCTAACTCCCCCTCCAGTTCTAGCCACAAAACCTGAGCCTTTCCTTCCTAGACAGCCTCTGGGAGTCGCCCTTAAAGCAATAGTACCAGTATACCACAATAACAATGACTGTAAGTTCACAGAACACATACATCATCAGATTTGTGCTTTTAGAATGAATATAGACAGTGTGTAGGGAGATGCATGTGTGGCGCTGCTAAAACCTTGATGAGGGACCATGGAGGGAATGCCAAATGAAACAAAAAAGAGTCTTCACCCACTGGGAGAAGACGGAAACGGGGACAGACGAATCCCCCAGGATGAGAGTTCCAGAGCTTGAGAAAGTGGGTGCACTGGAAGTAGTTCCCCCAAAGATGACCATAATGGCCAGGTAGGTTGTTGTGAACATACAATGGATAGAAGAATGATTGGAGCTGCTTTCCTTCCTCACTGGGGAGTAAGGTGATGTGTGTGTGTGTGTGTGTGTGTATACACACATAAACACATACATACATACAAGAAGAACTTTGGGGATATATGCTGTTGGGTGGAGCAATGAAACACGTAATTTGCATATTGGGAGGAGTGTGTGTAGTGAGTGACTGGGGAAAACCCCCCAACAATCTGGGTAGGGATGTGGAGCAAAAAGAGGCCTAGTCATTTGTCTCTCCAAGGACTGGATTGCTGAAAGCCCTCAGCTGAAGAAGCTTTTGTCTGGTACGTGCCCTCCGTTGATGGACATCACTTCTTCTGGATGAGGTTAGCCCCCAGACAATCTGGCTTTGAACTGAAGCTGGTTTCTTCTCTCAGATGGTGAGGAGAGAAGCCCTGAGAACTTTCCTTCCCACTGAAGACCTGCTTCCGAGGAACTGCAGCTGGACCATCTCCAGCAAGAGAGCAGTTCTTCTGGAACGCAGACTTCTGGACCTTTGGTTTGGGAAGGGAAAGGAGTTTGGGGGTGGGGAGCACCCTGTGTGCAGAACTGCATTGTGCTTGTTGTAATAAATAGTTGCTTTGCTTAAGCCAAGGTGTGTGAGTGGGCGGGGAGGGGGGCTTTAAAAAGGAAGCCCTAAGCCTTGAACTTGCCCTTATTTTTAGTGCCTGAGTTACACTAATAAAAACAACAACAACAACAATAATAATAATACTTTTGCTTTAAAGGTAAAGGTTCCCTTGATCAAAAGCCAGTCGAATCTGACTCTAGGGTTGCGGTGCTCATCTCCGTTTCAAAGCCAAAGAGCCAGTGCTGTCCGAAGATGTTTCCGTGGTCATGTGGCCAGCATGACTAACTTTCACTTTATTGATAGCTTTTTCCCACACACCAGTGGGCTCAGAGCAATTTACTCATAACATTTGGACTAAGAATACTCGTGGGGGATAGGGAAGACAACATACAGCATTTTTAATTACACACACATTGTAGCTGACTGGAGGATTCATCTGCGGACTGGAACAGTTGTGTTCCGACGGCATGTATTCTTGTCAGCTGGCTGATGACGTCAGGGCTTCTTGATGTCACGCTGCCACACTGCCACCGCCTGGCCGACTCGCTCCACTGCAGGGGATGCCGAAACAGCTATTTCATCTTTTGATCTTGCCGCACCACAGAAGTCACACTCGGCAGCTAACACCTTCCCAAAGGGAGTGGTGTGCCCACCCCCTTACGGGTGGTCCCCAATTTATCTACTTGCCAAAGCTTTCAAATGGCTGGGTAGACAATGAGCCAGGACAAGGCTTGGTTGCTCACACCGGCACGGGGCTAGAACTGACAAAGCTTGGCAGTTCAGATGTTATAGTTAAGCAGGGTAGTGGCTCTCCAAGGTCTCAGGCAGAAGTAGACTTGCGTTTTTCTTTTTCTTTTTTGTTATTAGCTATAATATCATAAAAATACAGTGTTTTGTAATTATCATCAATAGTATGGAAAAAAATCCCTATCTAAACAGCCTATAATGAAAACAAGCAAAGAAATAAACAAACATGATTCTTTCCATTTTACTCTGATTTCTTTTTCTATTGCAGCCTCTGCCCCCTATTGTTTTCACTTTAACGTCAGACAGAGTTTTTCTAATAAAGTCATAGTGAGCTCACTGTAGAGGAAGTTCAGCGGTTTGAATGATACTGCATTGGTTATTGCTGGTACTTCAGAGGTCTTTGGGAAAAGACATTGGGATTTCCAGGAACAAGTTGACAAACTAGTTAATACCAAGCAGAATTGTAAAAACTGCTGTCTTATATCTTATTTGTCAAAAAAAGGAATTTCTTAATGAACAGGTGTCCCAGCACCAAGAAAACATCAGTACACTATTAATGATGATGGTACAATCCACCACGGTAGCATCCTGTCAAAGTTGAAGATTCATGTTTAGGCTTTCTGCTTCAAAGGCTTGTGTTCATTATGGCTTGTGATTTTTTTTAGTAATTTTAATAAGGAAAATAAAGCTAACGTTTTTAAAATCCTTTAACATACTAAGTTATTGGAAACCTTATTCTGATCAATAAACAATATATATATATATATGCCTTTTCAGCAGCTCATTATTTTAAGGCAAATAGACTGCTTGCATAGAAAAATAGCCACATATTTAATGAGCTAAGCTGGCAAGAAAGCCCAGATAAATAAATTTAATAATTAGTTGAAGAAGATGCTTTAATTTTAATAAGATGCCAAGATGAGGCTGGAAAGATTAATTGGATTGAGCAAAGGTACAGCTGTACTCTCTGCAAAAGAGATTTGAGTTTGGCAAACCCCTCTTTCTTATTTGTTGTATAATTTTAAAAGTTAAACACAACTTTTAATATTTTGTTTACAGCTAGGAATGCCTGTTGTTTAAGGCTTATGGTATGGATATTCCTGAATGTTTGTAGAAAGAGAAAGGTAGCTAAATTCTTTACTATCCCTTATTCTCCAATAAGAAGCTTTGCTTATTAGCCAAAGACTATGACAGATTTATTGATGCACAGTTGTAGACAAGGCTTTAAAATTAAACTGCTCGGCATTATTTAAACAAGCAAAGATTGGAAAACAGCCAAAAATTATTCCACAAGCTAATGACCAGATGTATATTAATCACAAGTGTAATGACAATTAGAAAAGCTAACTATATGTTAAATATATTAGAACTAATATTTTATACAATATACAATATAGTGTTTTATACAATATATAATAGAACTTATATTTTATACAAGATGTACCCCTAGTAGCTAAAGCAAAATGACATATTTTTGCAAAACCAGAAAGTTTAACTTAGATTTAATATCTTTAAAAAATTCAATTTAAAAAAATCCTCTGATGGATTAAAATAAAAAATAATGAGTTCAAGATATCAATAGAAGCTTTATGTCATAGACTACTTTGGAACATTAGAAAATGTATATAAAGAGTTCAGTTCTTTGAGATATCATTATAATCTTATATTTTTCCATATTTTATACATGCTTTATATATCTTTAGTAGGACTAGTCCACAAAATGTTATTAAGAGTGCTTTTTATACACATATGTGCAGAGGTCATTTTGTTAGGGATCGCAGGGGATCGCAGTTCCCCCGGGTGAGGTACGGGCACATGACGAAGCCCCGCCCCCTGCTTCCGGCCGCCCCGCTTCCGGCCCCCGCCGGTTTTGCAGGTCCACTGACGGGCCCCTCATGGGGCTCGGCAGTGGAGCTGCAAGGCCGGCGGCGGCCGGAACCGTTGGGGGCGGGGTGTGTGGCCTTATGACACACTTCCGGTGATGTCAGGGGGTGTGGCCTTATGACACACTTCCGGTGATGTCAGGGGGTGTGGCATATGCTAACGAGTTATGCTAATGAGTTCCCCTAGCTCTTTTTCTACGAAACGACCCCTGCATATCTGCATGCATTGACATAGAGGAACCATATTATAATGGGAAACATTACATTCTGTACCTACTATGAACTTAGCCTCTAAGTTCAATCAGAGGTGAGCAAGTCTGGGAGAACAGCCAAGAGGATGCACATATCATTTTAACAAGACAGGTACCTGCCTCTGTAAAGTTGAAAAGTTGCTAGTAACATCTTGTTTGTCAAATATTTGATTAATGAACATTGCAAACAAAAAACCCCAAAATACACATTGTAAATGATGTCAACGGTGATGTAAAACTGGGAGAAGCAACAAAGGTATATAAGTCAGATCCCTGCTGTTACTCACTGGACATCTGAGCCAAACATTTGGGTGTATGTGGTCCCTTATCCGAATAAAAGTTTTTCTACCTTGTTGCTGCCTGGATTTTAGCATCTCACTGTGTGGCTTAATTGGCTAGCCACAGAAGTCAAAGAACCTTTGTAATGTACTGCCGCCATTACCACATGCAAGGTATTCAGCCTGACATGCCCGGACTTGCCCGGGCTGGCCAGGCACGATTTATCTGTAGCATCAGCCGAAAGACAAAGGATCCGAAGGATCCTAGCCGGCCCAATCAAAAGGGCTAGCTTCCCAGCCAGGAGACCAATGGTCGCCCGGTTACTGTAAATAGCCTATCGGGAGTAGGGGGTGTGTTTAGGTGTACTGGTGGCGGGTTTTCTGAACGCATATAAACCGGCCTGCGAGCTGGTTTCTTTGTCTTCGTTCTGATCTAATAAAGTACTCTCTGCTGAATCACTCAACGTCTCGAGTACTTTTCAACTTAGTGCCCTGGGAGTGCTGCCTTCAACTACATACTCCTTAAAGAAAGGTGGGAGAGAGGCTCTGGGATTTTCAGACTGACTGCAAGTTGCAGCCACTAGGATTACATACAGCTGTGAGGTATTCCAATCCTGAAGGATATGGGGGAGGACTCTGCCCTCCTCTCTCTTCTCAATGCTTGCCAATCTCTGCCAAATTTTCTCTTGCAGACTGCACTCCCCTTTCCTGCTGTTCTCCAAAAATTATCCCCCATCCAAGTAAATGAACCTCAAGGTCCTCCTACTGCAGTCTTCCCGCCCAGATGCCTGCCACCACATGGTCTTGCTGTGTCAGTCTGCCTCTTCCTCCTGCTACAGTTCTTCAAGCTCAGTGGCTGCAGGTATTGTCTGTGTTACTGTTCGCAATCGTTGCTATCCATTCTCCCATATACTTTAATGTTAAACATGGGTAACTTTCGTCAACCTAAAAGGGGGAAGTTTTATTTGATCTGTCAGAAATTTGGCTATGCCCATGTTCTAGGGGAGCATTAGACCGGCCTAAGCTTTGTCCAGTTTGGATGGGAAACCATGAAACTATAGACAGGCCCCTGCCACACGGCAGTGGAAAAGCCTCTTAAGGTGCGGCTTTTAAAAGCCGCGCCAACATTGAGGTGCCGCGGCAGGATCCCACGGATCCCCTGGCCACGGTGCCTTTTCTCCCCAGCGCGATCAAACGCCGGGGAGAAAACACGGCCCGAACGGGAGCCGGCCAAACTGCGCATGTCCAAGCATGCGCAGTTCGGCTCCGGGCCGGCGTTGAGCCGGTGCAAGGACGCGCTGGTGATCAAACGCCCCGGTTGCCGCGCCGCGTCCATTTGAACCACCAAGGTAGGTGGTTTACCTTGCGCCGGCTTTTCCCGGGAAAGGGCCAGTTCGGGTGTGGAAGCAGGACGCTTCCCAGATGTTGTGGTGTGATCACGCTGCTTTGATCCTCCCCCGAACTGGCCCGCAACTGGCCCAAATCCCCTCGTGTGGACGGGACCACAGAAGGTCTTCCATTAAAAGCAAGTGGGAATAACAATAAAATGCAATTATGACAAAGAAACAATAATAATGAAAGCAGCAATAATGAAACAAAGCCCTGTAAAGCAACCCATTAATGAAACAGCCCATTGTGGTAACCAAAACAAAATAAATTCCTATGCATAATGACTTTCACCTCATCTGCTGCCTGATCATTTAAACAAACAAACAAACAAACAAATCTGGAGATGCTAGGGATTCACTTTCACACACACTAAACACACTTTCAATCCATTTTCAATGTACGTTGCAAGTGGATTTTACTGTGTGAAATGGCAAGACCCACTTGCAAATGGTTGCTGAAGTGGAATGAAACCGCATTATTGAGCATTTGTGAAAAACTGGCAGCTCCTTTTCCCCCCTTTGCTTGCTTAGAGGGAAGACTTGTTGATCGGTCCCTAAACATGAATCCACAATCTTCATATATTTTGTACCATTTGCATGTAAACAATCCCTTTATACCAATATTCTCGCTGGATCTTATTGACTGTGCTGAGACTTACTTATGAGTAAGAGGATTGGAGGCCTAGAGTTCATTTGTCAATTGTGCAGCTTGCTGTACAATCTCAAAAGCAATCGTCTACACAAGGGGTGAGTGATACCAGTGCTATATTGCACTATAAATAAGTAATATTTTTAATCTTAAAGGGGGGGGGGAACGGCAGTTTAGCCTTTTGCATTTAGAAAGCATTGCCTGTGGCATTTTTGAGTCTGTTGAATTATGAAGGATAAACTGCTTTTTAGAGTTGTTGTTCTTTGCTTGTAATTTAGGGAGGTACATATTAGGGTTCCCAAGTCGGATCGGCGCTGGAGCGGGGGACTCCAGCGCTGCTTCGGGGGACTCCAACGCTGCTTCGGGAGTGCGCGTGTGCGTGCAAACCGCATGCATGCCGCAACCCCATCACCCGGAAGTGATGCGACCATGCCGGACACGCAGGGGGCGCTCTGAGACACCTTTAGGTAGTGAAGGGCGGGGTATAAATCCAATCTCTTCTCTTC
>NW_015169344.1:20031-45617 GCF_001447785.1 Gekko japonicus
CAGGCCGCTTTCTTATACTTGAGAATATTTGCTGGGGGTATTAAAATACAAATTTGCCTATTTTTCCTTGTTCATACGTGGATAAGTAGCCTCCTTGTGTTGTGCTGAATACATAAGCTGTAAATCCAAAACACTTTAAAAACAAGCCGGATGGTCACTGCTAGTAGATCATGGCATCCATGATCTCTCACAAGACGCTCCCGCATCAGGGCGGTAACGGACACACCACCACATTTGCTGAGGGTGGGAGGGGCCGGAACAAAGCCCCCTGATATTGGACCTCTCTGCGGGAAGTCCGGCGGAGCTCCCCCCATCCAGGGGGCTCCCAAGAAGCGAAAAGGGGTCGGTGGTCTCGGAACAGCCCAAGGATCCACCCATCGCACGCCGTACCGGAACAGGAAGTCTCCCCCTGTGGCTGCAGTTGACTACAGCAAGTGGTGGTTGCGATAACACCTGTGATGAAGACATGAGACACAAAAATATATTGGTTAAACTAGATTTCATTAAGGGCTGGTCTACATCCACATTGCACTGCTGTTACTCTTTGTGCAGGTTGTTACAAGCAGCCTATCATGACTGCCAGTGCTTGGGGGTAACCTCACACCAGCTCTAAACTTGGCCTGCATTATTGCTCACCTTGTTCATCCCAAGCTACACATCCAAACTGTGCTGAGAGGTGTTAAGGCTCGTATATCCTCTCCCCACATGCTATTCAGCTCCAAGGCATTGTGGCAGTTTTCATGGGACTGGACGCTACCTCAAAGGATTTTTCCTGTCACCGTTCCCACCTTCTCCCCTTCCCCCCTGAAACCAGGGTTCCCAGTGGAGTTTTAGAAATGGCTCAATTGGATAAGCAGGGGTCTCCAACGTGGTGCCCAGTACTCACCAACACTTTTTGGGGGGCCTTCCAGGTGTTTTTATAATAAAAAGTGGACAGAGCCAAGTGGAGCTTGTGCCCAGCAATGCTTCTAATTGGCCATGCAAATTGAAAAGTGTCCTGTTAAACAGAGCTCCTGCGTGAAATGCTGAAGTGTTACTCTGAGACCTAGGCGTAGCCTGGCTCCCTGACATTTTGTGGTTGTGCCCACCACCCTGTCTCAGAATTCCAAATGTGCCCACATGCTCAAAAAGGTTAGGGACCCCTGAGACAGACAGAGGGCCTTGGCCCTGGAATGATACCTTGGGAATAATGAAGTTGTTATGTATTGAGCCTAAGCCTTTCCTCTAGCTGCACCTAGATCAGGTTGAGCTTGGTTCACTAGAAGAAGAAGAAGAAGAAGAAGAAGAAGAAGAAGAAGAAGAAGAAGGAAGAAAGAAGAAGGAAGAAAGAAGAAGAAGAGGAGGAGGAGGAGGAGGAGGAGATTGGATTTATACCCCGCCCTTCACTACCCAAGGTGTTTCAGAGTGGCTTACAAACTCCTTTCCCTTCCCCTCCCCACAACAGACACCCCGTGGGGTAGGTGGGGCTGAGAGAGCTCAGACAGAAACTACTCCTTTTCAAGAACAGCTCTTATCAGAACTATGGCTTGTCCAAGGTCATCCAGCCAGGTGCAAGTGGAGGAGTGGGGAATCAAACCTGGTTCTCCCAGGTTAGAGTCCACGCACTTAACCACTACACCAAACTGGCTCTCTGAATCCAGGAACTAACTGGATCCAGGAACTAGCTCACCTGAATCCAAGAACTAACCAACAGATAAGCAGTGTGATGTAAATAGTCTACCACTAGGAGTGTGTGTGTGTTGGGTGTGGTGTTTTGCATGCTTATAAAGTGGGGCTCCAGCCCTGCTGGTTTGCCTTGTAGTTTGCTGAAATCACTGAATAAACCTGAGCTGATCACTGTAATGCATCTAGAACCCAGTATTTAACAGAAGTAAACTGGCACGAATAAGATGTCTTGCTTTTTTTACAAATGAACAAGAACAAAGTTTATCCAGGGAGAAACACACCAAGCAGAGGCTGTTCCACTGAGCCACAGCTCATTTGAAGGATAACAACATTTGGATCTATTAGCAAAACAACAGCAACAAAAATCCTAATAAAAACAAAGCTGTTGAGTCACTTGGCGAGTGGATTACAAAATATGAGAACAGCGTTTGTGTCTTAATGGCAAATATTCCTAGTAAAATGACATAATACGGTGGGGCTGGGGCTGAAGGACTGGAAGGGGGGGAAAGCCTCATATTATCCCTAATGGAGGCCACCTGCTGAGCTGATCTATTACATCACATCTCTCTCTACTCCTCGACAAGAGTGCCCTCCTGGACAACTCTCTTTTGGAACATTTTGTGAGCTGATAGACGCCTAAGGAGAATCTCATCCCAGTAGGGTTATGAATTATAAAATACAGTTATCTGCAGCTACTCTGTTTCACGACAGAACCACACACACACACACATATTGCTGCACTAATATAACACCTTTTTCACATTTTGAGTCATCCAGACAAGGGAATTTAACCAAAGACATCATTATCACATGCACCCAGTGTTTTATATCTGCTTTATTTGGTTTCTTTTTCTGGAAGCTTCTTTGCTCGGAGCATGTAGAAATTAAAAATAAAAACCAACCTGGGATTATATGAAGGGGGGAAAAAACACACACCTCTCAAAAGGGAGAGCTGTTTTCTTGAGTGAAATCCACGCCTTCTGTGTTTATGGCTGTTTATGTAGAACTGGCCATAAATTATAGGGGTTTCTGGATCAAATACCAGAGTTCTAAGAGAAATGCTACGGTTTACCTAGGTGGTTGTTTTCTTTGATTCTCTTTTAAAAGACTGACCCCGTTTTAAATACAATACATATTGCAAATAAAGGCAAAATAAATATTTAACCCTCAGACTGTATCTCTGTGACTGGAGATTATTCATTCCCATTTTATGTGTTTTATACTGTTGCGTGCAGCTGAGAATTTGATTTGCAATCCCATGCCTTAAGCCCATTCCATCATTCTTTATTTCCCACAAAACTTTAAGATGTTTTTATCCAGCTTCGAAGACCATCTTTTATCAACATTCCTCGCATCCGAGTATTCTATCTCTGTCTTGACTGACTTCCTACTTTTTTGCTCTTTTAAAACATAAAAATGACCTCTTTCCTAGCCCTACGGGGAGATCTGGTGAATCTGACGCATACGCACATTAGAAATTCAGCCCATTATTTCAATATTGCTTTTCAGAGGTGAACATTAATATCCTGTGAATAAAATAAATGAAGTCCCTGATTCTCCGCTTTAGTTCTTAATGCTGTTTTTAAAAATTAAATAACTTTCACACATGCGGTTTTGCTGCATTTAGAGAAATACTACCTACGGCCATGGTGCAGTATATCATGGCAAATGAGAAAACATAAGAGGCACCTGTAACATTAAGAATATTACTAAACAAGAAAGATCATCTATGGTTCTCTTAAAGAGCCATGAATTTTAATCTATACATCCATATTGGTAAAGGGAAATGAAACTGATGAATTCATGGGGTCTTTTTATCATGGATGAAAAGGAATGGTGTTGGATGGTCATACGTCTTCTAGAGTTGCTGGCAGCCTCATTAGTGCGTTGTGATATCCATTATATTGAACATCATAAAAATGAAAGCCATTAAATGGAAAATGTGGCTCTGAATTCTATCACAGCAAAGAAACTATGATTTATTATTCAAATTGATTTACGTCAAATGGAGGGTGATTCGGGCCAGTGATGTGCCGTCAGGAGCAGAAGGTATCCAACAGAACCCAAACAAGCTTCCTTGGCTGACAAGAACACCAGTGCCATCCGGGTCTCTGGACATCATTAGCACACTTGCTGACTGTGGCAAGCAATATATTTCCTGTCAGAGAAAAGAACAGGTGAGCAGATCTCTTCGAAGTAAAAGGGGGCTGCACAAGCCCCAGTACATTCCAGTGTGAGGAACCCCTACGGAAAGCTTCAGAGTTTTTGGAGTACAGAAGATTAAAGAATACTCAGCAAGGTTAAACATTGGATATGTGCAGTAATGCAAACAGGACACAGAAGATTTTTCTTTCATCCAAGGTGACTTACAGGGCAATCTTAGTAGCACTGGACCCTTTTAAGTCCTTTGATTTAGCATGGTGTAGTGGTTAAGAGTGGCGGATTCCAATCTGGAGAACCAGGTTTGATTCCCCGTTCCTAAACATGAAACCTGCTGGGTGACCTTGGGCCTGCCAGCCCCTCCTTGGATGAGGAAGAGATGGAGGAAGCTGGCTCCAGTCCTCGGATGCTGCAGGAGGACCCAGCAGACAAGGTGAAGACGCCATCAGGTGCAGAGGGGGAGTCTCAGGCTGAAGTCAGCTCTTCCCTGTCCAGCTACTGTGCACTATGTCAGCCTTGACCTTGTAGTCTCCAGCTGCCTTTTACTTCGCTTTGCCCACTTCTTTGCTTGCTTTTGCCCCCGTGCGTGAAGTATAATCATTGGCTTTTGCTCATTGGAGGGGGGGGATGTTTGATTTCACTATAAGTCAGAGGCCCTTATAATGACGACTATTCCTGACACAAGCTATACACGTGTTCTTTAGTACTGGAACCACTAATAAACAGTTATCTTCTTCTGAAGCCCTGCATGGTATGACCTGCCTAAGAAGCCTGACAAGAGCAGCAAATGCCAACCAGTGGATTTGTTGCCTGAGACAGGGCAAGGACTCTGTATCTGCTTATGCTGCAGAGTTCCAACTGCAGGCTCAGGACCTGGCCCGGAATTAAGCAGCACGAATGGACCCATTTTTGGAAGGGTTAGTTGGCTCGAGCTGACCATCCCCTACCCTCCAGGCTCTCATAGTCTTGTGTCTTTGTATTGTCAGTAGTTTTGCCAGTCCAACTCAACCATCCTCTGCCAACCCCTCTGGCCATGGGTTAGTGTGATCCAATGCAGCTTGGTACTGCTTGCCCTCGGTTGATGGCCAAAGAGAAAAATAGATGTTGGGCCCAGAATCAGTGCCTATACTGTGGTAGTTCATGGCACTACACCATCAATTGCCCTAATAAGAGGAGATCTGGCCCACAAGCAACAGCGATCAGCCGCAGGGCTGCACAGGCCATGAGGCCTGTGGTGTGCCTCTGTACCTAGTTGGCCCTGCTGTCCCCAGTGCCAGTTTGTGGTCCCTGTAAAATTGTTATTGCCTGGTAAACTGTTGGCTGCAAGTGAACACCATGGTTGATTCTGGAGCTTCCCACTGTTTCATGGACTCTGTGCTTGCCTGTCAACATTGGGTCCCTTTGCAACTCAACAATGTGCCTGTCCGAGTGGAGGCCATTGATGGCTACCTTCTGCTTTCTGGCCTGGTAACCTAAGCTTCACAGCTGCTTACCTTAAAGATAGAACTCCGTTTCAACCTTGTCCATATGCCCTGTTTCCCCATTGCAGTGGACGTGTCCTGGTTGGCTCTCCATGACCCAGTCATCCAGTGGGGGCCACCAAGAGCTTCATTTCAAGGAGCCCGATCCACCCCAGATCTCACCAGTTGTACTAAAGGTTGCCCCTCACCCAGAGTCACGTCTCATCACAGCAGAATATGCAGAATTTTCAGATGTGTTTGAAGAGAAGGCTGACTGGCTACTGCCCTCAAAACCTTATGTCTTAGTGCTGGGAGGCCCACTACCAGCAGGCCACCTGTATTCCCTGTCTGAATTTGAACACACTGCAATCCAGGATTTCCTAGAAAAAACCCTGCAATGTGGATTTATCCATCTGACCACCTCCAGATGGATTTATCCATCTGTCCAGCCACAGTGGCTGAGAGGTTAAGATGCTGACCCCCGCAATAGATTTTCTCCATCTGTCCAGCCACAGTGGCTGAGAGGTTAAGATGCTGAGTTGCAGACCAGAAGGTCAGTAGCTCGGCAGTTCAAGACCCTAGTGCCAAATGACGGAGTGAGCTCCCGTCTCTAGTTCCAGCTCCTTCCAACCTAGCAGTTCGAAAGCAAGAAATTGCAAGTAGATAAATAGGTACCGCTTTGGTGGGAAGGTAACAGCGTTCCGTGCACCTTGGTGTTTAGTCATGCCGGCCACATGACCACAGAAACGTCTTCGGACAGCACTGGCTCTTCGGCTTTGAAACGGAGATGAGCACCGCCCCCTAGAGTTGGATTCAACTGGCTTTCGAGCAAGGGAAACTTTTACCTTTGCCACCTCTTCAACATCATATCCTGTCCTGTTTGTCAAGAAGAAGTTTGGGTTGTTGCACTTGTTCAGTGATTTCTGGGCCCTGAACAAGATCACTGTGAGGGGCTCGTACTTGTTGCCACTGAACTCCTAGAGTAACTGTATGGAACCACCATATGTACTAAGTTGGACCTCTGGGGACATATAACCTGGTACGTATTCAGCAGGGGGATGAATGGAAAACAGCTTTCAGCACCTGATATGGACAATAGGAGTACCTGATCATGCCATTCGGACTGTGCAATGCTCCTTCCATATTCCAACATTTCATGAATGATGTGTTGCAAGACATCTAACTAAGTTCATCATCTAACTGGACAACATTCTGATTGCAGGGAGAGGAAGGGAATGTGCTTGTAAGATGCTGAGACTTCTCAAGGTAAAGAAAAGCAGGGTATAAAATGTATTCTTCTTTGAAGTCAGTGGGTTTGCTTAATCACTCTTATTTTTCAAGAATTCTGATTGCCTTCAACAACACCATATCCATGTTATGGCATCTATTAAAGGGAGGCAGGAAGCCCCATACCTGAGTCACTGCTAGAGCCCTCAATCAGTTTTCTCAGCCTTATGATATTATGGATCATGATAGAAAAATACAATTAAAAAATGGAAAGTATCTGTCTGCTGCCCATTCTATTATCCGGGGAGAGGAGGCTAGGCCTAGGGAAATGTGTCACTATGACCTGGAAGAAGCAATGAATGCTCTCAACCTTCTCCATTAGATGACGGTAGTATCCCTGGACTTGCTAATGTCCCACCGGTTCATAATATAGAATTATCCCAAATTGGTATGAGATGCTTTAATGAGGAGTACATCTGATGTCATAAATAGGTCACTCTTCTGAAAGTAAAATAGCATATGAAAGCATAGTTTGAAATTCTCTTCTACCTGTTTCCAAGAAGAGTCAATATGGAGATTCACACATGCCAATAGAAGGTGAATCAAACTTCACATGGAATAGATTTTTCCTATCTCCTCCTTCCCACTGTAGCCTATTTCCATCTCTGAAATACCACCATCAGGGTTGGGGGTTCCCAGGAACATTGTGGGATATGATGTTGAGTTTGTAGTAGGAGTGGAGAGTTGACTTAAAATGTCTCCCCTTCCTTCTTCTCATGGATGAAAACTTTGCCTCATGAGTTCCTCAGACCAGGAGTACTCCAGCTACTTTGCCAGAAGTTCCCTCCCTTGATCCTCACAGAACAGAGACCTGACTGTCTTTCTACCTAGACAGCCCTGTTTCCTACTCCTATACCCCTAGTCCTTCCCCACAATAGTCCTGTGAAACCTTGCCAGCCCCAATGTCCACCCACTAATGAGTCATTTTTATTAGGAGTCCAGCCCACAAGAGGCAGGGCAGACTCTGCCTCCAGTTTGGTGTAGTGGTTAAGTGCGTGGACTCTGATCTGGGAGAACTGGGTTTGATTCCCCACTCCTCCGCTTGCAGCTGCTGGATGACCTTGGGCAAGCCATAGTTCTTTCAGAGCTGTTCTAGAAAGGGCAGTTCTTGAAACACCTCTCTCAGCCCCACCTACCTCACAGGGTGTCTGTTGTGGGGAGGGGAAGGGGAAGGAGTTTGTAAGCCGCTCTGAGACTCCGAGTAAAGGGTGGGGTATAAATCCAATCTCCTCCTCCTTCTCCTCCTCCTTCCTTGCACTCTGTGCCACTGCCCTCACTAATTCTGGGCTCTCTCAGTGCCCTTACCGCCTCTGTCTGCCACAGTGCCAACCTCCTCTGATTCCTCTGTTGCTGCACTGGTCTCTGCTTCCTGTTGGACTGCCTCTCTGCCAGCAGCTGCTCCACTGCGCCCGAGTCCTCTCCACCTGCAACCCCTTGTGTGAGCCTCAGAGATGCTTCTTGGCTCTGCTGGGGTTCTGCACTGGTCTGGCAACATCGCTCATTGCTCCTGCCACTTCCTGCCTCATGCCACCTCTCTTCTTCCTTCCCTGTATTTCTCCCTGCTCTTCTCAGCTGTGTCCTTTCTCTCTCTCGCTGAGGGCTGGCCCAGCCCCGCCCTTCCTGTTGGCAACAGCTGTTCCTCCTGGCTCGCACACCTTTACTTCCACGTGGACCGTCAGCATGCCCTGACCCCTGGCTGGGTCCCCCGGGGCTGCCAGATTGGTCACGCTTTGTTTTCAACTGCAGCAAACAAGTATCTGCAGCTCGCAGTGTTTGTCTGCATTTGGGAAATATTAATGGTCTTTGAATATGGAGTAAATGGCATGAGCTGAATACAGACTGTCATTTCTAGCTTCAGCATTGCAGATAGTAGTTCAAAGAGACTAAAAGAGCAAGGACAAATGATGCCCAAAAATTGATCATATGAATTACCAGGGAGTGGGCACCACTTAGGAAACGACCAGTCAATATTGCTATCCAAAAAACTTATCAGTGCTGCTTGTCCAAATTATAAATTCTTCTCTAGTAGGAGGAAATTTCCTGAAGTAATTGAAATATACTGCATTTTTGTGGTTTGGTTCAGTTTGTGATTCATGGCTGAACTATGGATCTGTATGAACCTGGAGGTTGGTTCAAGGACCGAACTGGTTCATATGGGTTCATGACCCCAGCTTTCGGTTCCCCATGGCTTTCTGTGGGGAGCAGAAAGCAGTCATTTAAATGACTCCCAGCCATTTAAATCCAACAGCTAAGTGGTGCTGCTCAGCTGTTTGGTTTAAATGGCTGGGAGCCATTTAAATTGCTGCTTTCTGCTCCCTGCAAAAAGCTGCTTCATGAACCACAAACTGGCCAAAATTCATGATGAACTTTAGGTCATGAGCCGGTTTGTGCCCATCCCTACTCAGAAGGGTATTAACTCTGCTTAGAATGGCACTGTAAAACCACTCAATATTGTTCCTACCCATGGATGAGTCATTCATGCCACAGTGTCCATTAACTTGGGTGTGAGATTTTAAACTGAAAGAGGATCATTGTGTCATTCTAAACTGTGAACCATGCCTATCAAACAAATAACAGGCAATGAATACTTCTGATGAGACGGATAGACAGAAGAAGCAACCAGATAGTAATTACGAATGCGAGGAACTGCACATGGTATTTAAACTTCTGCACCCAGAGTTAAAGAAGCAATTTGTTCCAGTGCCGCCTGCGTCGCCACTCGTGCGCTCCGAGCGAGGTGTGCACTTAAATACCTTTATGATCCAAGGCCATAAATTGTACGCTGAATTTGGAATGCTTGTCTTTATTTAAATAGTTGATTGTTACTCAAAAAAGCATTAAGTGCCTTTTTATGCTGATGGCAAAAGGCTTTATGGAGATAATTAAAGAGAAGCTTCAGTTTTCATTATCCCCTTAAGCATCCTCTCTCCTCAATCCAGATTAGATTTAATAGCTCTGTTTGCCTGTACATTTGATTGATCTGAAGTTTTTAAACTTGGAAACAAATTGGCATTGTTAAAAGTTATTGACTTGCACTTCCGGTCGCTGAAGCGCTTACAAAGAGCCACTCTGGTCAAAACAAATGGGGTAGTCTTTGAGGACCGTGCGACTCCTCCCTATTTCCCTTCCTTTTACTGGCCTATCGAAATACCATGTAACGATATGAGCTTATGTTTGCATCGAAATACCATTAGCACTCGAACAAGGCCTGTGTGCCGAGTTTTAAAGCTGGATCGATCATTTTATGAGGTTACCATTGACTAAAGCCGGCATCTCTCAAGTGGTTTTCATTGAGTTCATTAATTGCTAGACTTGTCAGCTGAGAAATGTCCTGGTGGGCATCAGACATTACTGTAATCAAATGTAGAGCAGATGGGGTGTGTGTGTTGTTGTATGGCATAAAAGCTAAAGGATTCCCTTGCTTGAAAGCCAATCAAATTCAACGCTAGGGAGTGGTGCTCATCTCTGTTTCCAAGCCGAAAAGCCAGCACTGTCTGAAGAAATTTCCGTGCTCATGTGGCCGGCATGACTAAATGCCGAGGCACACGGAACGCTGTTACCTTCCGACCAAAGTGGTACCTGTTTATCTACTTGTAATTTCTTGTTTTTAAATTGCTAGGTTGGCAGGTGCTGGGGCCAGAGTTGGGAGCTCACTCTGTCATGCAGCACTTGGGTCTCGAACTGCCGAGCTACTGACCTTCCGGTCTGCAGTTCAGCGTCTTAACCTCTGAACCTTATGACATAAGCTGACCCAAATTGTGACTTGCCAAGGCAAACATCAGCCCCACTCAGCTGTTAGGATTTTGATGTTATGAGTAGTCCTCTTGATATGCATGGTCACCACTTTGTGAGCATAAGGCAGGGGTCCCCAGCAACGCTTCCTCTAAGCTGTGGAGTCTTGTGAGCAAAAATTATACTTTGTGAGCTCGTGGCACTAAAGTTGTGAGCAAGCAATCTGGCTACTGTGTAAATTAGTTTGCTCTGGATCCATCCTTCCTGAGCTAAGACAATAATGTGTGAGCTGGAAGCTAAAAAACTGTGACCAACTCACACTAACTCAGCTTAGAGGGAACACTGGTCCCCAACATGGTTCCCATGGGCACTGTGGTCCCAAGAAGAAGAAGAGGAAGAGGAAGAGGAGAAGGAGGAGATTGGATTTATGCCCTGCCCTTCACTCGAAGTCTCAGAGCAACTTACAAACTCCTTTCCCCTCCCCTCCTCACAACAGACACCCTGTGAGGTAGGTGGGGCTGAGTGAGAGAACTGCCCTTTCAAGGACAGCTCTTGTCAGAACTATGGCTTGCCCAAGGTCATCCAGCAGCTGCAAGTGGAGGAGTGGGGAATCAAACCCGGTTCTCCCAGATTAGAGTCCACCCACTTAACCACTACCAAAATCATTCCTGGTGCCTGCTAAGTGGTCTTAGAACGCGGGCAGGGCCAGGTGGGGCTTTTGTCCTGCAAGGTTTCTGATTGACCACTGGCGATTTGATTGGCTATGCAGATATTTTAAAAATATTACTTTGGCAGCAGCTGCCAGCACAGCGCAAGGATCTTCGCTGTGTGACTGCGGGGAAGCTGCCACAGTTATTTTGTGTCTGTGCCCACCACCCTGTGTCAGAATTCCCAAAGTGCCTGCAGGCTCAAAAAGTTTGAGGACACTTGGAATAAAGCAGCACATCTATTTTCCATCTTTGGTCATCTGAAACCCATATCTTTGACAGTACGTGCTTGCTTATACTGAACTGGAAACCCAGCTGTGAAGAGTTCACATTCATGTGTATTGAAACTGGAAAGTACATTTATAATGTTTTCCCGCTTCCCTTTTACTTTTTCTTGGCTGAGTAGACCCTTTTCTTGTTCTTTGTTTTTTTCTGTCTGTCCCACCAGTTGTTTAAATTAGTATAAATATATGCTGACTCAGGCTGGGATGCTGAGGAACCGTAAAGTCTTTCATTTGTATATGTCAGATTACGGCACAAGAGAGGCTGATACTAATTCAGAGCAAACGAACTCCTTTATTTCGCTACTATGGGGAAATGGTCAGGTAGGTATCAGACTTGGAACTTGGCTGGTGAACAGGCGACAGGAATGAGGTAACTTTATACAATTATAAGCAATAGATAGTTTGTCACAATCAAGTAGCTGTTTTATTATATGGAGAAGTGTTTAAAACTGTAGAGAGAGATCTCTTGGCAGTCACTGCTTGAATGAACAGCCATAAGCTTCTTTGTCTCAAAATTACATAAGTCTGTGAAGGTAGGAACACACACACATGTCCCAGTTTTCCTTCTTAAACTCCTGTTTGGGATCACCCCCTTTTACTAGGGGCTATATCATTCAGGGAAGGACTACTGGTCCCACTTCCCTGATTCAGGGTCCTCTCTCCGGCCTTCACTCTTTTTAAGTAAACTTGGCTGTTCTAAAATAACAAAGTGTGAGTACAGTGGCCAGAACTTTGCTCTGTTGCTTCAGACCAACATGGCTAGCCACTGGAATCTTGACTGTTCTAACTGTAACTCTCAACTGTAACTATTAACTGTAGAATTCCATTTGAAACCCCTGTCACTAAAGGTTCTCAGACCGGGTTAACATATTAACCATTCACTGCCCCTTACAACATGCATTGTTTTATTCACATCCAATGGCAATTGTATGTCAGAAGGATCACAAATAACACAGTCTCCTGTTATGTAAGGTTGGAATGCCAGAACTCTAATGACCAAACTATCAATTACTAATAATGTATCAGGGGATAACCAAATTATCAGTTACTAATCATGTGACAGGGAAGGCCTTGGCCTCTCTGCCCTGTTGTTGGACCTCCAGAGGAACTGGTTGGCCACTGTCTGAGACAGAATGCTGGACTAGATGATCCCTCACTGGTCTGATCCAGCAGGGCTCTTCTTAGGTTCTTATGAGAGGAAGGCCTCTCTGCCCTGTTGTTGGCCCTCCAGAGGAACTGGTTGGCCACTGTCTGAGGCAGGATGTTGGACTAGATGAACCCTCACTGGTCTGATCCAGCAGGGCTCTTCTTAGGTTCTTATGAGGGGAAGGCCTCTCTGCCCTGTTGTTGGACCTCCAGAGGAACTGGTTGGCCACTGTCTGAGACAGGATGTTAGACTAAATGGACTTTCAAACAGCTAGGTTGGCAGGAGCTGGAACTAGAGATGGGAGCTCACTCCGTCATGCGGCACCCGGGTCTCGAACTGCTGAGCTACTGACCTTCCACAGCCTGCAGTTCAGCATCTTAACCACTTGAGCCACCGCAGCTCTCTATGCTCTCTACACATGAAAAAAACCCTTTCAACATCATCTTTCCTCTGTACATTCCAGGTTCTGAGTTCTGAAAACAGGCTACAGACGTCATTTCTTTGGATTTCCTCCCCTCCCCCGGCTAGAAAATAAGTGATATGCCTTTATTTTAAAAAAACCCACACAGAAATAAAACAAAACCCTTTGAAGAGTGAGGATCTAAAGTGAAATGAAGCAGAGGTATTGACTGTGGGAGAAAAGGAATTCAAATTACATTCCTTAATTAGAAGAGAATAAGAAGGCTACAATTAGGGACTGAAATCTATCTAGTTCAAGAGCTTTGGCATGTGTTGCTTTCTCCCCTTACAAGATTTTGACGGTAAAAATAATTAACTCAGACAAACACTGGGAATGCGCCACCTGCTTCAGGAACTCAGACTATGAAGCCCAGTGTTCTTCAGTGATTGATTCACATTGGGGGGGGGGGGGAGATCTAAGCTAGCAACAGCCCGAGTGCTGTAGCAGTCTGAGTGTCTGACTAGGACCTATGAGTCTGGGATTCGTATCCCACCTCTGCTATAAGGTAACTTTTGCCCAGGTAGTCTCTTGTGGCCTGAACTACTTTGCAAAGTGGTTTTGAGAGCAAAATGGAGGAAGGTGGAACTTCATAGGCAACCCTGAGCTTCCTGGAGGAACAGCTGTATTAGATGGAGGGGTTTCTACTACCAGATACATTAGGGTTGCCAAGTGTATCTTCGCCGGGAGCGGGGGGCTCCCGGCCGGCATCTTGTGCATGCACGCGTGCACGAAGTGTGCACGCCCCGCATGCACATCACCTGGAAGTGATGGGAGGACGCCAGGCATGCTGGGGGTGGATCCACGGCCATATAAGGGATAGCCATAGAGTTTTCCCTTGTATGGCCGTGGCCCCGTCCCCAGCATGCCCGGCGTGCCCACATCACTTCCTGGTGATGCACACGCGGGGGTGGGGTTCCCCCGAGGCCTGATTCCGCAGCGGTGGAAATCGGGCCTCCAAAGCGGGGGTTTACCCGCCCCCACTTGGAAGCCCTAAGATACATAGTTCTAAAACCAGGAAAAGTATTCCCTGTGGAACTTTCTGCTGAGTAGGGATGCCAGCCTCCAGATGGGATCTGGGGATCTCCTGAATTACAGACCATTTCCAGAGATTACTTCCTCTGGAGAAGATGGATGTTTTTGAAGGTGGGCTTCATGACACTGTACCCTACTGAGGCCCCTGTCCTCCTCAGGCTCCACCCCCAAACCTACAGCTGTTTTCCAACTGTGAGCTGGCAATCCTTCCCCCCATCCACTGCTGGTGACCAAAGGAGACCTAGCATCCCTACTGCTGAATAACCTCTGTGGGCCAAACTTATGATTCTCTCACTAAAATCTCCTTATTTTAATAACAAACACCTAAAAAAACCTCCAATATTGTTTTTAAAGACCTCATTTTTTAAAAAAAAAGTTGCTTCAGGGACCCTCGAGGATTAGGGGCCTTGAAACTTAAGCTTCATTAGTTTTATAGTTGATCCACCCCCACTTGCAGTCACATTCCCTTCCCTTCCCTAAAACGGGCACCTTGTGAGGTAGGTGGGGCTGAGAGAGTTCTGAGAGAACTGTGATTGGCCCAAGGTTACCCAGTGTAGATATCATGTGGAGGAGTGGGGAAGCAAACTTGGCTCTCCAGATTAGACTCTGCCGCTCTTAACCACTACACCGTGCCGGCTCTCAAGTTGACTGGAATAATGTAGATTCTTGATGTAAGCGTTTTTTTGGGGGGGAAATGTGATTTCAAATATTATGATTAAGGAAATCTATCTTGTGACAGGAGGCATCTTTTTCTTCTTAAAGAAAAAAAATCAAAGCAGTTAACGTTGTACATACAATTATGCACAACCAACTTGAAAATGTCATCAGTGAGACGGGTTCTGTTTGGATCGTTTTCCATAGATATCCTTTTTTTTAGAATGAGTGTATAAATCCGGAGAAGGGGGAAATAGCCACATCGTAAAGAGAAATTAACATTACCCATGAGGCAAAAGCACTTAGCCTTTGACCCATGGAAGAGAAAGAACAGCCGAGGCACAGGAAATGTCACTTGCTGTTTTCTTCATCGACTTGTCCATGGCCCAAAAGACAAGCTTTTAAAAGAAGTTTGCTTTTTTAGCAGCAGGAAATGCTAGCAAGGGGAACAAGCAAATGTCTAACTGTGCACATAGTTTTCTCCCCCACAAACATGTTCCTTTTGGATCCTAGCCTTACTCCATCGAAACCCCAGTGAAAACACTGGCACTAGTTTAGACTGGAATACATTATTGCAGGCTTATGGCTGTAACATACGAAATTATGATATGGAGAGGGAAGTAGATGTGTAGTTTTTGGCTAGAGCTGAGGCAAACCCACCCTGAGAAATCCTACTGTTGCACAAGTCAGTGCCCCGTGTGCTCCTGGGGTCGAATGAGGAACACACAGTTTGAGTCCAGTGGGTCGGATAAACTCTGTTTATTGCAATAATCAGGAAAATGCAGGACTGGATACCTTGGCACCCTGTAACACCAAGCTGTATTTTGTCCCAATCAGGAAGGGCAATAGGTCTTATAACCCATAAGAACATAAGAACATAAGAGATGCCAATGTTGGATCAGGCCAAAGGCCCATCCAGTCCAACACTCTGTATCACACAGTGGCCAGAAATGCCAGTGTCATCAGGAGGTCCACCAGTGGGCCAGGACATTAGAAGCCATTCCACTGTTGACCACCACCACCCTAGCACCAAGATGACAGAGCATCACTTGCCCCAGAGTCCCTATCTATACCTTGTGGCTAATAGCCACTGATGGACCTCTGCTCCATATGCTTATCTAATTCCCTTTTGAAGCCGTCCATGCTTGTAGCCGCCATCACCTCCTGTGGCAGTGAATTCCAAGTGTTAATCACTCCTTGGGTGAAGAAGTACTTCCTTTTATCCATTCTAACCCGGCCGCTCAGCAATTTCATGGAGTGCCCACGAGTTCTTGTATTGTGAGAAAGGGAGAAAAGTACCTCTTTCTCTACCTGCTCTTTCCCAAATGACATCTTGGCAGTTTACACAGAAAGAAATCCCTAATTGTCCAACAGGTATCATCATCAGAGCATAATTTGAGTTGGCACCTCTCTATTGGCATGCCCCTACGTTGGTCATAAATGTCAGTAATTGCACCTGCTTATCTGGTCCCGGAACAATGGAAAACATCAATGAACAGAGGGGCCTTCTTTTGACATCATTCCTGGCTTATTTGCTTCAGCCTAAAAATTGGGCTATAGGAAGGCCGAGCACCGAAGAATAGATTCTTTTGAACTCTGGTGCTGGAGAAGACTCTTGAGAGTCCCTTGGACTGCAAGAAGATCAAATCAGTCAATCCTAAAAGAAATCAACCCTGACTGTTCCCTGGAGGGCCAGATAATTAAACTGAAGCTCAAATACTTTGGCCACCAAATGAGAAGGGAGCACTCATAAGAACATAAGAACATAAGAGACGCCAATGTTGGATCAGGCCAAAGGCCCATCCAGTCCAACACTCTGTGTCACACAGTGGCCAGAAATACCAGTGCCATCAGGAGGTCCAGCAGCGGGGCCAGGACACCAGAAGCCCTCCCCCTGTTGACCCCCCCCCCAAGCACCAAGAAGACAGAGCATCACTTGCCCCAGAGCCCCTAGCTATACCTTGTGGCTAATAGCCACTGATGGACCTCTGCTCCATATGCTTATCTAATTCCCTTTTGAAGCCGTCCATGCTTGTAGCACCCACCACTTCCTGTGGCAGTGAATTCCATGTGTTAATCACTCTTTGGGTGAAGAAGTACTTCCTTTTATCCGTTCTAACCCGACCGCTCTGCAGTTTCATGGAGTGCCCACGAGTTCTTGTATTGTGAGAAAGGGAGAAAAGTACCTCTTTCTTTACCTGCTCTTTCCCATGCATAATCTTATAAACCTCGATCATGTCACCCCTCAGTCGTCTTTTCTCCAAGCTAAAGAGCCCTAAGCGCTTTAACCTTTCCTCATAGGGAAAGTGTTCCAACCCTTTTATCATTCGAGTTGCCCTTTTCTGCACTTTTTCCAAAGCTATAATATCCTTTTTAAGGTGTGGTGCCCAGAACTGCACACAGTATTCCAAATGAGGTCTCACCATTGATTTATATAGGGGCATTATTATATTGGCTGATCTGTTTTCAATACCCTTCCTAATAATCCCCAGCATAGCATTGGCCTTCTTTATTGCAGTCACACACTGTCTCGACATTTTCAGTGAGTTATCCACTACAACTCCAAGATCTCTCTCTTGATCAGTCTCTGCCAGTTCAGACCCCATCAATGTGTATTTATATTTAGGATTTTTGGCTCCAATGTGCATCACCTTGCACTTGGCCACATTGAACCCCATTTGCCATGTTGACGCCCACTCGCCCATCCTTGACAGATCCCCTTGGAGTGCCTCACAATCCTCACTGGTTTTCACCACCCTGAACAACTTTGTATCATCCGCAAATTTAGCCACTTCACTGCTTACTCCCATCTCCAAATCATTAATGAACAAGTTAAAAAGCAGTGGACCAAGTACTGATCCCTGCGGTACCCCACTGCTTACCACCCTCCACTGAGAAAATTGCCCACCTACACTCACTCTCTGTTTTCTATGAACTAGCCAGTTTTTGATCCATAAAAGGACTTGTCCTTCTATCCCATGATTTTTGAGCTTACTTAGGAGCCTTTGATGAGGAACTTTATCAAAAGCTTTCTGGAAGTCAAGGTAAATAATATCTATTGGATCCCCCTTGTCCACATGTTTGTTCACCCCCTCAAAGAACACTAACAGGTTAGTGAGACAAGATCTTCCCTTACAGAAACCGTGCTGAGTCTGCCTCAATAGGTTTTGTTCATCTATGTGCCTACTAATTCTTTCCTTAATAATGGTTTCCACCAATTTACCCGGTATCGACGTCAGACTGACTGGCCTGTAATTTCCCGGATCTCCTCTGGAACCCTTTTTAAAGATGGGAGTGACATTAGCTACCTTCCAATCCTCAGGAATGGAGGCAGATTTTAAGGAAAGATTACATATCTTTGTCAGGAGATCTACAAGTTCACATTTGAGTTCTTTCAGAACTCTCGGATGTATGCCATCTGGGCCTGGTGATTTTTCAGTTTTTAAGTTGTCTATCAGTTTTAGGACCTCCTCTCTCATCACCTCAATCTGACTCAGGTCTTCCAACACCCCTCCTGAAATCAGTGGTTCTGGAGTGGGCAAGCACTTCTCATCTTCCACAGTGAAGACGGAGGCAAAAAATGCATTTAGCTTCTCAGCCATTTCCCTATCATCCTTCAATACTCCTTTTACCCCTTGGTCGTCCAAGGGCCCCACTGCCTCCCTGGCTGGTTTCCTGTTTCTAATGTATTTGAAGAAAGTTTTATTGTTGGTTTTTACGTTTTTTGCTATATGCTCCTCATATTCCCTTTTTGCCTGCCTGACCTCAGACTTGCATTTTATTTGCCATAGCCTGTGTTCCGTTTTATCAGCCTCACTGTGACTAGCTTTCCACTGCTTAAAGGAATTCTTTTTACTTTTTACAGCCTCCATTACTCTGTTTGTTAACCATGCAGGCTTTTTCCTATACCTGTTTGTGCCTTTCCTAACCTGCGGAATATATATTTTTTGAGCTTCTAGGATCGTAGTTTTAAATAGATCCCAAGCTTCCCCAATTGTTTTGACCCTTTCTACTTTTCCTTTCAGTTTCCTCCCCACGTGTCCCCTCATATCAGAGAAATTACCCCTTTTAAAGTTAAAAATGGTTGTGTGAGTCTTTTTGGCCAATTCTCTATTTGTACAAATGATGAACTCAACAACATTATGATCACTGTTTCCAAGCGGTGCAATCACTTTTACATCTCTCACCAGGTCTTGAGTGTTACTTAGGACCAAATCAAGGATCGCCTCTCCCCTGGTAGGTTCCGTGACCATCTGCTCCATAGCACAGTCATTTAGAGTGTCTAGAAACTCAATCTCTTTTTCCCGACTAGAACACATATTGACCCAATCAATGTGTGGGTAGTTAAAATCACCTATTATTACACAGTGTTTTTGTCTAGTTGCTATCTTTAAGGCATTCATCATTTTATAATCCTCCTCTATCTTTTGATCTGGTGGGCGATAACAAACTCCCAGTGTTAAGTTTCCTTTTGGCCCCCCTATTTCAACCCATAGAACTTCCAGAAGCGAATCCAATTCACTTAGCCTCTCAATCTTTCTAGACTTTATACCCTCTCTGACATACAGAGCTACCCCACCTCCAACCCTTCCCCCCCTATCCTTCCGATATAATATATAACCGGGAATCACTGTGTCCCACTGATTTTCCTCATCCCACCAAGTTTCAGAAATACCCACAATGTCTATTTTTCCCTCCGACACCAAGCACTCCAACTCCCCGATTTTACCTCGGACACTTCTAGCATTTGTATAGAAACAGCTGTAATTTCCCTTACAAGTTAAGCCTGCATCCTTCCTCTTGCTATCTCGAGTCGTTGTCCGGCAGTCCATGTCACCAGCCATGGCCTCTGTGGACAATTTCAATCCACCTCCCTGTAGAAAAGCAACCGGTACCCCCTCACCTCTCTCAGATGAGCCAACCCGAACCAGAGACTTTTCATCTCCTGTCGGCTTTCCCCCAATATTCAGTTTAAAAGCTGCTCTGCCACCTTTTTGATTTTAAGTGCCAGCAGCCTGGTTCCTTCTCGGGACAAGTGGAGACCGTCTCGCCTGTACAGCTCCCTCTTGTTCCAAAAAGTATCCCAGTGCCTAACAAACCTGAACCCTTCCCCCCTACACCATCGTCTCATCCACGCATTGAGACTCCTGATCTCTGCCTGTCTCTCCGGCCCTGCGCGTGGAACAGGTAACACTTCTGAGAAGGCTACCTTGGAGGTCCTGGACCTAAGTTTCCTGCCCAGCAGCCTAAATTTCTCCTCCAGGACCTCACGACTGCATTTCCCCACATCGTTGGTGCCGACATGCACCACGACCACTGGCTCCTCCCCAGCACTATCTACCAGCCTATCTAAAACACGCGTAATGTCCGCTACCTTCGCACCAGGCAGGCAAGTCACCATACGGTCAGTACGCGGGTTCGCCACCCAGCTGTCTACCTGCCTAAGGATCGAATCACCCACTACCAAGAGCCCCCCTCCCACCCTGCTCAGGGATGGTTCCTTGGTGCAAAAGGAGAGCCGCTCACCAGCTGGGGAAGAGGTCCCTTCTGAGGGCACATTCCCCTTATCCTCAGCATGGTGCCCTGTTTCCCCTAGACCCTCATGCTCCCTGACAGCAGCGGGGCTGCCAGATCCAGAGTGGGACGAAGCTAACAAGTCCCCGAGAGTCTTTTCTGTGTGCCTAGCTGACTGTCTCTGCTTCTCCAGGTCAGCCACCTTGGCCTCAAGGGAGCACACACGTTCCCTGAGAACCAGGAGCTCCTTGCACCGAGGACACACCCAAGACTTCTGCCCAGTGGGCAGATAGTCATACATGTGACACTCCGTGCAAAACACTGGATAGCCCCCAACCCCCTGCTGGCATTCTGGCTTCATAATTCTTTTAAAATAAATAAATATAATCCCCCTTTTAAACCCTTGGTATTTATGTGGGTTTTGTTATCAAGTCAAATTATTTTACGGGAAAGACAAAGAGCCTAGGGCCTTGTCTTTCTGGCTCTTTTTGGGCTTCTTACAGCGCCCCTAGTCTAAGAGTCCCTAGGCTAAGAGCCACAGGCAAAGAGCCCTTTAGCTCACCCTTCGGCTCGTGCCAGAGGCTCGTGCCTCTGCCAAGGTGCTTCCTTAAATAGAGGCCTCCCCCAGCAGAGGTCAGGCAGCAGCTATTCAAATTCAAATTCACCCAGGCACTCAATCACAGGCAAAACAATGCCCCTTCCACTTCCTCTCAATTACAGGCAATCCCAGTCAAACAATGCCCGTTCCTCTCCCACACTCAATCAGCCAGGACTCTGCAAGAACTCTAAGTGCTTCCACACACTGCTAAACACAGTTTTCCCACAAAATATCCTTAGCTGAATTCTCTCAGCTGAAAGCAAGTAAAAGAAACCCACTCACCTCTCTCACAGCTCTCTCTCCTGCTCCTGCTCAGAGCTCAGCTGGTCTCCTCTGCCTCTGGCAAGGTGCTTCCTTAAATAGAGGCCTCCCCCAGCAGAGGTCAGGCAGCAGCTATTCAAATTCAAATTCACCCAGGCACTCAATCACAGGCAAAACAATGCCCCTTCCACTTCCTCTCAATTACAGGCAATCCCAGTCAAACAATGCCCGTTCCTCTCCCACACTCAATCAGCCAGGACTCTGCAAGAACTCTAAGTGCTTCCACACACTGCTAAACACAGTTTTCCCACAAAATATCCTTAGCTGAATTCTCTCAGCTGAAAGCAAGTAAAAGAAACCCACTCACCTCTCTCACAGCTCTCTCTCCTGCTCCTGCTCAGAGCTCAGCTGGTCTCCTCTGCCTCTGGCAAGGTGCTTCCTTAAATAGAGGCCTCCCCCAGCAGAGGTCAGGCAGCAGCTATTCAAATTCAAATTCACCCAGGCACTCAATCACAGGCAAAACAATGCCCCTTCCACTTCCTCTCAATTACAGGCAATCCCAGTCAAACAATGCCCGTTCCTCTCCCACACTCAATCAGCCAGGACTCTGCAAGAACTCTAAGTGCTTCCACACACTGCTAAACACAGTTTTCCCACAAAATATCCTTAGCTGAATTCTCTCAGCTGAAAGCAAGTAAAAGAAACCCACTCACCTCTCTCACAGCTCTCTCTCCTGC
Organism: Gekko japonicus; assembly: GCF_001447785.1. NCBI lineage: Eukaryota > Metazoa > Chordata > Lepidosauria > Squamata > Gekkonidae > Gekko > Gekko japonicus. The sequence goes on from NW_015169344.1 coordinate 41,730, forward strand.
TCCTGCTCAGAGCTCAGCTGGTCTCCTCTGCCTCTGGCAAGGTGCTTCCTTAAATAGAGGCCTCCCCCAGCAGAGGTCAGGCAGCAGCTATTCAAATTCAAATTCACCCAGGCACTCAATCGGACAAAATTACAAAAAAATTGAATAACAAAGAAGATCAGGAATTCTATGAAGAGTGGAGAGACTTTAAGGTTTACCTAGAAAAGAACTGGGATGTGAAACATAACTTACTATATTTGGAACAATATTGAAGTTAGAATATGATGTTATCTTAAGTTGTGCTGGAGTGACAAGGGGGGAAGCATTGATAAGAGAACTCAGAGAACTGATACTCCTTCCTGATGTTCCTAAGTTCCAAATGTGATGAAATGTGGGGAGAGTCATGATTGGATCCCAGTGTCCTCTCAAAAATGTTGGTCTCAGCTGTTTGAGTTGTGTTTGTGTGGGTTAAGTGCCAACAAGTCTCTTCCAACTTAACAGCGACCCTATGAACTAATGTCCTCCAAAATTTCCTATCATTAACAGCCATTCTGAGGTCCTGTGAACTGAGGACCTGTCCTGGAATACAGGCAGAGCAAGTCAACAGAGCTACAACACACTCCAGAGTTCAAATACCAGTTTAGCAGCAGTCAGAATTCATAGGTTGTTCAGGAAAGCAGAGTCAAGGCCACCCAAGGTCATTGATCAGCAATAGGGTTGCCAAGTCAATTTTTCTTACCGGCAGGGGAGCCTCGCCGGGCTCTGGGAGCCGTCCGTCGGCGCGCTGCCAGCATGTCACTGGAAGTGGCACGCAACATCGATCACGTTGAGGGCATAGCGTTTTCCCTCTGACGATCGGGGCCACGCCCCCAATGTGATCAACGTGGTTGCATCACCTCTGATGACGCAGCCACGCTGCGCTTCGGAGGGCAGAGTTCCCCCCGGGGCCCAATTCCGCAGGGGCGGGAATTGGGCCTCCGAAGTGGGGGTTTACCCGCCCCCCCGCCCCCACTTGGCAGCCCTAATCAGCAAGGTTCAGGCAGGTCCAAAAAGCAGAGTCAATGGTCAGTCCAAAAGTCAAAGGAGGCAGGCATAATCCAGAGTCGTACTCACAATGTTGTAACATGTTGCTTTCCCCAATCCATAGTTCCCCAGGTCTGATTTATATAGACATTCCTTAACAAGGCTACTTTACAACCATCTCCTTGGAGGTGCTCCTGCACTTATTCAGAACTGCTGTCATTAAGCAGCTGGCACCGAGCCAAGAGGTGAGCACTCTGTCTGAACTTATGTCTTGTCAGAGCTTTTCCCTTTGCTGTTTAATTAACAAGGGTGAGCCTGGTGGGCTGCTTTCCTGCAGCTGTGCTTTGTCGGCTACTTCAGAGCTATGGGTGGGTCAAGGTCAGCTGCCAGCAATAAACCTTGAGTCTCCTGTATCTGTAATTCATTTCTTACCGGCAGGGGAGCCTCGCTGGGCTCTGGGAGCCGTCCTGAGGTGTCTTCAGCCACACAGGACTCAGGCTGGTCAATCTAGTCCATGACAGGGCTGTGGTTTCCTTTATTGAGTCAGGTCTTGCCAACTAAGGGCCGTGGTTTCCTTTACTGAATCAATCCATCTCATGTTGGATTTTCCTCTTTTCCTGCTGCTTTCCGTTTTTCTTTGCATGATTGCTTTTCCCAGCTGAGATAAGATAAAATCATCTGATGTACCCCCATTTGGGTTTCACCAACCAAAAGTGACCCTTCAAAGGGAAAAAAAAGACAGGCTCTGTCCACTAATAAGGGCTAATAAGAGTACATTTATGGCTGTTGGTTTTGGGAGAATATTTGAATCCCATCTCCCTTTTTTTTCCTGAAGACCTTCCCCAAAGAGGGACCCTCAGTGGCTCCTACTAACTTTTTAAAAACATGTGGAGTATCCTGTCATTGATCTTCTAGTGCATCACTTGTTTTAACCCTTAACTGCTCAGACTTGCCAAAATTGTACAGCCAGTAAGGACTAAAGTTACTATCCCATCCCTGCTGGATCACCTCCAAAATCATCAGTTCAGTTTCGTTGTTCCCTTGCAGGAATCAAACCACCAATCTATTTCCCTATACTAGTGTTGTTATCAGGAGATGGATTTCTTTTTCCTGCCTCAAATCCACGTTTTTAGCTATAGTCATTGATTCTTCCTATTCCCTCTTTTCTTCTCTTTTAAAAGATGGATTTCTCTTTCATTTCTTTTTGATTTCTCTCTAAAGAGAAATTAAAAGTAAAGGTAAAGGTTTCCCTTGCTCAAAAAGCTAGTTGAATCCGACTCTAGGGGGTGGTGCTCATCGATGGCCCCTGCCCAAACAGCCAACACTGTCCGAAGACGTTTCAGTGGTCATGTGACTGGCATTACTAAATGCCGAGGCGCACGGAACACTGTTACCTCCCCACCAAAGTGGTACCTATTTATCTACTTGCAATTTCTTGCTTTCAAACAGCTAAGTTGGCAGGAGCTGGGGCCAGAGACGGGAACTCACTCTGTCACGCAGCACTAAGGTCTCGAACTGCCGAGCTTTTTCTGCTTCTGATCAGGACTACTTAATTGATATTAGTCAATAATAAATAAATAATGTGGCCCGGGGTTTGCAATTTTGTGCACATTGCGTGCACAAGGTAATATGATCAGCAGAAATGACACAGAAACAAGCTATTAAAAATATCAAAGGATTTTTGTCTTTAGGAAAAGGAAAAGCAATCAGTTACTGGGAAATCAATACATTATTGGAAGAAAATTTTAACAAACAAAAGAAGAAGAGGAAAAGAATCCATAATCTGCTAGCCTGGATGTTGGCAAAGACCACTCATTATGGACCCACATCCTTATTTAATGTGTTTTTGCCAGCCTGACAAATTAATCATTGCAACTCTATTTTTGACAATGTCGTAATCTTACTCAGTACAAATGTGTATTTGGCTTGTGGCTGCTTCTTTTCCAAGCCTCTTTTGCACTCTGTGAAAAGAACAACAGAAGATGCTCTTATTTTTTTTCATTCAATGAAGTCTATCTATCATGTCCATGGGGGAGGGATGAATCAGACTCACACCATTACACTTTTCGTAGATTGCTTGGGTCCCTCAAATTGACAAAAGTGCATTAAGCATTTCATTTCAATTAGAACATAGCTGTTAGAACAGAGTATTCAGAAATTTGTCTAAATGAATATTCGGAGAGAATACAAGCAACAGGCAATGGTCCAGGCCTCAAATTACACAACCAGAGAAACTGTAAAAGAGCTCAAGGATTTACTGCTAAAATGAACATATTGGAAATTTTACCATTTTTTTAAAAACAAACAACAACAACCACAACCACAACAATAATAATCTTTCAATTTATTAATCGCTCAATCCTGCTGGTGCTGGCTCCAAGCGATTTACAGTTACACATTCACAAGGGGCTAACAATGATTCATAGGGGTAAGGGAGGACAACATATATATAAGTCTTTACATTGCACATATTCGCAGCCGACGGGGATTTTTTGCTCAGTTTTAAATTCAGACATTTTCTAGACGGCATTTTTTTTCCCCACTCGGAATGGCTTGACGACATCGGCTTCTTTCTCCAGAACTCTTCGGGTCGCGGCACCACACTGCCACCGCCTGGCCGGAATGGCCCATTACAAGGTACTTTAGTTACTGTAGATAGTAGGGTTACATCAGTTCTCCAATCATCCAATCTCCCATGCAGATAGTGGAGAGGGGGAAAGTGTGGTTACATCCTAGGAGGAGATGAGTGAACATAGCTGCTGCTTCCATCACACATGAAGCCAGGAAACCCTGGGTGTGAAAGCTGGGCAATGAAGAAAGTTGACGGGAAGAAAGTTGACTCATTTGAAATGTGGTGTTGGAGGAGAGTTTCATGGATATCACGGA
>NW_015169344.1:45748-51062 GCF_001447785.1 Gekko japonicus
ATTTTTGCGTTCTAAGAACTTGTACTCCTAACTTGGGCCACATCTAATGTTTGGGGGTGGGACTGCCTACCAGCACCCTGGTGGTGGGATCCTTGATGGTCTCTCTGTCTGCTGGCTCGGCTCTAGAAGCTGAAATGACCAAACTGAGGCTATGATACTTTGTCACATTATGAGAAGAGTCACTGGGAAGGACAAGAATGTTAGAAAAAGCTGAAGGCAGCAAGAAAAGAGGAAGACCCAACATGAGACGGATTCACTCGGTCAAGGAAGCAGTGACCTTCAGTCTGCAAGCCCTGAGCAAGGCTATTCATGATGTCTTGGAGGACATTAATCCATAGGGTCATCATGAGTCAGAAGAGACTTGAGGGCACTTAACACACAAACACACACACACATGGGTTATTACCATGGCTTGTGATTTTTTTCTTCTAATTTCAAAAAGTTGTTTAAAATGAATAAGGTACCTGTGTTAGCAAATGGTTTCGATGAGACTGTATCTTATTGTATCAGGTCCAGAGTCGGTATGATATAGTGGTTAGAGAGTTCAGACTAGGATCTGCAGGGCTTCCTTCCTTCCTTCCTTCCTTCCTTCCTTCCTTCCTTCCTTCCTTCCTTCCTTCCTTCCTTCCTTCCTTCCTTCTTTCCAGAACATCAGAAGAGCCCTGCTGGATCAGACCAGTGGTCCATATAGTCCAGCATACTCTATCACACAGTGTCCAACCAATTGCTCTAGAGGACTGCCTTCCTTCCTTCCTTCCTTCCGTGAAAGCTTGCTAGGTTACCTTTGGACCAGTTGCACACTCTCAGCCTAACCTAGCTCACAGGGCTTATTGGACAATTTATTTATTTATTTATTAGATTTATATCCTGTTTCACTTTCCCTCATGCAGGACTCAGGGTTGTTGTCAGTATAAAAAGGAGAAAAGGAGAATGATGTAAGCCACTTTGGGTCCCACTGGGGAGAGAGGGAGGGTGTAAATGAATCAGATAAATAGATAGGGCTGTTGCAAATTTGACTTCCTAGTTTTTATAAGACTGGCAAAACTCTGGCATTACCTCATCGTGTACAAGGATACTTAGACGCTGTGATAGTGGCGTTCTGCATTGCACTTGTGAGGTATCTGTCAAAAAACTGTGCCACAATAAAAAAAAGAAAGTTCCAAGAGTTATTTATATTTTCTAATTCATTTGCAAAGCTTAATTAAAAGAAATCCATCAAGTCCTCTTCACTCTTTAAAAAGTGATTAAATACAACTCCAACCTAGTATAATTATGTCCTTCAGAACGTCTTCTCAGTGATTGATCCTGCTTGGAAATAAATTACAGAGAAAGAATGTGCTTTGCTTTCCCGAAATCCCTTAAAGATTTAAGCAAGGCTCTGCTCTTGGTAATCAGTCTGATCACATTTCTATGGGTTTTTACAAGAACCAGTATCTGGAATGTTAGAATTCCCCACTGATGAGAGAAGCAATAATGTTTATTCATTTATATATCAAATTTATATCTTGTTCCCTCTACCATGAAGTAGATTGGAAGTTGATCAAGATACATAAGTAACCATTCCATTCAATTTATTAATTCTCACAGACCACCTGGTTGTAAGCACATAGAGAAAGATACAAAATGCATAATTATATATACAGTATTTACATTATATGGTATCATTATTAAATGACATCAACAAAATTATCTCTGCAAGAGTCATGTGAGGGCTGACATCAGCTAAATACTATGTAGACTTGACAAGTTATTATCAGTTGATGGCCAATCTTACAACATGTATCTGGACTTCTCTGGACTTTGTTGAGCAGGACTTTCCACTTCCCTCTCATGCTATAGTCCCTTAGCCATCCCAAAATTGTTGCTAAAGATCAGCAAATCCTCAGAAAGGGCATTGGGACCAAATTGGATGGGGGGTCTGCAGAAGAAGCAGCAGAAATCACTGGCCCCTTTTCCACAAGTAGAAATGGTGCTCCATTGGAGGACCTACATGGCTGGACATGGCTCACCATCTTCTTCATATAATTAAGAACAATGCTGAATCACACTTGCAATCCATTTGTCTTGTTCTCACTGTGCTGATAATATGGCTCCACTCTAATGAAAACTCTATAGGCTCAATTGTCTTGTTCGTTTTAACCTGAGGATAAATTCATGTTACCAGTGTGCTATGGTTGGATGGACCATCAATGATTGAATGATGGATTCACAGTGACTTGGGAGATCACATTGGAAGTTTCCATTTCAACCCTACCAGGTTCTAGAAAGAGGCAGTATGATGGGAATACACACACACACGTGTGTGAATGAATTTGTTTAATGGAATCCGTAGCGGCTTGAATAGCTTTGCATGACAACCTCACCCACCTCCCTCCCTCAGAGGCAAGATTTCCCTCTCCATTTTTCCTTCCCTATTTTTGACTGAGCAGCCCCTTCTATTTATTTTTTTTGCTTCTCTTCTGGAGGTCTATGGCTGTCTCACCCTGTCGCAGTATGATATTTTACTGTGGACTCAGCCCAGGAACTTGAGGGAAGACACAAGTTCACTCTCTTTAAATTCTCTTTAAATTCTGAAAATGGCACACAAGAGGCTTTTTCAAGTTCAAAAATAAACACATATTTTTATTCGGTGTAGAGGGGGAAAGGTAATGTGAAATCGGGGGTAAAGTATCTGAGGTAATTCGATAAGAACTCTGAGGTAATTTAGTATAGGCACAAGCTCCAGTTACTATATTTCCAGCAATTGAGAGTTATAAAGCTTTTCTCACAGTCATAGAATCATTGAAATGAAAGGCTTTTGTTTCAATGTTTCCTAAACACTCCAGTATACTTTCTTGAGTTTAACTGACTCTTCTGGTTTCCAGAAGGCAGGGATACAATACCAGGACCCAAATTCCTTCTCCAAACACACCAGAACTGGGATCACTCCACTCTTCAAAGCTATCTCCCTTTCAACTGGGTAGGGAATCACTTCTCTCAGTAGAAGATTGATCCCTTTTCCTGACCCGGATGGGGAGGGTCTTCAGTGATCCACCCACTCCTCATGCCAACCTTCCCAGTTCTTTGTCAGCATTAAACTTTCTTCAGTCAGAGCTAAATTCTCCTCAGCCAGGGCTAAACTGTTCCAGTTCTCAGTCAGAGCTAAACTGACTTCTCTTCAGTGGTCAGTTCCCAAGTCTTTCTGCTCAACTGTTGCCAACCAATCAAATCCCTTTGAACAGTTGTTGTTCAGTCGCACAGTCGAGTCCGACCTTTCGCAACACCATGGACCAGATCATGCCAGGCCTTCCTGTCTTCTACCATCCTCTGAAGTTTGCTCAATTTCATGTTCATTGCATCTATGACACTGTCCAACCATCTCCTCCTTTGCCGTCCCCATCTTCTTTGACCTTCAATCTTTCCCAGCATCAGGGTCTTCTCCAGTGAGGGCTCCCTTCTCATTTGGTGGCCAAAGTATTTGAGCTTCAGCTTCATTATTTGGCCTTCCAGGGAACAGTCAGTGTTGATTTCTTTTAGGATTGACTGATTTGATCTTCTTGCAGTCCAAGGGACTCTCAAGAGTCTTCTCCAGCACCATAGTTCAAATGCTCTGTGAGGCATTCACCCTTCACAGTCCTTCACATATTTATGCAGCACTGATGAGCTTTTAAAGTGCAGTTTGTCACACCTTGACTAGCCTGAGCTTGCCAGAACTTGGAAGCTAATTAAGGTTAGCCACGGTTAGTAAATGGATGGGAACCATCAAGGAAGACCAAGGTTGCTATGCCGAGGAAGGCAATGGAACTACCTCTGCTCAGATCTTGCCTTGAATCCTCGGGGTTGCTGTTAGCTGTCTGTGATTTGATGACACTTTCCACCACCAAGCGAGTCTGTAGTCACATTTCACTTAGGTCCTTTCTGCACTAGACCTTAAATCCTGGTTCACTACACGTGAGTTCACCCCTCTAATTATCTCAGGCTATTTTTACATCTTATCCCACACTCGAGTTCATCCCTGTAATTATTTCAGGGTATGTTTTTGTTTCCACATTACATTGAGGTCCCCCCCCCCCGTTTCACCCAGCACTTGTCCCGGGATAAACAGATGCTGTTATAACCAGGGATAAATGCAAGGTATTGTGCTGTGAGTTGAACTCTGATAAAACCAGGGATGAGATCCAAGTGCGGAAAGGACTGTAGTAGCTGGTTCTGCTGAGTCTGCTGTTCTTTTGCATCCCCCCGTTTTAGCTAGTTTGTTTTTGGTTACTATCCCAGCTTTGTCGGTTCCACTCCAGAAATCTTCCTACAACACCATGGCTGTGGTCACACGGAGCATTAGCCACACTACAGAGATGGAAGATAGGCGGATTTTCTGGGCGCGATCAAACCGCAACATCTGGGAAGCGTAGAGCTCCCATGGCAAACCCGAGGCTGCCCGCCGAAGATGTGCCATAAAAAACTAGTACCTCCGAGGTACTAGTTTCCGGAAACTGCGGGGCAAGGGCGGGCGTCTGATCACGTTTCCGGTGGTAGCTCATGGCATCCGGCACCCGCCCATGTCCCGTCGCAAAAAGTTTTTTTCCCAAGTCTCCACGGGATGCGCACAAGCACCCAATGGCGCATGCGCACACTTCGGTTAAAAGAAAACACAGCCCCCGCCGTGCCGCTTCTTTGCCGTGCAGCAGGATTGATGTATGATCGGCACCTCCACCCGAACCACCGGACGTCGGCGGGACGTTTGATCCGGTAGCTGTGCGGTATTTCGCTCCGGGGGAAACAACCATGCCTACCCCCCCCGCAATATCCGGCCCGTGTGACTGGGGCCCATAAGGATCAAATCCCTGGACTTTCTCAGCATTGAAATGCATTGAGTTCATTAAGTTTACTCATAGTGCGAACAATGAGGTAGTATTGTGCAGTGGTTGGTGTGCTGGGCTAGGATCCCAGGGGGACAGGACTGAGACCCCACTCTGCCATGGAGGCTTGCTAGACTACAGTACAAAACATCTTCAGGTCTTCACACTGAGAGTGATTAAAAAGTGGGATCAGATGATGGCCACAGGCATAGATGGCTTTAAAGGGGGATCCGGATAGATTCATGGAGGATATGTCGATCATGGCTACTTCTGCATTGTCTTTTTTGTCCCCATTGTTGCGGACGATTTGTATCGAATGGCGGTACCAGCCCTGATCCCGGAGCAAGGGCCATTGTGCTGGTTGGTTGCGGCTGCGGCTGGGAAGCAGCTTGCTCGTTGCTCATTGCTTGGAGGAGCGTAGGTAGCGGTTGTCTTCCCTCGCCGAGTCCCGACAGCCCGGCCGGAGGGCTCAGCGGGAC
>NW_015169344.1:52064-53218 GCF_001447785.1 Gekko japonicus
CTGGTGCTAGTCCGACAACTACACCACACCAAGAGATAAATGAGAGATATTCAGTAACTGTGCCTGGTTATGGAATTCCTGTCCACCGGTGGCTTATCGAAGCCTGAGGGGCAGTTCACACACACACACATCACTGAACTGCACATCAGATGATCATTCAGAGAGTTGTTATTACAGCCCAGAAGATCATTGGCTGCCCTCTCCCATTCCTGGAGGAGTTGTATAGTTCTCGATGTTTGAAAAAAGCAAAGAACATTTTGCAGGATTTGTCACATCCTGAGCATTCCCTGTTTGAACTGCTGCCTTCGGGCAGAAGATATAGGACAATGAAAGCAAGGACAAATAGATTTAAAAATAGTTTTTATTCGAGAGCTATTATTGCCTTAAATGCCGTATGAAATTGGAATTTGGGTGACATTGGTGGTTTTAAGTTGTTACGTGAACCTTAAGGGAGTTATGGGACAGTTGTGCATGGTGTGTGAGTGTATACGAATATTGTTGTAGATCACCGAAATGATTGGATCTTTAATTTCGTTGTACTATGTACAATGACAATAAAGTATATTATTATTGTTGTTGTTGTTGTTGTTATTCAGCACTTGATGTCTCAGGCATGACTGTGCTGATTCCATCTTGCTATCTTTCTTCATCCTCAGGTATGCATGCAAGCAAGTCGTCTTTTGAGCTTGACTAGTCTTTGTGCATGGCCATGAGGAGGATGTGGTTGCTAGAGCCACCTTTGAGAGGCATGCCTTTCCTTTGATCCAATAAAAGGTCTATGATGCATCTATCTTGAGCAGTGAAGAGCTATTAATAATCATCTATCACCCAATAGACAAAAGGACTAAAAAAATGCAACTGCTTAAGTTCTTTTTTGGATCCCTGTCACTGAGTGGTTATGTAAGTCGGTCATTAGAGTATATATCAGAATGAACTGGCAAACAAGGTGAGTTACAATGCCGAGATCAGCATACAAAGGGCTCTCGAAAAGAATATGTGCAGTTATGTCGATCTTACCTAAGGAACAGGGACAGATTTATTCTGAATAAGGTAAATGTATGAACCTTTCCCTCATAACTGCTGAGAAGCGGGTATTATGGGAGGTATGCACTGGCCTCTGATTACAAATGATTGGCACTTCTGTCCCGCAGTGA
>NW_015169345.1:0-5521 GCF_001447785.1 Gekko japonicus
TTTCTTTAGTGGTCCTCCAAATTTCCCAATTTTCCCAACAGAAAAATTGAGGGGGAGGGAATCCTTTGGTGTGTGTTTTTTTAAATCTGGGGTTTCCCCTCACCTGCTCCAGTTCGGAGAGGACTGCCCATCTCCTTCTAAACAGAGGAGCCCAGGAATATAAGAATAACTGTGTCAGGAAAACATTAACTAACTCAGTGCCAGCAGGTCCGTGGTTAACGCGGGGCCCGCGGGGCCTGGCCCCCTAGCAGTTTTTATGGCCCCCTTCCTGTGCCTCGGCTCCCCTACCCAAACTTCCCTGATTGCCTGTCAGCCTGTTGGATTATTTGGATTAGCAGGCGCCCCGCCAGGCCCCCTCCCTAAAAAGTCCTTAGCCTCCCCCCCCCATAACTATAGATCCAGCAATGCCTGAACAGTCCTGAAGGACAATTTTTGAGTGTGAGATGGATTCACTGGGAAGAATGAAGAAGAAGAAGAGATTGGATTTATACCCCACCCTTCACTTGGAGTCTCAGAGCGGCTTACAAACTCCTTCCCCTTCCCCTCCCCACAACAGACACCCTGTGAGGTAGGTGGGGCTGGGAGAGCTCTGTGTTAACCGCGGAACTCCTCGGGGTGAGGAACTCCTCGGGGTGAGGATTGTTCCACTAGCCCACTTCTGTTTTATCTACAACAGGGGGCGTTACTGAGTTCTTTTAACTAAGTGTATACAGAGGTCAGATTGCAGAAATGAACGCGCCTATCTCCCAGGGAATGAGACAACACACTGGTTTTATGAATAAATGTTGTCTTTACTAAAGAGTTCTCAAGCATACGAAAACAGATACACTCGCAGATTCAAACAAGCCTCCTTTAGGTTACAGTAGATACAGAAACAAACAGTAAAATGAAAATAACAAAGCAAATCATACAATGGGGTAAGACTCAGAGGGGAAGCGATTATACTTATCTGCGTTCCCAGTCGAGAAGTACCTCTTTCTCAGTTTCAGTAGCAAAAAGGGGGAACAAAAGTACTACTTAGGGGATCCTGCACACACGGAATGGTCCAGCCAAGACACATGTGGGTTCTCAGATCGCGACTTCTGAGAACTCCTTCAGAATCACCTGTAGCGTACTTAAGTTGCTTAGGTGAAGAAGGTGGGGGGGGGGTGAGTTAACCAGAGAAACAAAGTCTGTGTTTCTCTTTTTAAAACCTAGTTTTGGGGGTTTGGCTTAAGGCCAATCTACACCTGAAATCCGTCCCCTTTCTATCCCTATAAGTGGACAGGTTGTGACACTATACCTAGAGGGGAGGGGGGCGATATTCAAATTCTAGACCTAACTTCAAAGGAGAGCCATGTGGCAAGGTATCAAAGCTGTATTCCCATGGCAACCTTTGATTTGCTGATCGATGGCTTGATCCAAGCAGGCAATAACAGGATGTTTTCTTGTGATGCGGAGCCAGATAGATGGAGTTACGTGCGATTCCAGAAGTCCTGTAATGATGGAAAACTTGTTGTTTTCCAAAGTCTCCAAGCTGAGCTTAATGGCGAAGGTCTCCTTTATTCAGAGGCATGCTGGAAAGGTGTGGGTACGCACATGTCCATTAGCATAGGCAGTACAAACCTGGCTCCTTGCAGCTTTCAGGTGCGAGCATGAGATGCAAAGCAGGCAAACCCAAGACACAGCATTTCCCACATACACCCAAGCAAAGACACTTTACAGTCACACAGCATCAGTACAAATAATACATTTAACAACACACATGGTAACATCTGACAGGAACTGCCCTTTTACAAGGACAGCTCTTATCAGAACTAGGGCTTGCCCAAGGTCATCCAGCCAGGTGCAAGAGGAGGAGTGGGGGAATCAAACCCGGTTCTCCCAGATTAGGGTCCACGCACTTAACCACTGCACCAAACTGGCTCTCAACGTTCTTCTCTCACAGAATTTGCCATGACCACGTGCCACAATTGAGCAGGCGGCATCCCAGCCTCTTGCTCTGGCCTCTGGCCACAAAGGGGAGGAGGCTGTGCCCCCTCCAATCCTCCCCATCCTACCTGTGGGCTTCCTGGGGGAATCTGATTGGACAACGGGTGAAGCAGAATGATGGATTAGATGAACCTTTGACCTGATCCAGCAGTATCACCAAAGTGGACTGCAAAGTGGAAAAAAGAGGCCCCCTCTGCCCATGTTCTGCCCTTGGGAAGGAGGCTTCCGGGGTGGACCATGCGCTTCATCCCCTTACCTCTGCTCTGATTGTAGATACTCCGCACGTTCCTCAGATATGTCTTCATTCGCCGCTCAAAATTGCTGGCTCTCCGGGTGTTCCAGTCCCAGAAGTGAGGGTTGTCCTTCTCCACATTCCTTACCCAGGGGACACGAGGCACTGCCCTCCTTGTGGTGCTGTTGTAGTGACCGAAAAGCTGGGCATCAAAGTAGGCCACCGCGATGAAATCCAGCTCACCCTGGTCAGGCGCCCAGATCGTTGTGAAGAAATAGCGCAGGGAGTGCCAAGAAGAACCTGGGAAGGGCAGAGAGGCAGAGCTCAGGGGCCTGCAACCGCACAACCCGGATCACCTATGTGCCCTCTGGCTCATCCCCCAAGGCAGGACGAGAGGAAGAGGCTCCTTTCCCCCAACCTTAAAACTACTGGGTTAAATGTTAAAATAAAATTGCCTTGGAAGCACTAACCGAGTTAGTGTGAGCTAGCTCACAGTTTTTTAGCCTCCAGCTCACACATTTTTGTCTCAGCTCAGGAAGGATGGCTCCAGAGCAAACTAGTTTATGCAGTAGCCAAATCGCTCGCTCACAACTTTAATGCCAATAGCTCACAAAGTAGAATTTTTGCTCACAAGACTACACAGCTTAGAGGGAACATTGCTTGGAAGCACAGAAGGTTTTTTCCGTAGTATCCCCAATTCTAGCCGGGGCCAGGGAGAGCGGATTCGTGTGCCGGAAAAACTGCCACTTCAGAAAAGGTTGACTTGTTGCAGCTCCAAGCCCAGGTAAGAGACAGAAGAAGACAGGTCTTATAGATGATAAAACAGTGGGCAAAAGCAGTGGCCAAAGAGGCTCAACATCTAACCCATGAGTGGGCGGGGCCAGCTGCCAAGTGTCCTCGAGTGAGAGAATTCTCTTAACCCTTTCCCTCCCAGATCCTCTTGCGTGCAGAGTTACAATACCCAACAATCCAACAAAAAAAACATCAGCAGCCTGTGCAAGAAATCTGAGACCCCCCCAGGCCCCCCAAGTCGGACAGCTTGATTTGCCACGTTGTACAAAATTGCTTGCCAGTTATGGGGATGGAGCACATTCATTGGGTGATTTTTCTCCCAATCCCTTTCTGGCCACGCACTACAGAAGTTGACGAAGGATCATCAGCCAAACGACATCTGGCCATGTGATCCGTGTCAGGAAACCCACTCTCAGAATGAAGGCTAAATTGGGTTCCCAGTTCCTTCCTCGACACAGAAAGGGAGGGCCAGCCTCCGTGAGGAAAAAGAAGAAGAAGAGATTGGATTTATACTCCGCCCTTCATTACCTAAAGGTGTCTCAGAGCGGCTTACAAATGCCTTTCCCTTCCCCTCCCCACAACAGACACCCTGTGAGGTAGGTGGGGCTGAGAGAGCTCTGACAGAAACTGCTCTTTTTCAAGGACAGCTCTTATCAGAACTACGGCTTGCCTAAGGTCATCCAGCCAGGTGCAAGTGGAGGAGTGGGGAATCAAACCCGGTTCTCCCAGATTAGAGTCCGTGCACATAACCACTACACTAGACTGGCGTGGGGCAGAGTGAGTAGGTGGGGCAGAGAGAGCTCTGACAGAAACTGCTCTTTTTCAAGGACAGCTCTTATCAGAACTAGGGCTTGCCCAAGGTCATCCAGCCAGGTGCAAGTGGAGGAGTGGGGAATCAAACCCGGTTCTCCCAGATTAGAGTCCGCGCACTGAACCACTACACCAAACTGGCTCTCAGAGGAACTGAAGGGTGCCCATTTCAGGATCCCCAAGTTAGCTTTGGCCCACACCTTTTAAATAAATACATAAATCATCTTCTGCCTGACTTTCATCTTAGATTCTGACAATGTGGGGCTGGAAGGGGGGGCACTCTCTGTCTCCACAACAGTTTGTGGTTTGGCACCTGCAAAACAGCAGAAATGCCAAGGAGAGGAAAAAAACCTCTGAATACTCACCAGAACAGCCCCCCAGCAAGAAAGCTGCTGTTACCAGGAGCAGAGGACAGCCCCAAAGTAGACCCATCTTCATCCTGGATCAGGCTCTTTCTCGACGGTTCCTGGACAGGCTGAGACCAAACTGCTCCCCTTCAATAGGTCAGAATGGAGAATTGGCACCTCTGGGAAATTATCAAAATATTCAGAACTTTTTTCTCCCTCTCTCATAATTCTAAAGTTCTGCAGCACTTGATTGACCTGATGAGCACTAGACTCAGGACAAGCAAGTGGAAGGTGCTTCTCACTTAAAGAGTAACTATCCCGTGGAAGGAGCTTCGGTGGCTCAAGTGGTTAAGACGCTGAACTGCAGGCTGTGGAAGGTCGGTAGTTCAGCAGTTCGAGACCCGAGTGTGCCGCATGACGGGAAGGACTCTGAATTGTGCCTTAAAACTTGTTATTATACAAGATGCTCTTGAGGTTTTCTTAAAACAGTTAACTTAATCATTAAAAAAGAAAATTAATGGTTTATTCGACTATGTTCAATGTAATATTAGCAATTTTGACTAATACTGAAACAAGCTATTGTTGTGATCTCCCACGGCTTTGAAACGAAGATGAGCACCGCAACCCTAAAGTCGGATTCGACTGGCTTTCGAGCAAGGGAACCTTTACCTTTACTATCTCGTGGAACCCACTGCCAGAGATGGCTCAGGGGGGCCATGAGAGAGGTGTGTAAAATCATACATCTGATGGAGGAGAGAGTGGACAAAGAGAATTTTTTCTCCCTCTCCCAAAAGACTAGAACTCAAGGGCACCCAATGGAGCAGTAGACTCAGGAAAAAAAAAAGGAAACAGTTCGTTACACAGAGAGTGATTAAACTCTGGAATTCATGGTGAGAGTATGCCACGATGGCCACGGACACAGACAGCTTTAAATTGGGATTAGATAGATTTATGGAGGATAAGCAGGGGTCATTTCGTAGAAAAAGAGGTGCAGGAGCTCATTAGCATAACTCATTAGCATATGCCACACCCCCTGACATCACCAGAAGTGTGTCAGAAGAACTCAAGGGTATCCAATGGAACTTATACGCAGTAGACTTAAGAAAAAAACAAAAGGAAAAAGTTCTTTACACAGAGAGTGATTAAACTGTGGAATTCACGGCGAGAGGATGTTGTGATGGCGGTGAACCTCCATATAGGTAAAGGTAAAGGTTCCCTTGCTCGAAAGCCAGTCGAATCCGACTCTAGGGTTGCGCTGTTCATCTCTGTTTCAAAGCCGAAGAGCCAGCGCTGTCCGAAGATGTTTCCGTGGTCATGTGGCCGGCATGACTAAACACCAAGGCGCACGGAACGCTGTTACCTTCCCACT
>NW_015169345.1:5750-25540 GCF_001447785.1 Gekko japonicus
GACCATCCAAGGGGAAACTCTATGGTTTCCCCTCGGATGGTCGTGGCCCCACCCCCAGTGTGCCCGGCATCATAATGTCACTTCCTGGTGACATGCGTCCGGTGAGCGTGCGCTTAGCACGCGCGCGCTCCAGGATCCACCCAGGAGTCCCCCGCTGAGGAGGTAAGTGATACTTGGCAACCCTACATCAATCCCTGAATATGTTTGGTGTCTGTCGGAAAAGAAAGTATAGTCTTTGACCCCTTGCTTTATCCACTCACTTTCAATGTAGTCAGACTGCAAAGACTCTGTTGGGCCCAAGTTGCTTGGCTCCAATTTACATTTTGGGGGACAAGTGTGTCTCTATTTTATTTTACTTGGGTCTATATATCTTAAAAGAAATCAACCCTGACTGTTCCCTGGAAGGCCAGATACTGAAGCTGAAGTTCAAATACTTTGGCCACCAAATGAGAAGGGAGCACTCACTGGAGGAGACCCTGATGCTGGGAAAGACTGAATTTCAAAGAAGAAGGGGACGGCAAAGGATGAGACGGTTAGACAGTGTTATCAAGGTAACAAACATGAAATTGAGCAAACTCCAGAGGACGACAGAAGACAGGAGGGCCTGGAGTGATGCGGTCCATGGGGTCACGAAGAGTCGGACTTGACTGTACGACTGAACAACAACAAATATATCGTTGCATTTTTTTTTTCATGGTATTGAAGGGCAGATTCTGCTTCAGCCACTTCTAAGCTCATCTTTCACTTTCCATTTCATTTTTACATGATAAACCCATCTCCAGAGTGGAATGATAGTCCCAGAACACTTCTGCTAATCCCAGGGACTGTCATTCCACTCTGGGGGCTGTCATTCTAGTTCAGAGCACTGAGGAGATTGCTACTACTCTTGAGGTTTACAAGACTATGCACAGGATAGAGCAGGTAGAGAAAGAAGTACTTTTCTCCCTTTCTCACAATAGAAGAACTCGTGGGTATTCAATGCAATTGCTGAGCAGTTGGGTTAGAACAGATAAAAGGAAGTCCTTCTTCACCCAATGAGTGATGAACACATGGAATTCACTGCCACAGGAAGTGTTGGTGGCTACAAGCATAGACGGCTCCAAGAGGGAATTGGATAAGCACATGGAGCAGAGGTCCATCAGTGGCTATTAGCCGCAAGGTATAGATAGCATCCGTGATGCCACAATTCAGTAAATTCCAGTACAAAGTCACCCTTATGAATAAGGCAGAAACAAGACTCCTGTAAATAAAAGTCCAGGAAAACTTTTAAAATGTTCCCCTACAGGCTTTTCTGTGCTGCCTCTCTTACTGCCAAATTTGCGACCATTCGTTTGTCCTATGCCCCTAGTATGTATATCTGCAGATCTTATTCTGAAAGCGAATTTCAAAGGCAGGACACAGCAAGAGATAGCTGAGACGCTACTATAAACACTGGCCAACTCCCACCTTTTCCTGGGTTTAGCCCAGCCCAGGGGCATGGGGTGTGTGTGTGTCCCTAGTCCTCCCAAATTTCTGGGGAGCACCCCTAAAACCCACATGGCTCCGCCTCTGTCACTGGCTCCTCCCTATGATGCCACTGGGCCCGTCAATACTCCCTGTGAGCAAAAATTTCCACTTTGAGAGCTGCTGGCATTAAAGTTGGGAGCCAGCGATTTGGCTGCTGCATAAATTAGTTTGCCTTGGAGCCCTCCTTCCTGAGCTGAGACAAAAATGGGTGAGCCAGAGGCTAAAAAACTGTGAGCCAGCTCACACTAACTCAGCTGAGAGGGCACACTGGCCCCACTTCTTTTAGGGACCTGGCATAGCAACAGCCCCCGGAAAGTGGAAAGTCTACGCCCCCTCTCCTCATATTTGCACACACAGCCCCATCCGAAATTACGCACCAGAGTTCCGCGCTCCGATCCACTGAAGCTTCCAGGGGAATAAACGCGGCTGCTCCCAAACGTTCCTCTACTAGAGTCCTCCTGCTTTATCTCCTGGCTACAGGCGAACTTTGCACCCCTCCTATCACGAATGCTTATCACGGGCGGGGTGGGGGGTGGGGGGTGCGTGCTCTCCACCAATCAGAAAAAGAAGCCCCGATTTCGCCAGCGGTGGCCGGGCAGATCTGGCGCCGCAGCTCACCGGGTTCCAAACACTTTCGGTTTTGCGGCAGCGAGGGAAGACTGGGACGGCGGCCACTTTGCCCACCCCC
Organism: Gekko japonicus; assembly: GCF_001447785.1. Lineage (NCBI taxonomy): Eukaryota > Metazoa > Chordata > Lepidosauria > Squamata > Gekkonidae > Gekko > Gekko japonicus. Next base: position 7,945 of record NW_015169345.1, read on the forward strand.
AAAGTTGAGGAAGGGAGGGGGGCCGAAGTGCCGGAGATACCCTGCAAAGAAGCCGGCCTTTAGGAAATGAGGAGGCAGATCGGGGCAGGGGCACATCCACTGTCTTGAGCTTCATTATCTGTCGCCATTCAGTCTCTCTTTCTTTATAATAGAGCTTAAGACCTTTGGTCATAGAAGCTAATAAACATAAGTTAAATAAATGATACAATCCAGTCTCTCTTTCTAATCTCCCTTTGAAATGCCTTTGTAAACATAAGTAAAGTAAATGATACAACCCTAACAGGTTTAACTTAGTAGGTATACTTAACACTTCCATAATACAGATGATTCTAACATCATGGATGTATTCAGGTATTAACTTTGGTTCATTTGTGACTGTTGTTTGAATGCATGCTGGGAAGTAGGCTGAAATGCTGATACACAGTTATGCTACCCACGACCTTGCTTGTTCTGGCCGGCTAAAACTGCACATGCTTCTGACGTTAACCTAGCTAGAATGAAGAACAGTAAGCACTCTGTAACCATATCAGTTATATAGATACAACATTGCTGCTTTATAGCTTCCAAAAGAAAAGTGTATTGTTCTGTTAGGAAAAGAAGAACTCTGCCTGGGAACAACAAACACCCCCCCCCCCAGGTCTTAACCCAATGGGAAATAGGTGATGAAATTTGACAATGTTTGATGGAACCAATAATTCTGTTCTATTTCTCTGATGTAATGTGAAGTATAAAATGCTATTTCACCCATTGTAACACTTGAAGAATCTGTTGGGTATTCAAGGTTCCAAAACCCTTGAATCTGATTTCTTCCTTATTAATTAATAAATTATTTTTTTGGTTTCCAACTCTACAGGGCTGCTGTTGTGTGTTTTCTCAAATTGGCCTGGGCAAACACAATCAGGGACAGAGGTTCTGTCTTACAAGCTTCATTATCTGTTGCCATGCAGTCTCTCTTTCTTTATACTAATTGAGCTTAAGACCTTTGGTCATAGGAAGCTAATAAACATAAGTTAAATAAATGATACAACCCAGTCTCTCTTTCTAATCTCCCGTTTGAAATGCCTTTGTAAGAGAACTGCTCCTCTTACACCACCAACTGAATGTCCGGAACGGGTAAAACAGCTGGTAAACAGTTTGCAAGAATCCTTCCACCTATAAGGGATTTCTTCTCAGTGAACTTCCCTGTAGCATTTCAGTAAGCGTAACATGGGAGCTGCTTACACAGAAGTTAGTCCTTGGAACTCAGGCTACATGTCTTCCTGCCAGATTAAACAACCCCCGCACATCTTTTAGGTTGTTTCGACAAACCACACAACCCCCCCCCCCAACCCCGAAATGTTTCAAGATAAAACTTCCACAGGCTTGTAGCTACAGTGAGGCATCTCAGGACTAGGCCCCTTGACTTACTGGCAGTGCCCCACAACTTCCCATCCAGCCCTGGGCCCCCAAGTGGCAGCAGGTGTGGGGAAGGAATCGGATGTTCCTTTAATTCAGTTAGCCAGTGCCCCCTAAGAAATTTAAATGCCCCACAACTTTAAAAATCCCGGCTACGGACCTGAACTTCCACCCTAACTACACTGGTTTGGGGGCGGAATACACAGAAAAGTAGCTTTACAACATCTTCTTTCGGGGGCATCGTTAGGTGTCCATAACAGCCTGTTATGGTTTAATTTTCATTCTGTAAAAAAAAAGGTACCTGGGGCATAAACCCCATGAACATGTCGTGATTTTGAAAGGGCTTTTTTTGTGCGTGGGTTTTCTTCCCCCCCAAATGGAATCTTCCTTGGGTGGGTGGGTGGGTTCTGCAGTAAACCCCATTCCATGAGTTTTCTGCAGTAAACCCTATTCCATGAGTTTTCCCAGGCCCAAATCTGACCCCAATGTGACCAGAGTTAGTCAGAGGTCAGGGCTCTATGAAGTCATGGTGATGGAGTCATGGTGACTGAGGGGAACCTCCACATTCAGAAGAACTAAAGACTCCCAGAGCCAGGAGGCACCATCAGGGGAAGGCCCCAGGGTGTAGCAGGAGTGTTCAGGAACTGGAATTACAGGCCCCAGAGTGGAATGACAGCCCATAGGAGTAACAGAAGTGTTCTAGGACTGGGATGAGAGGCCCCAGAGTGGAATGACAGCCCCATGGTGTAGCAGGAGTGTTACTTCTGTTACTCCTAGGGGCTGTCATTCCACTCTGGGGCCTCTCATCCCAGTTCCAAAACACTCCTGCTACCCCAAGGGCTGTCATTCCACTCCGTGGTCTCTCATTCCAGTCCCTGAACACTCCTGGTACACCCAAGGGCCGTCATTCCACTCCATGGCCTGTCATCCCAGTTCCTGAACACTCCCGCTGCACCCTGGGGCTGTCATTCCACTCCGTGGTCTCTCATTCCATCCCCAGAGTAGTGTATTTGGGCCCAGAGACCCTAATGGAAAATCCATTCCGCATTTTTATTGCAACTCTACTTGTGCTGTAATGCTTTCCAATGGAGCCCATGCAAGTCAATTTGGCTCCCATTATTTCCAATGGGCCTTCCAGCGTCTCCCATGTTTCCAATAGGCAATCCTCAGCTCAGGAAGTTTAGTGCATCCGTTTAGTGCATCTTCCGTTTAGTGCATCCCTATGGGAGGGGGTTAGGCTGCGAGGACCACCGAGCAATAGCAGGGTCACAATACAGAGGCAGGCAATGGCAAACCACCACTGAACCTCCTGCCTTGAAACCTGTACGGGTTGCCAAAAGTTGACTATGACTTGACAGGGAAAAAAAGGGGGGGGGAATAACAAATGAACAACAGTTTTGCAGTTCTTTTAACCTCCTATTTTCCATTCTGGGGCCCTCCCTCCCATAAAGTGACTGCATAGCGGGGATCCATGCACTGCATTTGAAGCAGCGAGTTCCAGTTCCTTTGGGGAATTCTTATAGGTGAAAGTGCAGGGTGGGGGACGTGAGCGCTCAACCGCCTCCCCTTTCTGCAATTTCCCCCCATAAGAATCCCCCAAGTGGTCTTGTGCACGTGAGAGCTGACTCGGGGAAACTCACGTGGAAGTCAATGTTGGTAGTTCCTCTGGCTTGATTTATTTAAAAAATAACTCAGTCTTTTCAGAACCTCGAGATGTCCTCTCCGCTGCAGAAACTACACCCCCCCACACCACCACAACACGTCTCCTTTTGTGCTAATTTGCTTGTTCTTCAGCTCCCCCCCCTTGCAGCAAACCCTCCCTAGAGCGAGATGTTGTTCTTAGCAAACAGGGAAGGCATGTGATGCGATGCACACCAGCCCGCGGGCTGCAGAAGAAAAATCTGAAAACTGGGAAAGGGGACCGGTAATGATTTCTCCAGCCCCTGTGGGGACAGAGGGATGGGAAAGGTGAACTGCCCACCCCTGACTCATCTGACTGCAGCAAAGTCACGGCATGATGTCAATGCACGCAAAGGTGCCTCCAAAAGGTTTCTGTCCGCAGTCGGGGAAACGGAGGGTTGTGGCACGGCTGGCATCAGTAGTCGTTCAGAGGCTCAGGGCTGCATTTCCTTACATGGCTGCAAGCCCCTCCCCCCATCCCGAAGGGGAAGGACCCCTAGCCACTCACTCATCCTCATGCAAGGCGTTTTATTTATTTAGTTAGTTAGTTTCTATCCCGCCCTCCCCACGAACGGGATCAGGGTGGCTTACATTTAAAGGCACTATGTGCCAGTGTACATAAAACCTATAAAATCAGATAAAACAGGATGAAACAACCATATCATTACAATTAAAGTGCTCAACATAGAAATGCTCTTCCAATCACATTGAAGATGGCATCCTGTAGATGGACACAGTCCCAATTCAGCCGTATCTGTCTCGTACGTTACTGTGGCTCGATCTCCATATGGGCCAACCAACTACCCCAGTGTTACTAACAATAATAGTTGGTGGTAGTGGTGGGCAGCTCCTAACTAAAAGCCTGGTGGAAGAGCTCCGTCTTGCATGCCCTGTGGAACTGTACAAGGTCCCGCAGGGCCCTGATCTCCTCCGGGAGCTCATTCCACCAGGTAGGAGCCGCCACCGAAAAGGCCCTAGCCCTGGTAGCGGTGACCAATGTTCCCTCTAAGCTGTAGAGTCCTGTGAGCAAAAATTCTACTTTGTGAGCTACCGGCATTCAAGTTGTGAGCAGGTGATTTGGCTACTGCATAAATTAGTGTGTTGTGGAGCCATCCTTCCTGAGCTGAGACAAAAATGTGTGAGCCGGAGGCTAAAAAACTGTGAGCTAGCTCACACTAACTCAGCTTAGAGGGAACACTGGCAGTGACCCTGGCCTCTTTGGGGCCTGGAATCACTAGCTGGTGTTGTGCCCCAGACCATAGTGCCCTCTGGGGTATGTGGGGAAAGGCGGTCCCGCAGGTATGTCGGACCCTGGCCATAAAGGGCTTTAAAGGTAAGTACCAGCACCTTGAAGTGAACTCTGTATGCTGTTGGCAGCCAGTGCAATGCATTCAGCGCAGGCCAGATGTGTTCCCATCTAGGTAGACCCATCAAAAGCCTGGCTACTTCATTCTGCACTAGATGCAGCTTCCGGATTTGCAACAAGGGCAGCCCCATGTAGAGAGCGTTACAGTAGTGCAATCTCGAGGTGACCATCGCATGAATCACTGTGGCCAGGTCATCGTGGTCGAGGAAGGGAACCAACTGCCGAATCAGCCGAAGGTGGTAAAAGGCCGACTTAGCAGTGGCTGCCACCTGGGCCTCCATAGTTAAGGAGGGATCTAGGAGCACTCCCAAACTCCTCACCACAGGCGCTGGCACCAATGGCGCCCCGTCGGAGGTTGGGAGAGGGATCCCTGTCCCAAACCACCCCGACTCAGGCACAGGACTTCCGTCTTCTCTGGGTTAAGCTTCAGCTGGCTCAGTCTGAGCCAAGCAGCCATGACTTGCAATGCCCAGTTCAGATCTTCCGGGCTGGAGTTCGACCGGCTGCCCAACATCATATAGAGCTGGGTGTCATCTGCGTACTGGTCAAATAAGAGACCTCCTAGCTTGTAAGGTAAAACAGCATATTAAAAAAAGCCAGGGAAACGCTAGATCTCATAGAATATGCAAAAGTTTATGTGAAATAGATGAAAATACAAATATAACAAGAAAGTACAACAATATATAAATGCAAACAGTGCAACGGGTAGCCAAATAACGAAGGCTCCGGATTCCTCTCTTCATTTCGTGAATGTCAAGTCATCAGAAGTAAGTATTCTTGACACAGTCTTGTTGTCCTTATTCCTTTTCACATTGTAGAAAAATCAATTTTACAAATCAAGCGTCTTGTACAATTTCAAATAGTCATCACACATCTCACCGGGCACTAGTCAAACATAGGGCTATGTTGGCCAATTCGGCCAGATCCAGAGTTGGTTCTGTTTGCACCAGGGGCCGTGGCAGGTTCTGTTTGCACCAAGGGCCGTGGCAGGAGATGAGCTTCTCTGTCACCCTCACACTTCTGAGGGGGCTGAGGAGGAGGAGGAGGCTGGAAGCAAAGCGGAAGCCTGGTCCCCAGATCGCCACCGTCTCCATCGTCCCAAGAGCCCCCCTCTCCGGCTGGCATCGCTGAGGGCTCCGTAGTGGGCGGCTGGAAACTGGAAAAGTCCTGCCAGTCCCTGCCAGGGTTCCGCTGCGAGGCCGCCATTGCAGCCGTCATGGCTGACTGACCGCGTGAAGCAGGGCCCAAGCTGCACGTGCTCACCCGCCTGCTTTTTCCTTCCAGCGCTCAGCAGCGTGCTCCCGGTTGCCAGGGCAGAAGTGAAGTGGGGGTGGGCACCCCCAAATTTCACCCTGCCCCTGCCCAGGCATCTGGAGGGAGTGAGCAGCACAGGAGGAGGCGCAGGAGGTTGAGGCGGACCTCGCGGCAGCGCTCCGCTGGGTCGGCCAGCAGGCGGGAAAGGTGGAGGGGCTGCTGGGAGCAGGGGGCGGGGCTTGCTGCATGTGCCCGCCCCCTGGCCTCCTTACCGCAGGAGCGTCGCTCCAGTGTGCTCCTGCAGGAAATGAGGCCTGAGCAACAGCAATCTTTTTATTTCCAAAGCAAGTTCAAAAATTTGATCTTCTATTCAGGGGTCGTTTCGTAGAAAAAGAGCTAGGGGAACTCATTAGCATAACTCATTAGCATATGCCACACCCCCTGACATCAGGGGCCCGGCGGTGGACCTGCAAGGCCGGTGGGAGTGCGAGGAAGCCCCGCCAAGGCCCTCCCTGGCCCCAGGCAGGCAGGGGTGGGGAGAGGCGGGGAGGAAGCAACTTACCCTCCCTCTTCTCCTGCCTCCTCCTGGCTGAATGAGGGCTGGAAGCGGGGTGACTGGAAGCAAGGGGCGGGGCTTCGTCGTGTGCCCCGCCCCCGTACCTCACCCGGGGGAACTGCGATCCCCCGCGATCCCCCCCGAAATGACCTCTGATTGTGGCCATCTACACTCCACACCTACCAAAACCAGAACACAGTTTTAATCCTGGTATAAGCTTTCATGTGCAAGTGCACTTCTTCAGGTACTTGAAAAAGTGTGTGTACACATGAAAGGTTATAACCAGGAATAAAACTTGGTTGGTCTTAAAGGTGCCACTGGACTCAAACTTTGTCCTGTTACTTCAGACCAACACTTCAGCTACCCACCTGAATCTATCTTAGGTTCTTTGAAGAAAATAATTCTACAAGAGACATGAAAACAACTTGCAGAGTTCAGGAACTGACGGACAGGTAACCAACATGTGACCAACTGTTACTTCAGGGACAGAGTTCCTCACTCACTTGGTGGTGCTCTGTGGGCTGCTTGGTAGGCCCTTCGCCTTCTCCCTGCAGGACAGAACAAGAGAGAAACATCCTAAAAATAAGAGCAGTTTGACAATGGGACTGATTATCGAGGGGGGGGGGAAGATCTGTTTCTTTCACCGCACAGACACCATTCATGGATGCTCCAGTTTGGATTTCCTGCACTGTGCAAGTGGGTTGAACTAATAGGACCTGTCCGGCTCTAGGCCTATGGTCCAGAGGTGTCAAACTCATTTGTTACAAGGGCCAGATCTGAGATAAATATCACAGAAGAGACCCCCTCACGTCTACAGGAGTATACCACATACCCTGCAGTTGCGGACCGGTTCACATTGGGATCACACAACATAGCATCCAGACAAGAATAAAAGAACATGAAAGACACTGTAGATTGGCCAACCTGAAAAATCAGCAGTGGCTGAACACAGCCTAACTCAAAACAGGACACAGTATCTTATTCCAAGACACTGAAACGCTGGACAACACATCCAATTATCATGTCAGATTACACAGGGAAGCCACTGAAATTCATAAACACATTTCAACAGGAAGAAAGAGAGTTTAAAAATAAATAAGACATGGTTTCCAGTCCTGAAAAACACAAAATGCTCTACATCTCATAACAGCACTATGGATAAGATTAGAATTTCAAAACCAAACAAAGGTTAGTGGAAAGGAGGGCCAATATTAAAACCTTTTCATAAAAAGAGGTACATGTATTTATTGATAATATCAAATTTAAAACATATATAGGGGCCCAATTACAACCAATATATATATAAAACATAACCATATCCAGGGCTTAAAAAGTTGACCTGATGCGTTTCGGCCAAATAGGCCTTCCTCAGAGGTCATACAAATGTGGCTAGATGGTAAATAGTTACATTCATAAAAACACAATCAGAAATATATACAAAGTACAAATTCAATAAGGACCATAGAGTAAATTGCTGTAAAAATAAAAAATAGAAGATTAAACACACATATTTTACAACCAATTGTGTTATGTTTTATATATATTGGTTGTAATTGGGCCCCTATATATGTTTTAAATTTGATATTATCAATAAATACATGTACCTCTTTTTATGAAAAGGTTTTAATATTGGCCCTCCTTTCCACTAACCTTTGTTTGGTTTTGGAGTTCTTTGTTAGGTTTAGTTTTTTTCCCCTTTCTTGTTCCTGTAAGATTAGAATTTCAACAGCCAATCCATATGCAAAAGAACCTCCTCAGGAAAGCTCCTCTATTAGCATGTCACAGCACGGGAAACTCCAACAAGATAATAACTCATCCCTACCGCACCTTCCTGTGTAGATATAAATTACCTGCCTACCATTTTTCTTCTTAACTTCACACAGAGAGTACTCCACCTTTCTGTGTTATACCTCTCAGGACGCTGGCGACAGATGCTGGCGAAACGTCAGGTTCTACAGTGCCAAGACCACAGCCCGGAAAATCTACCACAACTAATGAACTCCGGCAGTGAAAGCCTTCGACAACATATTAAATATCACTATGTAGGGCTGGGCTACGTGTGCCATAAAATGCAATGCCAGGTGCCAGAGATACAAACTTTATAAAGGACATAGGTAGACCCAGTTAACAATATAATTTTTTTACTCAAAATACAAACATGCTTAAAGCATTAATACTCTTACAGTATTTCCTGACTGTATCTCCCTGATGTTTGCCCTCCCACTTCCACCGCCCATGACTCATTAGCACCGGGACAGTATACAGGGACGTAATGCACAACCTCTGTCATCGGCAATAAAGGTAATGAGCAGTTGCTCGCAGGCTGGATAAGAGCCCTGGATCTGTCAGTTCCAGCCCACGGGCCATATGTTTGACACCCCTGGCTAGGCCAAGGGCTCCCTGAAGAAACGAATAATGAAAGTTCAGCTCATACTCCCAGAACCAGGGCTACATTCGAGCTGCCAAAAGGGTAGGTGGACGGAGAAGAGGACCCTCCCCCAACTCCACCACACCCACATGATCACGTGCTCATTCACAGAGTCTTTTTTATTATGGAGGGCTTTTTAGAATCTGAAAAACAGAAATCATAGAAGGCGAATGTACTCCCAGTCACAGAGTGCATGACCTGGACAGTGAAGGACAGGCAGAAGGAAATACTACATTACACAGGGAGTGATTAAAATGTAAAATTCGCTGCCAGAGGATGGAGTGATGGCCACAGGAATAGACAGCTTGAAAAGGGGATTCAATAGATCCATGGAGGATAAGTCTTATCAACGGCTACTAGCCCTGATGGCTGAGGGGAATCTCTGCATTCAGAGTCACTAAACCACTGAATCCCAGCACCAGGAGGTAACAACAGGGGAAGGCCTCAGTCTCTATGCCCTGCTGTTGGCCCTCCAAAGGAACTGGCTGGCCACTGTGTGAGACAGGATGCTGGACTAGATGGACCACTGGTCTGACCCAGCAGGGCTCTTCTTACGTTCTTATGAAGGCCTCGGCCTCTATGCCCTGTTGTCAGCCCTCCAGAGGAACTGGTTGGCCACTGTGTGAGACAGGATGCTGGACTAGATGGACCACTGGTCTGACCCAGCAGGGCTCTTCTTACGTTCTTATGAAGGCCTCGGCCTCTATGCCCTGTTGTCAGCCCTCCAGAGGAACTGGTTGGCCACTGTGTGAGACAGGATGCTGGACTAGATGGACCACTGGTCTGACCCAGCAGGGCTCTTCTTACGTTCTTATGAAGGCCTCGGCCTCTATGCCCTGTTGTCAGCCCTCCAGAGGAACTGGTTGGCCACTGTGTGAGACAGGATGCTGGACTAGATGGACCACTGGTCTGACCCAGCAGGGCTCTTCTTACGTTCTTATGAAGGCCTCGGCCTCTATGCCCTGTTGTCAGCCCTCCAGAGGAACTGGTTGGCCACTGTGTGAGACAGGATGCTGGACTAGATGGACCACTGGTCTGATCCAGCAGGGCTCTTCTTATGTTCAAGAATACTTCTTTTCTCAGCCAATGATTAAAATGTGGAATTCACTGGCAGAGGATGTAGTGGTAGCCACAGGAATAAACAGCTTGAAAAGGGGATTAGAGAGATTCATGGAGGATAAGACCAGCTAGGATGCTGGACTAGATGGACCGCTGGTCTGATCCAGCAGGGCTCTCCTTACATTCTTATAAGGCTTTGGCCTCTATGCCCTGTTGTGGGCACTCCAGAGGAACTGGTTGGCCACTGTGTGAGACAGGAGGCTGGACTAGATGGACCACTGGTCTGATCCAGCAAGGCTCTCCTTACATTCTTATAAGGCTTTGGCCTCTATGCCCTGTTGTGGGCACTCCAGAGGAACTGGTTGGCCACTGTGTGAGACAGGAGGCTGGACTAGATGGACCACTGGTCTGATCCAGCAAGGCTCTCCTTACATTCTTATAAGGCTTTGGCCTCTATGCCCTGTTGTGGGCACTCCAGAGGAACTGGTTGGCCACTGTGTGAGACAGGAGGCTGGACTAGATGGACCACTGGTCTGATCCAGCAAGGCTCTCCTTACATTCTTATAAGGCTTTGGCCTCTATGCCCTGTTGTGGGCACTCCAGAGGAACTGGTTGGCCACTGTGTGAGACAGGAGGCTGGACTAGATGGACCACTGGTCTGATCCAGCAAGGCTCTCCTTACATTCTTATAAGGCTTTGGCCTCTATGCCCTGTTGTGGGCACTCCAGAGGAACTGGTTGGCCACTGTGTGAGACAGGAGGCTGGAGTATTTACAAGTTACTCACAAAGGTAGAAGATGATCCCAGGCCCAAGGAGAGCAGCAACCACCATGAAGATCCCCCCAATGAGCCACGCCCTGGATAGCGCTGAAATGGGGGGGGGGAGAACAAAATAATTTGTAACGAGCTCCAAAGAATCTCCCCATTTTGTAGCGGAGGCCTGCCTGCATTTGGAAGGCAGGGAGATTCTGAGTGAAGGGCGGGGTAGAAATCCAATTCTCCTTCTCCAGCAGGGCTCTTCTTATGTTCTTATGAGAAGGTCTGCTCCAAGGACCATGTATTAGATGACCAGATGGGGGGGGGGGATGACAATACCAGGATGCCAGTGACATTAGCATGTGCCCCATTAATGTCTCCCACAAAAGGAGATGAACACACCCAGCAGAAGTATTTACAAGTTACTCACAAAGGTAGATGATGATCCCAAGGAGAGCAGCAACCACCACGAAGATCACCCCAATGAGCCACGCCCTGGATAGCACTGAAATGGGGGGGAAAGAACAAAATAATTTGTAATGAGCTCCAAAGAATCTCCCCATTTTGTAGCGGAGGCCTGCCTGTGTTTGGAAGGCAGGGCAGCCACACAATCAGCCGGGCATAACTTGGGGAGAGGGGAGAGAAAGCAGAAATAGCCCCCAAAGAGCTGGAAAGGCAGGCCCGGAAGAGGATGCCCATATGTGCCTACGTGGATGCTTCCGGTGCCCCTCTCTCTTAAGGAAGCCTTTGGCGACCTTTTCTATACATTCTGAGAACGATAAAACGATATCACCCTGCCACACCCCTCCAGAAGGGGGAACTGTGGAGAGGCTGGGAATCACCAGCTCAGTCTGTGCTCCCCCCTCAAGAATACTATCAGGTCTGCATACTTTTGGAGGGAGGAGGAGGAGGAGGAGGGGAAGAGGAAGGAGAGGAGGAGGAGGAAAGAAGGAGGAGAGGAGGAGAAGAGGAGAGGAAGAAGAAGAGGAGGAGGAGAGGAGGAGAAGAAGAGGAAGAAGAGGAGGAGAAGAGGTGGAGGAGGAGAGGAAGAAGAGGAGGAGGAGGAAAGGAGGAGGCGGAGAGGAGGAGGAGAGGAGAGGAAGAAGAGGAGGAGGAGAGGAAGAGGAAGAGGAGAAGAGGAAGAAGAGGAGGAGAAGAAGTGGAGGAGGAGAGGAAGAAGAGGAGGAGGAGGAGGAAAGGAGGAGGAGAGGAGGAGGAGAGGAGAGGAAGAAGAAGAGGAGGAGGAGGAGAGGAGTGGAAGAAGAGGAGGAGAAGAAGAGAGGAGAGGAAGAAGAGGAGGAGGAAAAGAGGAAGAAGTGGAGGAGGAGGAGGAAGAGAAGACGAGGAGGAGGAGAGGAAGAAGAGGAAGGAGGAGGAGGAGGAAGAGAAGAAGAGGAGGAGGAGGAGACTGAATTTATACCCCGCTCTTCACTCAGAGCAGCTTACAAACTCCTTTCCCTTCCCCTCCCCACAACAGACACCCTGTGAGGTAGGTGGGGCTGAGAGAGCTCTTTCCAGGACTGTCCTTGAGAGAACAGCTCTTATCAGAGCTACAGCTTGCCCAAGGTCATCCAGCCAGGTGCAAGTGGAGGAGTGGGGAATCAAACCCGGTTCTCCCAGATTAAGGTCTGTGCACTTAACCACTACACCAAACTGGCTCTCCTGTAACTGACACCCTGTAACAGATGCCAGCATCTGGCATAATGGCCCTCTGACAGGGACCACAGCTGCCCCCGTTTTCCACCATCACTGGACTCAACTGTCCTGCATCCAGAGGAACTTCATCTCATTTCTCTCTTTCTCTCTCTACTGCTAACAGGACATCCTATTCATAATTAATACTGACTACTGAATGACTGCCCTGTAGACGCTCTACCCTTTTTTGCCTTTTGCATGAGAGAATTAGAGGAAAAAAGCATAACTGATGAAACCTACCCAGTTACAAGAAGTGGTCAAAACGATAGAGGAGAACTTGGATAAGGGAAATGCAACTGGCAGATGCTCCCTCTAAGCTGTGGAGTCTTGTGAGCAGAAATCCCGCTTTGTGAGCTCCTGGCATCAAAGTTGTGAGCGAGCACTTTGGCTCCTGCAGAAATTAGTTTGCTCTGGAGCCCTCCCTTCCTGAGCTAAGACAAAAAAGCGTGAGCCGGAGGCTAAAAAAACTGAGCTACGCCCTTCAAGAATTCCTCCGCCCCTATCACCACTGGAACTGCCCGTTCTCTGAGAGCCAGTTTGGTGTAGCTGTTCAGACCGGCGGACTCTAATCTGGGGAACAGAGCTGAGTCCCCACTCCTCCACATGAAGCCAGCTGGGTGACCTTGGGTCAGCCATAGTTCTCACCCACCCTGCCAAAAAAACCCAAACCTAGCTTGCCACAAAAAGAGCTAGCTCCTAGAGTTTCAGGCTGCCAGACTATCTTTGAATCTCCTGAACAAAGTTAGAGTCCTGGGGCACCTTTAAGACCAACAAAGTTTTATTCAAGGTATGAGATTTCATGTGCGGGTACACCTTTTTCAAATACAATTGTAGTAGAGATGGTACTATAAAGATTTTCCCCTTCTTTTGATTATTCATATTTCTCTAGTTTTTGTAGATTTATTCTTTAAGTAATATTTTATTAGGATGTTAGAAAGGCCTGTTATATAGAAGGCTTTCCTCTTGTAGGTCTGATATTGTTAGCAGACAACATAATGGGTACAAAGTTCATGATTCTGTCGTTCTTAGGGCAAACTTTGCAACGTCTGGGTCAGAGACGATTTTAGTCTCGTATCAGTAAGGAATATGTTTGGGATATGAAGATTCCTTGCCCATTATCATTTAGGTTAGGTTAAGTAAACACTTAATTTGATGCAGATATATGTTTCTTTATATCTGTCCAATCAGAGGATTATTACTCAAATGACCACTGTCTTTTGTAACCAATTATGCTGTTTGAATATTGTTTTCTTGATGATGTCAGTCCATGTATAAAATATCATGTATTTCCTGAATATGCTGAGAAGAAAGTAGTCAATTTTGGATGGACTATTTGGTCCAACTGTTTTCTTGTTAATTGAAATAAAACATAGATCTTCCTCCTCATTTGACTTCATTTTTTACATGGAATCTAATATGTACAACACAATGGAATGGGGGGTAAGGTTCAAATTTATAGACGGGCTGAAATTTTGAAGGTCGGTAGTTCAGCAGTTTGAGACCCGGTGCCTCGTGACTGAGTGAGCTCCCGTCTCTGGCCCCAGCTCCTGCCATCCTAGCAGTTCAAAATCAAGAAATTGCAAATGGATAAATAAGTACCACTTCGGTGGGAAGGTAACAGCGTTCCGTGTGCCTCGGCGTCAAGTCATGCTGGTCACATGACCACGGAAACATCTTCGGACAGCGCTGGCTCTTCGGCTTGGAAACGGAGAAGAGCACCGCATCCCTAGAGTCGGATTCGACTGGCTTTCGAGGAAGGAAAACCTTTACCTTGAAGTTTTGAACCTTACCTCTCATGCCAGTGTATTTGAAAAAGTGTGCACGCACACGGAAGCTCATCCCTTGAATCAACCTTTCTTGGTCGTAAAGGTGCCGCTGGACTCTAAATTTGTTCTACTGCTTCGGACCAACACGGCTGACCATCTGGATCCACCTTCAGATCTCCTGGTTATACAACACCCACTAAAACAAAAGTAAAGGTTTCCCTTGCTTGAAAGCCAGTCGAGTCCAACTCTAGGGGGCGGTGCTCATCAGCCTTTTGATGATTAATTAATTAATTAATTTGCCCATTCTCTTCTGCTGATGTGGCCGTTGATCCCTGAAGGGGTTGGGCGCGTCTTAGTTGGGCGTCTTAGCTGTGGCCATTCCACCTTGCGTGATTCTGCTTGGAGTTTGCTTTAGACCCCTTACAGTATTGCTCTCAGCTCCGCTGACACACAGAAACCCCTTAAGGTGTGTGTCCAAGAGGCTGATCGAGGGACTATGAACAGGATATGCTAACTTTAAATTAGTGTTAGGGAGGGTCTGTTTTTGGAGTCCTCCGTCCTCCCTGGGTGGAAATTCATCTCCTGGAAGTTGCCACCCCCCCACACTTCTCCCTTATAAGGCACCACATTTTAGGAAGGATGCTGACCAGCTTGAGCGTGTCCAGAAGAGGGCAACCAGGATGGTGAGAGGGTTGGAATCCAAGTCTTACGAGGAAAGGCTGAAAGAGTTGGGTCTGTTTAGCCTGGGAAAGAGAAGGCTTAGAGGGGACATGATTGCAGTCTTCAAGTATTTGAAGGGCTGTCATGTAGAAGATGGAGCAGATATATTCTCTCTTGCTCCGGATTGCAAGACTAGATCGAATGGGTGGAAATGACAAGGGAGTCAATACCAGCTAAATATCAGGAGAAACTTCCTAACTGTAAGAGTGGTTGAGCAGTGGAACAGTCTGCCTCCGGAGGTGGTGGATGCTCCTTCGCTGGACGTTTCGGGTATGTTGTAGGGCTATCTTTTGGCTATGCTCCTGCAGAGTGCAGGGGTTGGACTAGATGCCCTTCAAGGTTCCTTCCAACTCTAACATTCTATGGTAAGAGGAGCCAAGCTAAAGAGCCCCAAGTGCTTTAACCTTATAAGAACCCCTCCCCTTTCAGCGTCTCACCCGGCTCCTCCCAGGCAAAGTCCAAAGGCTCCGGCAGGCTGTCGTGCTCCACGTGGCACCGGTACCGATCCCTGTCCTCAGGGTGGATCTTGATGCTCAGCCAGGTGTGGTAGGTCCCGTCCCAGTTTGGGATGACCCCCCCGCGAAAGGTCTCCTGCTCCCAGACTTCCCCGTCCTTGGTCCAGGTGGCATCGATCTCCTTGGGGTGGAAGCCGTGGGGCCGACAGATGAGGGATTCCAGGCCGCCGCCTTGTGTCCCACCGTCACTATTGGGGGCTCTGTGAAAGCAGAAACATTGGTCCACGATAAGAGGGAATCTTTCTGTCAGCACCTGGTAGGACAGGTGCCAGGAAGGGATCCCTGACTAGTCCCACCCCTGGTTTGAAGACTGAAGCATCACTAAGCACTAAGCAATCAAAAATCCCTGAGGAGGAAAGGCCTCGGTAACTTCTTATGTTTCAGTAATACTCCAAAACAAAAATCTGTGGCTCTGGAACGTGCCTGGTGGGATCTGCCAGGATTTGGGGCAAATCTCATCGGACCTCCGTGGCTAAATTTGCATAGATCCCTATGAACTGGAGGTCACAAACTGGAGTCAACTCAGCAACATGAGTCACTGTTTGCTCCTGCTGTTTTACTAGACCGCACATGCTCAGAGTCAAAAACTTCTACCTGCTGCTTCTTGGTTGGACAGAAACTCTTGTCTACCCGCGCTCAGGGAGGATGCTGCCCTTGAGTCCTTTCTTTTTAGAACAGCCCTACATTTTACGCAGGCAAAAACAGTCATACATAAGAACATAAGAGAAGCCAATGTTGGATCAGGCCAATGGCCCATCCAGTCCAACACTCTGTCACACAGTGGCCAAAAACACCAGGTGCCATCAGGAGGTCCACCAGTGGGGCCAGGACACTAGAAGCCCTCCCACTGTTGCCCCTTCCAAGCACCAAGAATACAGAGCATCACTTGCCCCAGACTGAGAGTTCCTCTCTATAGTAAAGGTAAAGGTTTCCCCTGCTTGAAAGTCAGTCGAATCCGACTCTAGGGTTGTGGTGCTCATCTCTGTTCACTGCCACAGGAAGTGGTGGCGGCTACAAGCATGGACAGCTTCAAAAGGGAATGAGATAAGCATATAGAGCAGAGGTCCATCAGTGGCTATTAGCCACAAGGTATAGATAGGAACTCTGGGGCAAGGGATGCTCTGTCTTCTTGGTGCTTGGGGGGGCAACAGTGGGAGGGCTTCTAGTGTCCTGGCCCCACTGGTGGACCTCCTGATGGCACCTGGTATTTCTGGCCGTTGTATGACACAGAGTGTTGGACTGCATGGGCCTTTGGCCTGATCCAACATTGGTGTCTCTTATGTTCTTATGTTTCCAAGCCGAAGAGCCAGCGCTGTCCAAAGACATCTCCGTGGTTATGCAGCTGGCATGACTAAATGCCGAAGCGCACGGAACGCTGTTACCTTCCCACCGAAGCGGTACCTATTTAGGTACTTGCAATTTCTTGCTTTCGAACTGCTAGGTTGGCAGGAGCGAGAACCAGAGACGGGAGCTCACTCTGTCATGCGGCACTCGGGTCTCGAACTGCTGAACTACCGACCTTCCACAGACTGCAGTTCAGCGTTTTAACCACTTGAGCCACCTCTCTATACCTTGTGGCTAATAGCCCCTGATGGACCTCTGCTCCATATGCTTATCTAATTCCCTTTTGAAGCCGTCCATGGTGCTTGTCAAGGCCCTACACATTTTGAGACCGACGTACCTGAAGGACTGCCAACTCCCTTATGAACCTACCCAACCGGAGTATTTCGCAGAAAATCATTGGGAAGGGCTGTGGTAGGTGCTCAGTGTCAGAGCATCTGCTTGGAATACAGAAGGTCCCAGGTTCAATCTCTGCCATCTCCCGTTAAAAGGGCGATCTTACAACCCTGATGAGGACTAAAAGCTTAAAGGAAAAGCTTTGCATTCTTGCCCTGGCTAATACATATAGAATCATAGAATCACACAGCTGGAACAAACCCTACAGGCCATCTAGTCCCACCCCCTCCTCAATGCAGGATCAACCTAGAGCTTCCCTGACAAGTGTTTGTCCCGCTTCTGCTGAAAGACTGCCAGTGAGGGGGAGCTCACCACCTCCCTAGCCAGGGTCTTTTTCGTTCGGGGGCATATAAATAAATTGAGGGGCACATGTGTCTTTCCCAGGAGTAAGCCCCATTGCATAAAATGGGACTTACTTCTGAGTAGACCTGCTAAGAAGAAGAGATGGGATTTATGCCCCCCGCCCTTCACTACCCATAGGTGTCTCAGAGCGGCTTACAAACTCCTTTCCCTCCCCCTCCCCACAACAGACACCCTGTGAGGTCGGTGGGGCTGAGAGAGCTCTTGACAGAAACGGCTCTTTTTCAAGAACAGCTCTTATCAGAACTGTGGCTTGCCCAAGGTCATCCAGCCAGGTGCAAGTGGAGGAGTGGGGAATCAAACCCGGTCC
>NW_015169345.1:25591-26938 GCF_001447785.1 Gekko japonicus
TAGCCATGCATATCTTAGTTTTTGTCATCTGAGAGGTAGGAAAAAGTTAAAATTAACAGAAATCAGTTTTTCTAGTAAACAAATGGAAGTGTATTATTGGGACAGAAACAGTCTCATACAGTCACAATGTTATCAGCAGCATATCTGGATATGACGTTAAGCATAACATGGAAAACAAAACTCTTCAATAATGTATTATTGTATATGTAATATCTTATTAATTAAACAAAATCAGTTGCCTTCAAGCACTGTATTTTTGAAAATTATGTTATATGTGTCTATAGAAATTATAATCTCCTACTGAAAGAAGTCTTACATAGAAAAAGCTTTAAAATGCATTCCACTCAATCTAAAAGAGAAAAATATTTCATAGGACTTTGTTTTCAGAGCACCCCAAAATGTCCATTTTTTTGGTTGGAAAAACAGAAGACAATCCTAAGAGGACCCCCCCCATTTTCCCAAAAGAAGAAGGAGGAGGAGGACGAGGAGATTGGATTTATACTTTGCCTTTCACTACCCAAAGGTGTCTCAGAGCGGTTTACAAACTCCTCTCCCCACAACAGACACCCTGTGAGGAAGGTGGGGCTGAGCGAGCTCTGACAGAAACTCTCTTCTTTCAAGAACAGCTCTTATCAGAGCTACGACTTGCCCAAGGTCATCCAGCCAGGTGCAAGTGGAGGAGTGGGGAATCAAACCCGGTTCTCCCAGATTAGAGTCTGCGCACTTAACTCACTACACCAAACTGGCTCTTAGGATTGTTCTCTCCAAGCATTCTTATTTTTGTATCCCCCCCCACCCAGATGAAAACAGTACTTTTGCACCTTCCCTGCCCCAACCCTATTCCCCCCACTGCTACCCCAGCTACTGATGAGTACGCTGCACTGCAGCCTACCAAGTTCCAGCAAGCAGAGCAATGAGAGAAAGAGAGAGAGAGAAAGAGAGGGGGGCGAGGATTATTCCAGACAGCGCAGGGCAGTGGCTCGGGCGCCATGCAAAACAAAAGAGACAGAGAGAGAAGCGAGAGGCTGCGTGGGAATAGAGGGCAGGGGCCGGCCAGTGAGGGCAGGGCAGGGCGACGGTTTTGAAGTTTTGAACTGGCTGGATGGGAAGTCAGGAGTCCTGCACAGTAAGTCAGGGGGCCCGGCCCCCTGGATGCCCCACTGTAACTACAGGCCTGTCCCCAGCTGATTCCGCTGTTTACAACTCTTCCTGTAAAAATGTTTGTCCTTATATCCAGTCGGTACCTTCCTACTCTTAACTTAAACCCATGATTGTGAGTCCTCTCCTCTCCTGCCCACAGGAACAGCTCCCTGCCCTCCTCTGAGTGACAGCCCTTCAGATACTTCA
>NW_015169345.1:27721-40255 GCF_001447785.1 Gekko japonicus
TGTTGTGGCATATGCTAATGAGTTATGCTAATGAGTTCCCCTAGCTCTTTTTCTACGAAATGACCCCTGGTTACAGCAGTGTTTCTTGCCTCGCTCTCAGGCTGGATCTACCCATAAAACGGAATGAATCCTGGGACCGCACCACTTCAGACTATAGGTTGGTAGATACCAGTTTTCGAACGCTTAGATTTCATTTTGAAAGAGAGAAACCTCCCTTCAAGTACAAAATCAGTGCATCAGGGAGAAACGTTCTGGCCCACCCCAGAACGTTTGTACTTTTAGGGAAATTTTAATGATGTAGAAGCATTCAATAACATGATCTTCCCCCACCCCCATCCCCCGCCGGATACCTGCAGTTTGATATTGTACAGCCCACAGATCGACCCCCTATCTCTGCACAATGGCTCTTTCAATCCTAAATCTTCACGCAAGGAGGGAAGGAGAGCGTGGAGCGACTGCACCCATTGACTGTCTTCACCTCTCCTCAGCAGAGACTCCTTCCCATAGTCCAGGAACTTCTGCAGCCACCAGATACATTTGTCCTCCAAGAAGTCCTTGACGGCATGGACATCCTCCCGTTTAGCATCCCACTTCCTCTTGGTCACCTGAGCAGGCACGATGGCTGCTGTCCAGGTGAGGGTCTCCTTGTCGAAGCTGAGGTAGTCCTCCCCATTGTAGGCGTGCTGGTTAAATCCTCTCTTGCGCCCATCCTTGCCTATTTCACAGGAAATCGTGCGCTGCCAGACATGCAGCCCTAAAAGAGACCAACAGAGCGAGGACATCAGAAGTGGGGTCACAGACCACCAACCACTGCCCTCTCACCGTTATGATTTCTTTTGGTAGGGCGGGGCTTCTGTTCACCCACAGCCCCCTTCTAGAATTAGAATAGTTAAACTTTACAACACTGAACTCTTTCAAACAAAATTGTTATCAAACACGATAGCATAATTGTTGCCAAAGCTATTCACATTTGAACAATAAGCATATCCCTGGTAATACGTTACATATCATGGAATGTTAGTGTTGGAAGGGAACTCCAGGGTCATCCAGTCCAAGCCCCTGCACAACGCAGGAAATTCACAAATACCTCCCCCACCCCGACCCAATGTTCCCTCTAAGCTGAGTTAGTGTGAGCCAGCTCACAGCTTTTTAGCCTCCGGCTCACTTTTTGTCTTTGCTCAGGAAGGGATGGCTCCAGAGCAAATGAATTTATGCAGCAGCCGACTCGCTCGCTCACAACTTCTAATGCCAGCAGCTCACAGAGTAGCATTTTTGCTCACAAGACCCCACAGATTAGAGGTCATCGAACCCTGTGGGGTTGTACTCAGGGTTGCCAGCTCCGGGTTGAAAAATGCATGGAGATTTGGAGGGTGGAGCCTGCGGAGGGCAGGTTTTGGGGTGGGGAGGAAATGCAATGGGGTATAATGCCAGAGAGTCCACCTTCCAAAGCGGCCATTTCCTCCAGGGGAACTGATCTCTGTCTCCTGGAGATGAATTGCAATCCCAGTAGATCTTCAGCCACCACCGGGAAGATGCAAACCAAAGAGAGAGATCACGGGACGGAAGTTGAAAGGAAGCAAAGAACCATGATGTATAGTGCCAAAAAAAGGTTCGTCACCAACTTGTGAATTCTTTTTTCAGTATTCAGTTTACTGGAAGCAATTCAAACGCCATGAGCACCAACGAACCATGCATATGACATCTCGTTTCGTGCATACCTTTGTCAAAGTGGGTAGTGTTGAAATACCTAGTTCCAGAAATAAAGTTCTTGTATTGTGAGAAAGGGAGAAAAGTACCTCTTTCTCTGCCTGCTCTATCTCATGCACAATCTTATAAACCTCGATCACGTCACCCCTCAGTCGTCTTTTCTCCAAGCTAAAGAGCCCTAAGCGCTTTAACCTTTCCTCATAGGGAAAGTGTTCCAACCCTTTTATCATTCGAGTTGCCCTTTTCTGCACTTTTCTGAAAGCTATAATATCCTTTTTAAGGTGTGGTGACCAGAACTGTACGCAGTATTCCAAAAGAGGTCACGCGCCATTGATTTATATAGGGGCATTATGATATTTTCAATACCCTTCCTAATAATCCCCAGCACAGCATTGGCCTTTTTTTACTACAGTCGCACGCTGTCTCGACATTTTCAGTGAGTGATCTACTACAACTCCAAGATCTCTCTCTTGCTCAGTCTCTGCCAGTTCGGACCCCATTGATGTGTATTTATAGTTAGGATTTTTGGCTCCAAGCCTTCCCGGGACTGAACAAGAAAGTCAGGACTGAGAGGTAACCTCGCAGAACGACTTTCTCACAAAAGCAATTATCCGGGTAGGTGGCCGCCCAGTCTAAGACACTGGACTTAGACTGAAGCCGGTTGAAGACAAAGAGCCACCAAAGTAAATTAAAATATACGTATTTAATAGGGTGTAAGTGGTGGCTCAAGTGGTTAAGACAATGAACTGCAGGCTGTAGAAGGTCAGTAGTTCAGTGGTTTGAGACCCGAGTGTGCCGCATGACGGAGTGAGCTCCCGTCTCTTGTTCCAGCTCCTGCCAACCTAGCAGTTCGAAAGCAAGAAACTGCAAGTAGATAAATAGGCACCGCTTCGGTGGGAAGGTCACAGCGTTCCGTGCGCCTTGGTGTTTAGTCATGCCGGCCACATGACCACGGAAACGTCTTCGGACAGCGCTGGCTCTTCGGCTTGGAAACGGAGATGAGCACCGCAACCCTAGAGTCGGACTCGACTGGCTTTCGAGCAAGGGAACCTTTACCTTTACCTTTTTAAGAATATTTCAAAGGGGAAAAGAACTGTGAGGCATAGAACAAGAAAGCTAAGACATTGTTTCCAGATTACTAGATGTTACCCATTCTCAGATGAAGGCTCTGAGGGATCGAAAGTGTCTCTTTCCAGAGTCAGGATGGGCCAGGGCTGTTTGGCCCGCAACGAGGAAGCTTTCAAGACAGTTGCTTTGAGCAAGACGAGGGCGCTTTTTTTTTTCTTAGGGGAACATGCTGGAAAGGAGTTCCGGGACCTCTTCTGGAGAGCCAGTTTGGTGTAGTGCTTAAGTGTGCGGACTCTAATCTGGGAGAACTGGGTTTGATTCCCCACTCCTCCACTTGCACCTGCTGATGTGACCTTGGGTCAGTCACAAGCTCTGGCACAGCTGTCCTTGAGAGAGAGAGCAGTTTGTGTCAGAGCTCTCTCAGCCCCACCCACCTCACAGGGTGTCTGTTGTGGGGAGGGGGAGGGAGAGGAGTTTGTAAGCCGCTCTGAGACTCCGAGTGAAGGGCAGGGTATAAATCCAATCTCTTCTTCTTCTTCTTCTCTTCGACAAAATAATTTCTTAAATGTTTAAAAGTTCGTGAGTTTTCAGTATACAGACTGAGAACTTCATTTCCCTCCTGAGAGTTCCGGCACCTCTTTAAAAAAGAAAAAGAACAAAGCCCTGAGCAAGACAATAGCTGCATGGGAAAGTCTCAGGCGGTCACCATCAGGCTAACAATAAGCTAAAACCCAACTTCTTTATGGCCAAGGGTCTATCGTGGTCTCAGGCCTGAAAGACCAATAGGATCCCTGGGTGGTGATGCAACGCTGGTTCCTGGGCAAATGCCCCAAGAGGTGGTCTGACCAGGATGAAAGGAAACGAAACCCATCTGCAGCGCGCTTCGGCCCTTTCCCACGGGTGAAGATCGTGAACCTGAACTGGATGGGATGTGGCTAATTGGGAGTCGGTGGGAGGCTCTCGACTCCTCTCTGCAGCCGGGGTGTTAACAAGGTCAGCTTGTTCCGCTCAGCCATGTCTTTCTAAACCCTGTTAGCCACAACTCAAGCCTGCACCAATGTTCGAAACAGAACAAGAAATTTAGGGAACTAATTTTCGTGACACTGTATTACTTAACTTTTTTAAAGACAAGGTGGAAACTGCAGAGGAATTGAAGGTCTCTGCTGAATGTGTTAAAAATCAGTTCGGGAGGGAAGCCACAAGCAATACTGACAGACAACAGTGGTGTGAGTACATGTCACACCACATTAAATTTTACACAGAGCAAAATGGAGTAGAGCACCCGCACATGATATCATACAGTCCAGAACAAAATGGTGTAGCAGAAAGAAAGAATTGTTCTTTAATGGAGATGGTTAGATTTATGTTGATGGAATCTAAATTACCGTACCGGTGTTGGCGTTCCAGGTGGTCAGCCGTGTTGGTCTGAAGCAGTAGAACAAATTTAGGGTCCAGTGGCACCTTTACGACCTACAGAGATCGATTCGGGGGGATCGCGGGGGATCGTCGTTCCCCCGGGTGAGGTGCGGGGGGCGGGGATGTGTTACATAACTGTGGGGCCAACCCACAGTGCAACTCTAAGGACACTTTCCTGGGAGTAAGCACCGCTGATAGATCTGATTAGGATTCTAAGTAAACCTGTTTAGGATTACTGTAAGAGAGCTTCCATGTGAAACAAATTCATGGAGGCAGTGCTGTGGTCGGCACATTTGACACTGGGGAACAGGGCTAACATGCTCACTTTTGTTCTTCTGCCCTTGAGTGCTGATCCTGTACTTACATGTATCATTTGAACAGAGCTGTGATGTATTGAGATTTGGCTGGGCGGTGGCATTCCCTGTTTCGCTTGTGAATGGCAACACCTTGCATATCCCAGGATTCATAAGAACATAAGAACATAAGAGATGCCAATGTTGGATCAGGCCAAAGGCCCATCCAGTCCAACACTCTGTATCCCACAGTGGCCAGAAATACCAGTGCCATCAGGAGGTCCAGCAGTGGGGCCAGGACATTAGAAGCCCTCCCACTGTTGACCCCCCCCCAAGCACCAAGATGACAGAGCATCACTTGCCCCAGAGTCCCTATCTATACCTTGTGGCTAATAGCCACTGATGGGCCTCTGCTCCATATGCTTATCTAATTCCCTTTTGAAGCCGTCCATGCTTGTAGCCCCCACCACTTCCTGTGGCAGTGAATTCCAAGTGTTAATCACTCTTTGGGTGAAGAAGGACTTCCTTTTATCTGTTCTAACCCGACCGCTCAGCAATTTCATGGAGTGCCCACGAGTCCTTGTAACCTTAGCTTGTTATTTAGCTTTGTTTTTGCACAAACGTGAGACATCTTCATCATGTGACATGTAAATTTGCTCTTCAGCCTGACTACACTTTGAACTTTACCTTCCATTCCAGTATATTTGAAAAAAAGTGTGAATGCACACAAAAGCTCATTCCTTGAATAAACCTTTGTTGGTCTTAAAGGTGCCACTGGACCCTAAATTTGTTCCAGTGTCGGGGTGAGGCAGTCATGACAGCAACATATTTGCAGAACAGACTGCCAATAAAAACTACGTGCGAGCACAGAAATGGTCCAAGCTTAACAACAGAACTGAATCAGGCACAGGGCTATTTTTGGGCAGGAACGCACAGGAACGGAGTTCCGGCTGGCTCCCAAGTTGGCCACGCCCAGCAGGAACTCATTCGCATAACAGGCCACACCCAACAGCAGAAACTCATTAGGATTGGCTACATGAGGGGTGTGTGGCCTAACATGCAAAGAAGTTCCTGCTACAAAAAAGGCCCTGGGTTTTGACAACAAACAAGGTAAACAGAATAAGAAGCAAAAGGTGGGTGTGTCTGGATGAGCACACTTCTGGTAACGTGGGGGTGTGGCCTAATAGGCCAATGAGCTGTGCTGTCAGGGGTGTGGCCTATTATGCTAATGAGTTTCTGCTGTTGGGTGTGGCCTATTATGCTAATGAGTTCCTGCTGGGCTTTTTCTACAAAAAGAGCCCTGAATTCAGGCATAACGACTGGATGTGGAAAAGGATGCAAATGTTACCGAATCCTCAATCCAGAGACAGGGGAAGTGAAGATGAGGAGTGCTGTTCATTTTAAAGAAGGAGAGCAATCTTGTGGGTAGGTCCCAGACCAGAAAAACCATAAAGAGGAACCGACTAATGTGAAAGGGTATGATTCGTGGGTAACTGAAGAGGGCTGTGTAAAAGTGACTTTGGAAGCTGAACATATAACTGCACTTTAAAATGTTATTAAGTGCTGTGTAAACAGGTAATGGACTGAGAAGGGTTAATGGCTCACAGAGCCAGGGAGTCTTTTTTAAAAAAATCTTTTCCGGAGCCAGAGAGTCTTGAGTGTTCTCTCTGGCTCTCTCTAGACAGGCTGCTCCAAGGAAATTGGTTGGTTAGCATCGGTTGAGTAGAGAAAGACTCAAGAGCTGAATGCTGAGGGGAGGGCAGTCTGAATTCAGCCCTGACTGAGAAGAGTGTAGTACTGATGAGTCTGAGTCTAGCCCTGACAGAGAAAGGTTTAGTACTGGCAGAGTTTGTGCATAGCCTTGACTGAGAGCAGTTTAAAACAGATGGAGAACTGGGGTGGTTGGCAGGAGGATTGGGAAGATTGGAGAAGACGCCCATTCAGGCCTAAAAAAAGGGATAGATCTTCTAGCGAGAGAATTCCCTACCCAGTTGGAAAAGGGAGATAGCTCTGAGGAATGGAGGGATCCCTGGTCAGATGTGTTTGGAAACTGCCTTTTGAAACGTGAAGAGTCAGTAAACCTCAAGAGGAGTACTGGTGGGTTTAGTGAAGGAACTTGGGTACATAAGAACATAAGAGATGCCAATGTTGGATCAGGCCAAAGGCCCATCCAGTCCAACACTCTGTCACACAGTGGTCAGAAATACCAGTGCCATCAGGTGGTCCAGCATTGGGGCCAGGACATTAGAAGCCCTCCCACTGTTGCCCCCCCCAAGCATCAAGAAGACAGAGCATCACTTGCCCCAGAGTCCCTATCTATACCTTGTGGCTAATAGCCACTGATGGACCTCTGCTCCATATGCTTATCTAATACCAGACAGAGTATCCCTGCCTTCTGGAAACTAAAAGAATGAAATATGCTCAGGAAAGGAGTGTTTAGGAAACACTGAAACAAAAGCTCTCATTTTTAAGATTCTAAGTCACTGTGAAGAGCTTAAGAAACTCTCAATTGCTTGAAACATATGAATTACAGTCTGGGCCTATAATGATTTACCTCAGAAATTTAACCTCTGATTTCACCTGACTTTTCCCCTCAATGTTGAATGAAATAGTTTGTTATTTTTGAACTTTTAAAAAGCCTCAAGTGCCATTTCAGTGGTTTAAGTTAACAGGGGATCTCAACCCTTCCCTCAGGTTCCTGGGCTGAGCAGCAACATTTCATACTGCGACAGGGTGGGATAGCCATAGTTCTTCAGAAAAGAAGAAAATCGATAAATAGGGCTGTACAGTTAGAAAGGGAGAGAAAAACGGATGAAAAATCTTGCCTCTGAGGGAGGGAAGTGGGCGAGGTTGTCAAAGGATGTGTTTGCACCCCAGCGACAGAGCAGGCTTAGATTCTCAGTAAACAGGCCAAACCAGGAATTGAGACATCCAGAACAGAACAGCCATGGAGAAGGGCAAGAAACAAAGGAGCAACGCAATAACATGGCCTCATACATTAGAAACAGGCAATCTGTAATTACGATTTTTAAATAGATTTTATGAAGATACAAAGTAGCAAGAATGAACAGCTTTTAAAATATATTTTAAGAAGCCATTTCAAGTACAGATAACCTTGTGTGGTGTTTGAAGTTACAAGATAATACGTTAGCCTAGAATGTGCGCCCTTATCAAATGGGACAGCCAGCTGTTGTTAGGAGGTGATTTTAAAAACCTATAAACAGGGGAAGCTGGATTGCTTAATCACAGAATCATAGAGAACATAAGAAAATAGGAACATAAGAGAAGCCAATGTTGGATCAGGCCAGTGGCCCATCCAGTCCAACACTCTGGGTCACACAGTGGCCAAAAATACCAGGTGCCATCAGGAGGTCCACCAGTGGGGCCAGGACACTAGAAACCCTCCCACTGTTGCTCCCCCAAGCACCAAGAATACAGAGCCTCACTTGCCCCAGACTGAGAGTTCCTAAGAACATAAGAGAAGCCAAAGTTGGATCAGGCCAACGGCCCATCCAGTCCAACACTCTGTCACACAGGGGCCAAAAATACCAGGTGCCATCAGGAGGTCCACCAGTGGGGCCAGGACACTAGAAGCCCTCCCACTGTTGCCCCCCACAGCACCAAAAGAGTTGGAAGGGACCTCCAGGGTCATCTAGTCCAACCCCCTGCACAATGCAGGAGATTCACAGATACCTCCCCACCACCACCAGTGACCCCTGCTCTATGCCAAGAAGAGGGCAACATAAAACCCTCCAGGATCCAAATAAACCCTTCAGGAACCCTCCAGCTTGAGAGCTTCTTCTTGCTTTTTACCCACTCATCTTTGGGCAAGATATTTTTATGGACAAGTAATCGCTCTCCTAGAATTATCTATGTAGCAGTGATGTTTTTGTGAGTTAGTCAGTGCTGTAATACAGGATAAAATGGAAGCAGAGATTCTCCAATAGCATTACTTGTGTACTGTACCCCTAACAAACCAGATAAGTTGTTAAGGTGTACATCTCGCCAGGAATTAAAGGGCCTGATCGAAAAGCTAACTAGACACACACCTGAATGTGAACCAGACCTGGCCACAGTCACCCAGAACAATGCGCTTTCCGCCCTACCTCTGCTCAGGTTGTGGAGATGTGTCTGGCTCATCAGGTAGTTTTTCATTCTCTGCTCGGTAATCCTGGTTTCCTTGGTGTACCAGTCCAAGATATGGGGTTCCTCTTTCTCCACCTCCCTTCCCCAGGCCCCCTGAGATACTGACTTCCTTGCGGTGCTGTTGTAGTTACCGCCAAGCTGGTCATCAAGGTAGACCACGGCTGTGAAATCCGGCTCGCCCTGGTCAGGTTCCCAAATCACTGTGCATAAAAAGCGCAGGGAGTGTCCGGAGGAATCTGGAAAGGGCAGAGAGGCAGAGTTAAGGGGGCCTGCAACCACCACCCCACATCGCCTACGAGCCCTTTGCCCCCTTCACTAAGACAGGAAGAGGTTCCCTTTGCCCACCTTAAAAAAAAGTCAACAGCCTGCACTAGAAGTCTGGGGCATTCCAGGCCCCCACATAGGATGGCCAGATCAGCGCATTGTACAAAATTGCTTGTCACGTACAGATATGAAACACATTCATTTGGGTATTTTTCTCCCAATGCCTTTTTGGCCGCCGCAGCCATACACTACAGAAGTTGGGGAAGGATCTTCAACCAATCGATCATACCAGGAAACTAGGGTTTGCCAGGTCTCACCTCACCTGTGGACGGAGGCTCCCGGCTTCTCGTCGGGACTTTTCCACCACGTTATCATGCTAGGGCCGTCGCGCCCAATGCTCTAGCATTTGGGAGCAAAAACTCTATGGTAACCATAGAGTCTCCCCTGAATACTAGAGTGTTGCCACGTGATGGCCTGCGAGGGATGATCCTTGCGAGACGCTGCTGTTTGGGGGTGGGGCTCCCCCCACCGGTCATCTGGCTGGCGGCGGATTGCGGAATCCCCTGGCCAAATGGGGGGGGGATGGCAACGCTACAGGAAGCCCCCCTCAGAACGAAGACTAAGGCAGGTTCCCAGTTTCTTCTTTGACACAAAAGACAGGACCAGCCTTAGTGAGAAACTGAAGGGTACACATTTCAGGACCCTCAGGTAAGCTTTGGCCCACACCTTTTAAATAAATACATAAATCATCTTCTGCCTGACTTTCATCTTAGGTTCTGAGAATGTGGGGCTGGAAGGGTGGGGTGGGGGAACGCTCTGCCTCCACAACAGTTTGTGGTCCGGCACCTGCAAGAGAGCAGAAATGCCAAGTACAAGGAGGAATGGCTTGTTGTTCTCCCATTTCTGTGTACTAAGGAAGGAAGCACCTTTGACTGTGGAAATTCTCTTTGGCTAGATTAAAAAAAAAAAAAACCACAAGAGGGCCTCCTGATGTGGAGAAACAAATTCTAGAGCCGCCCTCTTCACCCTTTCCAGACCCAGGAGGGCCCTTGAAGCCCCGGCACTAGCAGGGGGGCCTCTTGAGCGACCAGTGCACGGCAGGAAGTACGGTAACACCCAGGCCTGTGGCCAGGATAGTGTGGCTTGTGGGGCAATTTTTTTCCCCTAGTGGGGCTGAAGTTCTCAGAAAGAAAAGCCATTTAATATGTGTTGTCGAAGGCTTTCACGGCCAGAGTTCATTAGCTGTCGTAGATTTTCTGGGTTCTGCGGCCGTGGCCTTGGCATTGTAGGACCCGACGTTTCTCCAGTAGCTCTGACTGCCATCCTCAGAGGTATAACACAGAAAGACGGAGTACTCTCTGTGTCTGTGTACTCTCTGTGTCACAGAAAGTCCTCCATCTTCCTGTGTTATGCCTCTGAGGACGCCAGTCACAGCTACTTGGAGCCAGTTTGGTGTAGTGGTTAAGTGCGCGGACGCTAATCTGGGAGAACCGGGTTTGATTCCCCCACTCCTCCACTCGCACATGGCTGGATGACCTTGGGCAAGCCATAGTTCTGATAGAGGAGGAGGAGATTGGATTTATACCCCGCCCTTCACTTGGAGTCTCAGAGCGGCTTACAATCTCCTTTCCCTTCCCCTCCCCACAACAGACA
The DNA here is from genome assembly GCF_001447785.1 of Gekko japonicus. Lineage (NCBI taxonomy): Eukaryota > Metazoa > Chordata > Lepidosauria > Squamata > Gekkonidae > Gekko > Gekko japonicus. The sequence goes on from NW_015169345.1 coordinate 38,269, forward strand.
CCCTGTGAGGTGGGTGGGGCTGAGAGAACTCTGACACAAACTGCTCTTTTTCAAGGACAGCTGTGCCAGAGCTTGTGACTGACCCAAGGTCACATCAGCAGGTGCAAGTGGAGGAGTGGGGAATCAAACCCAGTTCTCCCAGATTAGAGTCCGCGCACTTAACCACTACACCGAACTGGCTCTGATAAGAGCTGCTCTTGAAAAAGAGCAGTTTCTGTCAGAGCTCTCTCAGCCCCACCTACCTCACAGGGTGTCTGTTGTGGGGAGGGGAAGGGAAAGGAGTTTGTAAGCCCCTCTGAGACCCATTTAGGTAGTGAAGGGCAGGGTATAAATCCAATCTCTTCTTCTCTTCTTCTACTGGTGAAACGTCAGGTCCTCCAATGCCAAGGCCACGGCCATACAACCCAGAAAATCTACAACAGCTAAAAAGCTTTTTAACCAATAGAGAGCTGTTAGCAGGAGAGATCTCTAAACTGCAAGCTGTCAACCACTTTAGATGACAGTTCTCAGCTGGTGCAAGTTAATCTGCAAGCCTAAGCAACAATTCTGATAACAAGCCGGCAGGTGTATTTGGGGTGTGTGTGTGTGTGATGACTTCTGTAGTCAAGAAAACTAACACTTTGGCAGGAAAACTCTCTTAAAGGAGGTCAGTGTCTTGACACAGAGTTAGAAGGGATCCTAGAGGTCACCTACTCCAACCCCCTTGCTCAATGCAGGAATTAGTCAACCAAAGCACCCCAGTCTGCTTAAAGGAGCGCACACCTTTAAAAAAGCTTTAAAATGATTGAAAAAAGCATTTACGGGAGACATTCTTGTGGGGCTGTGGCTTAAGAAAGGGGGCAGAGCCTCCCCAGAGCCCCACCACAGCTACAGGCCTGGTAACACCCCAGTCATGTGACAGGAAGAGGAGAGTCTCTGAGCCTGCTGCTGCTAAAAAGGAATCCTCTCCTGGCCCATGTGACCTCACCAGGCTGTCCTGCTGATTGTCTCGGTGGGCTCGCTAAAGAGGCCCCCTGGCTTCCTGAGCGTGCACCAGATCCATCCCAAAAGCAGTAAACAAGACGGCAGCTCTGCCAGGTCCCCCCTGGTAGCCAGCAGGGGATGGGGAGGGGAAGGTTGCCAGCTCCGGGTCAGGAAACTCCTGGGGCTTTGGGGGTGGAGCCTCAGGACAGCAGGGACCTCAGTGGGGTACAATTCCATAGAACCCACCCTCCAAAGCACCCATTTTCTCCAGCGGAACTGATCTCTGTAGTCTGGAGATGACCGGCCCAGCAGGTGGGGATCCACGACCCATGAGTTGGACCCCTGCTCAAGAGGATGGCCATTTTCTGTGCTCCCACTTGGGAATAAACTGTATGGGTTTCAAGGGGTGGAGATTCTTGCAGTGGGGCGGGGCGGTGTTGAGATCCCCGTGGCTTCATCCGAAAGCGTCCGTACCTTTCGTTCCAGCCACAGAACTCCGAACTTCAGATACGGACGAGGGATCTAACGTCAGCCTCGTCTGAACGAGGAGCCCCGAATCTGCCTTCTCTTACGGAATGGGGCCAACACTCAGGAAGACAAGACTCCCGAAACTGGGGAGTGGATAAAGAAATTACTTTTTATGGCGGAAATGGGACAAAATGACAAGAAAGCTTAAAAATCTGGAAGCAGATTTTTTCGCAGACTGGACAGACTTTAAAGAATATTTAGAGAAATACTGGGATGTAAAGAACAACTTAATTTGCTTTGATAACTACTGAAAAAAGAATGATATTAGGATAAATGTATAAGAATAATAGTTGAAAGATATGTTACCTGTAGAATATGATTAACGAGTAAGGGGGAAAGGTGAGAATTTAAGATGTGGGCTGGAGGTTGGAGCACTGTGGGAAGTCAAAAGGGGTGGGGAAATAGGAGAAAAGGATGTATAACAATTAGTAGTATGATGTATGTTTGACCTCTTAATATATCCTAATAAATTGTTTTTTGGAAAAATGTTTTTGAA
>NW_015169345.1:43874-44675 GCF_001447785.1 Gekko japonicus
AGCATCTGCTTGGCATGCAGAAGGTTCCAAATTCAATCCCAGTTTGGTGTAGTGGTTAATATGGGAGAACCTGGTTTGATTCCCCACTCCTCCACATGCAGCTACTGGTGTGACCTTGGGTCAGTCCCAAGTTCTCTCAGAGCCGTTCTCTCAAGTGCAGTTCTCGGGAGAGCTCTCTCAGCCCCACCCACCTCACAGGGTGTCTGTTGTGGGGAGGGGAAGGGAAAGGAGATTGTAAGCCACTCTGAGACTCCTTTGGGTAGCGAAAGGCAGGGTATAAATCCAATCTCTTCTTCTTCTCCTCCAGTTAAAAGGACCAGGTAGGTGGTGATGTGAAAGACCACTGCTTGAGACCCTGGAGAGCTGCTGCCAGTCAGAGTAGACAATACTGACTGTGATGGACAATACAGACCAGTTTGGTGTAGTGGTTAAGTGCGCGGACTCTAATCTGGGAGAACCGGGGTTGATTCCCCACTCCTCCACTTGCACCTGGCTGGATGATTTGGGTAGCGAAAGGCATGGTATAAATCCAATCTCTTCTTATTCTCCTCCAGTTAAAAGGGCCAGGCAGGTGGTGATGTGAAAGACCACTGCCTGAGACCCTGGAGAGCTGCTGCCAGTCAGAGTAGACACTACTGACCTTAATGGACAATACAGACCAGTTTGGTGTAGTGGTTAAGTGCGCGGACTCTAATCTGGGAAAACCAGGTTTGATTCCCCACTTCTCCCCTTGCACCTGGCTGGATGACCTTGGGCAAGCCGTAGCTCTGGCACAGCTGATCTTGAAAAAGAGCAGTTTCT
>NW_015169345.1:44711-50048 GCF_001447785.1 Gekko japonicus
AACACCTTTGGGGAGTGAAAGGCGGGGTATAAATCCAATCTCTTCTTCTTCTTCTTAATGAGGGTCTGATTCAGTATAAAGCCGCTTCATAGAGGAGTACTTCTTCTTCTTCTTCTTCTTCTAGGTCTGATTCAGTATAAAGCCGCTTCATAGAGGTGTATAGGGCATTACAATGCTGACTTTTTTTTTTACTTCCAGTGCCTCTCCTAACAATTCCTAGTTTTTAGCTTGCTGTTCGAACCCCCTTGACATGGATACACAAAGCTGCCTTATACTAAAGGGGAGAGGAAGGAGACTCCTTCCCAATAAAGCGGAGGATTGAAGAGAGGCTTCTGTTGAGCCCGACGCCAAAGGAAATGCCCTTTGCAAATGCATCTCTTTGTGTTTCCGCTGCTGGATTACTTCCCCCTTTCTGGCGCTCCGTGGTCTGCTTGCCAGGACCGACATGTGCTCCAAATGGCTGAACTTTCCCTGCTCTCTTTCCTTTTAGAAAACACCCCCCCCCCCCAATCAAATTTTTTAATTCATATCTCTTGGCACCGAAGCATCCAACGTGAAGATCTGGAAGGACTCCCTTTTCTTCGAAAGCCAGATTTGTTGCAAAGAGTGCACTTGCCGTTGTTTGTTTATTTATTTATTTGTTTGTTTGATTGATTTTTATCCCGCCCTCCCGCCGAAGCGGCTCAGGGCGGCTTACAACAATAAAAACAATAAAACAATGCCTCTGAAACAATATACAATACATTAAAATCACAATTTACCCACATTATAACATACACATTATAATATACACAAGACGGCGACTATGGATGCTGACATACTCAATCTAAGTTGTTGAATGCTTGGCGGAATAACTCCGTCTTCACCGCTCTCCGGAACTTGTTAGAGCACTACATGACCTTGGGACACACACAGGACCTTAAATTCCGGGTCACAGAAGAGGGAGTCCTTCGGGATCTCAGTAGATTCCGGTGGGGTAGCCGTGCTGGTCTGAAGCAGCAGCACGAAGTTTGAGTCCAGTGGCACCTTCAAGACCAACAAAGTTTAATTCCGGGAATAAGTTTTCGTGTGCAGGCAGAACAACGTTTGAGTCCAGTGGCCCCTTTAAGGCCACCACAGTTTTATTCCAGGTCTAAGTCCAGTGGCACCTTTAAGTCCACCAAAGTTTTCTTTAAAGAATAAGCTTTCCTGTGCAGGCACACTTCATGTATCTGAGGAAGTGTGCCTGCACATGAAAGCTTATATCCAGAATTAAACACTGTTGGTCATAGAATCATAGAATGTTAGAGTTGGAAGCAATGCTCCCTCTAAGCTGTGGAGTCTTCTGAGCAAAAATCCTCCTTGGTGAGCTGCTGGCATTAAAGTTGTGAGCGAGCAATTTGGCTACTGCATAGTTTAGTTTGCTCTGGAGCCATCCTCCCTGAGCTAAGACAAAAATGTGTGAGCCGGAGGCTAATAAACTGTGAGCTAGCTCACTCAAACTCAGCTTAGAGGGAACACTGGTTGGAAGGGACCTTGCAGGTCATCTAGTCCAGCCCCCAGCACTCTGCCGGAGCATAGCCGAAAGATAGCCCTACAACATACCCGAAAGATGGTCATCCAGCCTCCGCTTGAAAACATCCAGCGAAGGAGCATCCACCACCTCCCGAGGCAGGCTGTTCCACTGCTCAACCACTCTTACAGTTAGGAAGTTTCTCCTGATATTTAGCCGGTGACGACTCCCTTGTAATTTCCACCCATTCGATCTAGTCTTGCAATCCGGAGCAAGAGAGAATAGATCCGCTCCATCTTCTACATGACAGCCCTTCAAATACTTGAAGACTGCAATCATGTCCCCTCTATGCCTTCTCTTTCCCAGGCTAAACAGACCCAACTCTTTCAGCCTTTCCTCGTAAGACTTGTTCCAACCCTCTCACCATCCTGGTTGCCCTCTTCTGGACATGCTCAAGCTTGTCAACATCCTTCCTAAAATGTGGTGCCCAAAACTGGACACAGTACTACAGGTGATGCCTGACCATAGCAGAATAGAGCGGAAGAACCACCTCCCGTGATCTGGACACAATGCTTCTGTTAATGCTTCCTAAGATTGCATTAGCTTTCTTCGCAGTCACATCGCACTGCAGGCTCATGTTTAGCTTGTGATCAACCAGAACACCTAGATCCCTTTCACAGGTGCTGCTGGTCAAAACAAGTCCCTCCCATTCTATATCTGTGCCTTTGATTTTTTTGTACCTAAGTGTAGGACTTTGCACTTCTCTCTATTGAAATTCATTTTATTTGTCTCAGCCCACTCAGCCTATCTAGATCATTTTGAATCCTGACTCTGTCCTTCTTCAGAATTAGCAATCCCACCCAGCTTCGTGTCATCTGCTAATTCGATAAGCATCCCCTCTATGTCTTCCTCCAGGTCATTTATAAAAACATCGAACAACACCGGGCCTGGGACCGAGCCCTGTGGCACTCCACTCGAGACTTCCCTCCACGTAGATGCAGAGCCATTTACGAGCACTCGTTGGGTACGATTTTTCAACCAACCATGAATTGCACCATCCAGCCCACACTTAACCAGCTTATCCTCAAGGATATCATGAGAAACTTTGTCAAATGCTTTGCTGAAATCTAGATACACTATGTCCACAGCATTGCCAGAGTCAACCATTTTTAAAGGCGCCACCCCGGACTCAAAATTTATGCTGCGTGCACAAGAAAGCTTAGACCCGGAATAAAACTTTGGTGGTCTTAAAGGTGCCACTGGACTCAAACTTTGTTTATTCTGGACCTTCAGGTTGGATACTTTGGTGCCAAGGAGGTTCCAATGAAGAAAGTGACCGGTTGTGTGTCTGATGGACAGCAAGTAGGCTGATGTAATACCCCCCCCCCCATTCCCAGCTGTGGGAGGGTGTCTACCCTGCCAAGCTCCACAATGTGCCAAGGCACACAGTTACCCAGAATCACCACCCTTCTTGTGCCACTGAAGCACACCCACGCACAACCCCATTCCAAAATCACTCACTACTAGTCAGTGTTCCCTCTAAGCTGAGCTAGTGTGAGCTAGCTCAGCCAGCTCACACATTTTTGTCCTAGCTCAGGAAGGACGGCTCCAGGGCAAACCTCATCTATGCAGCAGCAGCCCAATCGCTCGCTCACAACTTTAACGCCAGGAGCTCACCAAGTAGAATCTTTGCTCACAGGACTCCACAGCTTAGAGGGAGCATTGCCAGAGACGCCTCGGATGCTCCCGACCCACTGACGCTTCCGTAGGAAGAAAGGGCTGGAAGGGGTCCGCTGGGACCCCGTTTTCTCTCTGCTGCTGCAAAACGACGGACTCCGCCCCGCTCCCCCGTCGTCAGCGCTGACCGCACCTTAACCAAAGGCTACCGATCAATCAGTAAACAGGAAGCTCCGATTCCAGCAGCGGTCGGAATTTCTCGGCTCCGAAAATCAGATTTTCGCCCGGGCAAAATTTGCCCGGCAACCGCTGGCCGCTTTTTTCTTCTTCTCCTCCTATTGGAGGATCTAGCGGGAGCTCTCCCACGCCGTTAGCTTTGATCTGATTCTGAGAATCCCGCGCTGGAACTGGTCCGGGATCAAAGTCCTCCCTGTCCCGGGCTGCGCATTTTCTTCCCTTTGGCTTTGGACAGAATGTATTCTAAGGCATTTTAATCTGTACTGTAGTTAATAATTTGCTAAATAACGTTACTAAATAAAGTACTAATTTCAAGTGGGTAGCCATTGGTTACTATCGGAAAGTACAGCTGCCGGCATGGGGCAAACACTGTTTGGATCTACTGGCTCAAGTGGTTAAGACGCTGAACTGCAGGTCGGTAGTTCAGCAGTTCAAGACCTGCTGCATGATGGAGTGACTCACTCCTCCCGTCTCTAGTTCCAGCTCCTGCCAGCCTAGCAATTCGAAAGCAAGAAATTGCAAGTAAATAAGGACCACTTCGGGTGGAAGGTCACAGCGTTCCGTGCGCCTTGGTGTTTAGTCATGCCGGCCACATGGCCACGGAAACGTCTTCGGACAGCGCTGGCTCTTCGGCTTTGAAACGGAGATGAGCACCGCAACCCTAGAGTCGGATTCAACTGGCTTTCGAGCAAGGGAACCTTTACCTTTACCTTACTGGCAGGCCGGGCAGCAGATGGGATGGGGGTGGTGGTGGAGGCTCAGCGTCTCCTCTCTGGCAATAGACTTTGTTGCCATATTTGGAGGGCGTAGAAGTAGAGGCACAGGAAAAGGAGTAGGAGGAGGATGTATATTGTCACCTTGCTTATTTAATTTATGTGCCAAGTACATCGTGGGAAACGCCGGCCTGGATGAATCACAAGCCGGAATTAAGTTTGTTGGGAAGAACATCAACAACCTCAGTTATGCAGACGATACCGCTCTAATGGCAGAAAGTGGAGAGGTCCTAAAGAGCCTCTTGCTCAGGGTGAAAGAGGAGAGCACAAAAGTTGGCTTGAAACTCAACACCAAAAAAGCAAAGATCATGGCATTCAGCCCCATCACTCCTTGGCAAATAGAAAGGGAAAGTCGTGGAAGCAGTGACAGACTTCACGTTCCTGGGATCCCAGATCACTGCAGACAGCTACTGCAGCCATGAAATTAAAAGACGCCTACTTCTTGGGAGGAAAGCGATGGCAAACCTAGACAGCATGATAAAAAGTAGAGACATCGCCCTGCCAACAAAAGTCCGCATGGTCAAAGCAATGGTATTCCCAGTAGTCATGTATGGCTGCGAGAGTTGGACTATAAGGAAGGCCGAGCGCCGAAGAATAGATTCTTTTGAACTATGGTGCTGGAGAAGACTCTTGAGAGTCCCTTGGACTGCAAGAAGAACAAATCAGTCAATCCTCAAAGAAATCAACCCTGACTGTTCCCTGGAAGGCCAGATAATGAAGCTGAAGCTCAAATACTTTGGCCACCAAATGAGAAGGGAGCACTCCCTGGAGAAGACCCTGATGCTGGGAAAGATTGAAGGTCAAAGAAGACGGGGACGGCAAAGGATGAGATGGTTAGACAGTGTTATCGAGGCAACGAACATGAAATTGAGCAAACTCCGGAGGACGGCGGAAGACAGGAGGGCCTGGCGGGAAGATGGTCCATGGGGTCGCAAAGAGTCGGGCTCGAATGTGAAACTGAACAACAGCAACAGGAGTAGAGGCAAGTGCATGCCCCTTCAAACAAATCACACACAGATGCGCGCATGCACGCACACACACACGCACACTTAGGGCTGAACACAAGAAATCAGCGAGGATGAAATCATTTATTTATTTATTTTATTTGGACTTGTATCCCCCCCTCCCCACCAGCAGGCTCAGGGCGGACTCCAACTA
>NW_015169345.1:50391-53144 GCF_001447785.1 Gekko japonicus
CCAGAAATAGCAATAACAGGAAGAGGCCTTCTGGGAGGAGTGGCCTTACAGGGTTTATGAACACTGGACTAGATGGATCCTTGGCCTGATCCAGCAGGGCTCTTCTTAAATTCTTAGGATGAAGACAAGAACCTTGAACCTCGAGAAGACCCTGTCCTTGATTCTGGCAAAAGAATCTGAGGCCAATCCCAGATTCCTCCCAGAGGCAGACTCCGAGTTAACTAAGCAGTTTGGTGTAGTGGTTAAGTGCACAGACTCTAATCTGGAAGAACCGGGTTTGATTCCCCACTCCTCCACTCGCAGCTGCTGGATGACCTTGGGCAAGCCGTCGTTCTGTCAGAGCTGTCCTTGAAAAGGGGCAGTTTCTGTCAGAGCTCTCTTGAAAGGGCAGTTCTCAAAAGAGCTCTCTCTCAGCCCCACCTACCTCACAGGTTGTCTGTTGTGGGGAGGGGGAGGGAAAGGAGATTTTAAACCGCTCTGAGATTCCTTTGGGTAGTGAAGGGTGGGGTATAAATCCAATCTCTTCTCTTCTCTTCTCTTCTCAGCAGGCGCAAATCTGCTCCTCTGAGCCACCTCAGACTGGGTCCTTTGGCTGAGACGCTTTGAGAAGTTTACACCCAGGAGGGCTAGGAATGAAGCGCCTCCCCTACTGCTGACCTTCACAGTTCAGAGCCCTGTCAGGGACCTAGGAATGGCTTCACTGCCTTCTACAGACCCACAGGCCAGTGGCTGACAGTTGTCCTTGGAAGTAGCCACTCATCTCCCTCCTCAGATTTCGTTAGGGATAGGTCAGTCAGTTCAGCTTCCTTCAGCCTTACTATCTCTAGGCCTTCTTCTTCCTTACCTTCAAACCCTCCTTCCTGAGCTATCCCTCATCCACCAACAGCTCCTCCTCCCACCAAATCCCAGACTTTCCGTGAGGCCAGTTCCTTAATCAAAGAAACCACTTCTTCATATAGAAGCTGTGCTGGCTACTTTTCCGACACGTTCACCCTGAGAAGTTGGAATGATCGTGAACGTTCTAGGGAATCACATCCGTTCAGCAATATCTGGCTGAACGGATGTGATTCCCTAGAACGTTCACGATCATTCCAACTTCTCAGGGTGAACGTGTCGGAAAAGTAGCCAGCACAGCTTCTATATGAAGAAGTGGTTTCTTTGATTAAGGAACTGGCCTCACGGAAAGTCTGGGATTTGGTGGGAGGAGGAGCTGTTGGTGGATGTGGATGAGGGATAGCTCAGGAAGGAGGGTTTGAAGGTAAGGGGGAAGAAGGCCTAGAGATAGGATGAACCTTGAAAAGAACCTGGCCTCAATTCTGACAAAAGAATCTGAGGCCAATCCCAGATTCCTCCCAGAGTCAGACTCCGAGTTAACTAAGCAGTTTGGTGTAGTGGTTAAGTGCACGGACTCTAATCTGGAAGAACCAGGTTTGATTCCCCACTCCTCCACTCGCAGCTGCTGGATGACCTTGGGCAAGCCGTCGTTCTGTCAGAGCTGTCCTTGAAAAGGGGCAGTTTCTGTCAGAGCTCTCTTGAAAGGGCAGTTCTCAAAAGAGCTCTCTCTCAGCCCCACCTACCTCACAGATTGTCTGTTGTGGGGAGGGGGAGGGAAAGGAGATTGTAAGCCGCTCTGAGATTCCTTTGGGTAGTGAAGGGTGGGGTATAAACCCAATCTCTTCTCTTCTCAGCAGGCACAATTCTGCTCCTCTGAGCCACTTCAGACTGGGCCCTTTGGCTGAGACGTTTTGGGGAGTTTACACCCAGGAGGGCTAGGAATGAAGCGCCCCTACTGCTGACCTTCACAGTTCAGAGCCCTGTCAGGGACCTAGGAATGGCTTCACTGCCTTCTACAGACCCACAGGCCAGTGGCTGACAGTTGTCCTTGGAAGTAGCCACTCATCTCCCTCCTCAGATTTCGTTAGGGATAGGTCAGTCAGTTCAGCTTCCTTCAGCCTTCCTATCTCTAGGCCTTCTTCCCCCTTACCTTCAAACCCTCCTTCCTGAGCTATCCCTCATCCACATCCACCAACAGCTCCTCCTCCCACCAAATCCCAGACTTTCCGTGAGGCCAGTTCCCTAATCAAAGCAATCACTTCTTCATATAGAAGCTGTGCTGGCTACTTTTCCGACACGTTCACCCTGAGAAGTTGGAATGATCGTGAACGTTCTAGGGAATCACATCCGTTCAGCCAGATATTGCTGAACGGATGTGATTCCCTAGAACGTTCACGATCATTCCAACTTCTCAGGGTGAACGTGTGGGCAACCCGGCAACTGAGAAACGCCAATGAACGTCCAAAACCAGGGCAGGTGATATGAGGAACTGAGTGGAAACTTAGCCCTTAAGCCCACGGAAGATCAACATTTCAGCAGCAGGAAGCCGACCCAAATTGTTTGGCAGAAAGAAAAGAAAGACCTGCCCGAAACCATCAGCAATGCCGTCTGCCCCCTCTCCCCCAGCCAAACCAGCTGGAGACAGGACTAGGTAGACCAGCGAACAATGATGAAGTCTGATTGGAGTTTTTGAGGAGATCACGCATGAGAATTCCCTTTGGTCTCTTCTCATCTCTGCAGAAGAGAAAAAAGGGAGAGAAGAGATAAGCCAACTGCACGGAAGTGCCAACTGTGGAGCAGGGGCAGAAGAATCAAAGAGCAGGAAGGGGAAGCCAAGGTCACCTGGGCCGTTTGTCCTCTCAAAGAAGGGCTACCTGAGCAACCTTTCCCCCTGAAGCTCAACCCAAACACAAACAGTG
>NW_015169346.1:0-1089 GCF_001447785.1 Gekko japonicus
ACTCCTCCTCACGAGGAGGCAAACGCAGCGCCCAAGAGGCATGCTTGGGCTGTCTCGTGCGGGGCCGGATTGAGGGGTTATCTGCATTTAGTAACTGGGATGCTATCGTCCATCACTACGAACAAACAAACAACCTTTATTGGCATAACAACCGAATTATAACAGGGAGGAAACCATCTGAACATTCAAGGCCCTGTCTGCTGATGCATTGCTCATTGCCTAGCTGCAGGTACACAAATTTGGCCACAGTTTCAATCACAATTTGGTTCCAAGTAGATAATAAAAAAAATAATTTTGCATTCATCAGATTTCCCTGCTTGCTCTCTCAACAAGGGATCAATAAGTGTGGAACGTATAGCAAGATAATAAGTACAGTGCAAAAAAACCTTGTTCAATTAAAAACTATTAAACTTAAAAAAAAAAAAAACTTGTTCAAGGCTTTCTATGTCCCACCAATTACATGTGCATAGCCTGTTAGCATACAGTATTTTATGAAATCTCCCATAGAGAACCTCAGAAGGTAACACATTGAATCGGGCTAATGAATAAGCTCTGTGATAGTGCGGGGCTGTTAGGTTAAATACTCTGCTATATACCCACAGGGTAAAATCCCCAAGCCTAAGGGTGAATATCTACTTTTAGCAAGGCTCCTAAGATCCTGCATCTCAATGTCAAGGAATCTTTGTTTGATCTGTGCAAAGGCTGAACTTTCGGTAAGGGAAGATAAGTCATCAATACTGATCCCTATTCAATTGATTTTCTTTTCTATATGGTTTAACCACATTGAAGACTGAGATTTCATCAGCATGTGAAAAATAAGGCTACCGTTATTATTCTTAAAATTTAGATGTAGCCAAAATTTGATAGTATTAATCCATGCTTTAGTTTCAAGGAGCCTTTGATTAGTCTCCATGCAGATGGCCATATAAGGCACACACATGGGCAGGCCCAGTATTTTTTCCCTTTCTCCCTTTCTTTCAATTTCTTTCCACCTCTTTCTTTTCCTTTCTTTTCCTTTCTTTTTTTCCTTTTCTTTCCTTTTCTTTCCATTTCTTTCTTTCCTTTTTTCTACCCTTTCCCTCCCACTCT
>NW_015169346.1:1193-33863 GCF_001447785.1 Gekko japonicus
CTTTCCCTTCCTTTCCCTTTCTTTCCTTCATTCACTTCCCCCCTCTTCCTTTTTTCTTTTCTTTTTCCCATTTATTCATTCCCTTAAACTCTCCCCTGTTTGATTTATCTATGGTATGCCAAATAAAGGTTCTCTGTTCCTATTCATTCAAGATTGCTCACAACTTTTATGCTCGTAGATTTTTTTGGCTCACAGGGTAGGATTTCTGATCTCAACAGTTGACAGCTTAGAGGGAGCATTGTCCATGACTCCTTACTGTGACTTAAGAAACAGTTTCCTTTTTTCCTGAAGGAAGAAGAAGAAGGGTCTGAAAAGGAATGGCAGATATAAACAGACTTGTAAGAGTAGGAAGGGCACCAGCAGGGACTGTAGTAACAGGAACAAATATCTGGAGTCTTGATATCATATGGCTGATATGGGTAGAAACATGATTCAATATTTTACTGTGTTAGGAGAGCACTGGAAGGAAGGGCCTGTGCCCTGTTACTTAACTAGCAGCAAAAGCCTAGTTAAAATTCTTTGGAACCCAGTTTTTATTTCGCACTCTTTCTAGATGACTCTTCCCTGCTTACATACATCATTGAAGTTGTTAAAACTATGTGTATGTACCATTGTTGGAACCAAGGCTGATATGGAAGTTGGTAGCCCTGAATTGCCCCTAACCTTATCTACATTGGCACCATATTGATTGGTTTAACAGATAAGCAAGCTCCCTCATGGAGCTTATGCTGTATTTAAAGTATAAGTTGTTATAAAGAAAAAAGTGTCATTAATGTTAAAGTAATTGTGCTTATAACATTACAATATGAAATGTAAAGAAGGATTTTGTGCAAAGAGGAGTGTACCAGCAGAGGTCACTGGAACAGCTACTGGGCAGTCCCTGCAGCAGAGAAGGAAAGCCCTGGTACTGCTGGCGCAAAACAGTCATAACCTGCTTTGATATTCCTAGCCAGTATCATGATTCATTGTTGTACAAGAGGAAGAACAATAAGAAGAGAAGACTGTTGTTCTAAATGCAGTTATTTTTCTCTTGGGGGAGCACTCCTGTTCAGCATTTCAGAGCTGCACATTTAAATGGCTCTAGATTCTTTATTTTGTAGCCCTCCTCCCCTTTGGAGTATATGTGTGTGCACATGGGTAGAGGTGATTAACTTTATGAGGGATCTATGAATTCTCCACAGTTGTCCTGTCCATATATAAACTTTTCATTCAAAAATAAATTGAGTCTCCTTTGCAGCTAATCGGGAACAACTCAGGGTGAGCACTGTTACTCTGGTCAAGCGAAATCTGATATCTCTGATTCGCTTCTGGATCAGGTAGACTCATGAAGTTATTGTCTGTTGTTATAGAAAAAAGGAATCCTCCAGTAAGGATTTGTTAGATTTAGGTTTACTGGTGTACACATGTCTATTCTGCAATGTATGCTCAAAAAAGGTTATGTTAATCCTGAAGTCATAAAGCAGACTTGAAAAAAAAATCAGGAGAGGAGATTGGTATTATTTCTTGCGACTGAAAACAATGCATGTTTGTATTGTTGTCAGTTTTCTTTCCTAGTTACCATATGGAACTGCTTAGTACACTCAGAATAAGAAACTAAACATACTCTTGATGACGGATGCTTTTGCTAAGTCTCCTGTTGATAGGGCCAACTAGCAAAGTTGATTCACTCATTGGCACAATAAACATTCCTCAAGCTGCTTCCAAAATTCTCTGTATTTTAAAGATTGACAGACCTACAAGGGGTTGCAGTTAAGACTGGTGTGCTTTTAGATCTTTAGAGAAAATTTGTCATGTGGTGGTGGTGAAGCAAAATATTAAAAATAATACTTTAATGATCCAAGTAGGTCCCACATAAGGTTTTCAGAGGTTTTCAGGCCTTGGATAACCTGACTCTGAAAACTCTGACCCCCACCTTTTTCCTGTTGTTCACCTAAAGGCTTGTGGTTTTGAGATTCCTCTGAAGGCCTTTTCCTCTGCAAAGTGTGATCTGTTTAGCTAACTGCTGTTATCTCTGTCTCACTTGTGTTTGTGGTTAAGCTTCATAGATGCAAAGAATAAGCATTTGTAACCGCAAGCAAAAGAGAATGCACATCCAAGATGTTTCCTTTGATAAGGAAAGTGTTGCTATATGGTTAAAAACTTTCCACTGCTTAAGGCTTGTGGCGTATGATTAAAACCTGTATATAACTTTCGTAACTGCAAAGGTTGGGGTCTGGCTTTTTCAATAACACCTTGGTGTGTTAGCTAGACCAGGTACCTAATAAAGCTCTCCTCTTGAAGAAAGAATCTGTGTGGTCTCATATCTGGACAAAACTCTTCTCTCCCCGTGCTACAGTGGGCCTAGCCAGTGCTGTCCTGTACCCACCCACTACGGTTGGGACCCTGCCCACTGTTGCCTGCCTTCACTCCAATAGTCCAAAAGCCTACCAGCTGCCATTGCTGATTACCTGGTCCTTCTGATGGATTACCAGTTTGAACTACTATGTCAAAAGTATTTGTTGCTAAGGTTGGAATTGCACCACACTGTTTTATAAAAAAAATATTTTTAGAACAGTTTTTATTTGTTTGTTTTTACACACTATAATATAACTTTAGCTTTTGAAACAAGGGGGAATGACCTGTCTAAGGAGCTAAGAAATTACAGGAAAATAAGTTTCAGGCCAAGAAGAGTCTCACTTCTGGTACAAAATAGCTTGTGGGCTGTTGAGTCATTTGTTTGTGTTTCATGAAACCTGTGCCCTGCATGGGTGTTAAAGTGTATTTCTAAGCAGAGTTACACCCTTTTAAGCTGATTCTGTTCAGGGTTGCACTGAGAGAAAAAGGAGCCTTGCTGCTGTTTGCTCACCGACAAGCCACTGAATGACAGATTTATTTATTTATTTATTTTTGCATTATCTAATCCATTCAAAATGTTGAGTGATTCCTGTTTCAGTAAAGAAGGTTATCTCGGATAATATTTCATTCCCTTTTAATCTTGCAATTCAGTGATTCAAGGGGCAGGGGAAGAGACCTAGTTTACAAACTGACTTGTAAAAACTCATTCCCAGTCAATCAGCATTATCTTCCAGTCTATCACTGACAATTTGGTTTTGTGGGCTGGCAATCTCCATGATGCAATGCTTCACATTTCTCATATCCAAAACTACCATTATCCTCTTTGATAGAAAAATGCATAATTTTCTATAAATTGAAATTGTCTGCTTAGCATGTCAGATCCACTGCTCATCGCTAACACAGTCTCCATAGTGATTAATGAATAGCATTGTGGTCATTGTGGAAAAGGCTTGCTTTGCTTTGAATAGAAATGAGTCACTACAGATCATTCTCCCTTCAGTAATTTGCCTCTGAGGCAACCTTATTTATTCTGACCTTCATATTTTGACTTGCATTAGAAAGTCAAACATACCTCCCTTTGTGTTGAACCAAAGGATGCAAACTTTAGTTAATCCTTATCTAGAACACAACCTAAACAGGCAACCTTTAAATTTTTTTTTAAAAATTAAGGACTTGGATGAAGACTGCATTTCCTTTTATCAAAAGAATGCATGGACAAAAGGCAATGCTAAACTAATCCATAACTAATTCTAAAACTGTATCATGTATTTCAGCTGGAAGCAATAACTTAAATATGGATCTGTTTCCTGGAAAGCAAATAGCTTTCTGCTGACATCCTGTGGGTTGGAAAAAAATGCATGAACTGGAGGTGGAAATGGATTTGTATTCTCATGAAGTAATAAATGATGTGTCATCATTAATGGCCACAGGAAATGGTTGGCAGCTCAAGCAGAATAAGAAAAGGCATTGACAACCTGTCACTATCTAATGAAGCTAAGAGATTAAAGGTATTCAATCACCGCATTTTTACCAGGACGATTCTCTTTATTAAAAAGGCATTTATCTAACGATGCATTGAAAAGTTTTATCAGTGATTGTGGATGCTCTTATTGAGCATATCTAGATTGCAGAAGAGCTAAATAGCAAAGGTAGAACAGAACATCTTTTTTTGGGAAAAGCACTCATCCTGGCCAGATGTGTAATCTGCACAAAAAGTGTTCCATCAAACTTTCTCTTGGAAGAATTTAATCATGTTCTCCTGTGGAGCATAGGCAATATCGATAAAATATGTCATACACCAAAGTGGACATTTAGCAGAATTATTGACATTCATGACTGCCGGAGATGGGTACCACCTATCCATGATGGTTTACTGTGTTTGCATTAACAGCAAGTTCATTTTGTTATGTACAGTTGGAATGTGTCATTTGCATTTCTATCAACATGCCATAGCTGCACCATGCTGAAAATTTTTAGGTGCACCAGAACTGGGACCAGGTTTGGGCCCTAGCACTCACACAGAGATAGATGCCACGAGTGAAAAAGTTGTATTCATTAAAAATAAAAGTTATAATTTTATAATTGGGGTTGCTTGATTAACCACCAGGTTGGCACATGTGTCATTCATTTATCCCAAACAGAGAACCCACTATTTGACCAGTAGTCTGAGTTGCTCACAAGCACCCTGAGCCTATTACAGTATGCTTTTTTTTTTTGCATATTACCACTCCCCGCAGATCCATTGCTACCACCACACTGTGTTCTACCACCAATTGTTTAAATTAAGTATGAACAAAACCAAAAAAATCTCATCAGATCTCATAAGCTAAGCAGATCAGCCCTGGTTAGTATTTGGATGGGAGATTACCAAAGAAGTCCAGGGTTGCTATGAAGGCAATGGCCAGCCACCTCTGAAGTCTGTTGGGTTACCATAAGTCAGCTGTGACTTGACAGCACTTTCTACCACCCCTGCATTGCTGCAAAAGCTGTGGCAAGAAGAAGACAATAAAGGTCTACCACCACAGCTAATGCATTGCCACAAAACTGCTAGGCCACAGTGCTCAAGACAGACTCTGAGTCATGAAGGTGAGATGAGCTGATCCAGTGCTCAGGTCTCAAGTGATCGTGGCTGACAAAAAAAGAGGTATGTTCACCTGCTGAATGCGTTCACTGCAAAGTTCTCAGCATCCATATTTATAAGATGGAATAACATTTTTAAATGCTTATCACAGAATTTCTGTGCAATCCTGACAAAAACACATGCTTCAACAAAACCAAAAGACTTGTTTTAAAAATGGACTGATGAATTTTCTTACAGTTTACAACTGTATTCTGAGTGGCAAGAACCGATGATAAGTCTGTGGGGGAGGGGAAAACCATGAGTATCATCCAGCTGTGTACTGTTTGAATACATTAAAAGTGATCCAGTTAACAGGCTTGAGCTACTTTGCAAATAGTTGAGCAGCCCATCAAAAATCGGCTCCCTGTTTGCAGTCACCAAGCAGAACGTGAGCCAAACCGGTAGATGTTTATGCATTTTTAGTGAGGAGTGCTAAAGTGAAGAGGAAGAATATCACCAAGAACAAATCTTGGAAAGGCATCAAAGTCCCTGAGGTTAGACTTTGGTAGAAAAAAGCTTTGATAGGTTAGTATCAATACAAAGATATTAATGCATTTGTTAAACTGAGAGAAGCAAGATAGCAATAGATGATATCCTTTACAGTTTCTGGACCGCTATTAGAGGCACTGATGACTTTCCCTGTTTTGGGAATAGACTTTTGCTTTACTGGAATGATTCATTTAACCAGAATTTTAAACTTTGATTATATTTTTACACTTATTTTTGTAAAATCATTTTTTCTGTAAACTGTAAATCAAATTTCTATTAAAAAAAACCCTTCAGAATGTTCACTTTGAGTGCTCCAAAACACAGTTACATTGCCTGTTATTCATCACTGTTGTCTCAACACCATTTGTGACATTCAGAGATTTGCATCTTGTAAATGCTCATCATAACATGGAAATGAAACCCATTTTTCACTGTCATTCTTTATATATTATGCTTATTCCTACACACACACACATTTCCTCATACAACTTGTGCCAGCCATTCCCAAAGCAGCCAAAAGCCAAATGATCTGTTGGCTGCTTTCTAGATGAGATAAAATGTAAACTTTGGATAACACCTGTCATTTTCCAGTGCTGAGCTGCAACTGTAAGGTCCAGATTGATTTCTAACCAACCATTTCTTGAGCACATAGCATGATGTTCTGAATTGATTTGGCCTGCAACAAGTGTCTGCTGCTACACATACAACGTTGTATCACCAAGCTGAAGATCCCATCTCTTTTTTTTAAAAAACATCTTATTCAATTATTTTTGTAAACATATAATATTTAGTGCATCTTAATAAATCTGAGCTTCTGAATATGGAATTCTATCACTCTCCCATTGCTAAGTGTTTAGACACATAGAACACACAGAGCAAAGAGCTGCTTGCCCATAGCTACAGTGGGGTCATCTACCAGTCAGGTCAGAAGGTCATCTGTTTATGGATGGATGGATTCACACAGTTCTATTGCATTTAGGGTTTTATCTCTCTCTACTCAATATAGCTGTGGACAGGGTGGCCCACCCCTTGTTCCCCCTCCCCCTTTACCCATTTTTGGTTTGAGATTGAAATTCTGAAACTTGACCCAAAGAACTCTTTCTAAGTTTCTGGCACATTTGCGAGAGCTCAGAAGCATCCATTTCTAAGTGCTACGTTCTCAGACCCAGACATGGTCATACCGTTCATCATAATGGAAGATAACTGTAGTCTACTCCATTAATTATTGTAGGTACCTTCTTGTTTTTGCTGGTACTGTACCTTTGTAATCCCACTTGTGCATTCTTTATAATATACCTTGGCCTAGGTAGCTTGTTAGACTGAATTCTTTCCACGTCCTTATTAAAGGCTGTTATTCAAATGGGAGCTCCATAGAATATTTCTGCACTAAGTTTATTATTAAATAATTTAATTGCAGAGGGAGCGTATTGGTTGCCTTTAGTAAAACAGAAATGAGTAAGTGCTGACAGGTTGTGTTGGGGACACAACACCGCCTGGTGATTCCAGGCCCCCAGGAGGCAAAGCTTGCTTCAACCAGGGCCAGATCCTTCTCAGTGGCGGCCCCCATCTGGTGGAGATCAGGGCCCTGTGGGACCTTATGCAGTTCCGCAGGGCCTGCAAGACGGAGCTCTTCCGCCAGGCTTTTATATAGGGACCGCCACCTCTACCACCTCTACTACTACCACCACTGAAACAACGGGTTTGGGAGCGGTCCCCGGAAGAACTGCCACAATTTTGCATGGCACTGATGCTGCTGGAGTAGCTTGGACCATTGACAGGACAATTTCACCCTAATGAAATGATCGATACCATCTTCAGAGACCCTCTTGTTTGTATGCAGCGCTTTGTGTTTGTTGTGACTTAATAGTTTTTACTGTTTTATACTGTATTTATGTATGGGCTTGTGCCCCCATGTAAGCCGCCCTGAGCCCGTTCGCAGGGAGGGTGGGGTAAAAATGCAATAAATAAATAAATATTTGTGGATGTAATCATTTTTTTTTCTATGTGGGACCCAACTAACTCTGTGATTGAAATAGATTCCAAGATATCAGAAATTTTTAACCTGTTCAATCTGATTACTATTTATACTTCAATTTAAGGGTTTCCACGCCCCTGCGAATACCATGACTTTTGATTTCTCGAAGTTCAACAGCAGCCTATTTAGTTCACAATAATCACAGAAGCATGAAAGGAGTCTTTTCATGCTGATCCATGTGAGAGAAAGCAGGATGGTGTCATCCACATATAAAAACAGAGGCACATGAATAAACCCAAGTCTTGGACAATGTCCGTCCATTTCCTTCAAAAAAAGGAGCCAGATTATTTTTTTAAAAAAAGATTGAACAATGGAGCTAAGATGCATCCCTGCTTTACCCCCACATAAATCGGAATTTTTGGAGTTAAAACCCCATCATGAGGGCATCTTACCTGGCAAGATGTATTTTGGTGTGGATTTTAATCAAGGATAACAATCTCCGATACATCCCATAAGCAATGAGTTTTCTCCAAAGCAAATCTCTTGGAAAAGAATCAAAAGCACCCTTGAGATCCAAAAAAGCCGCAAATAGTTTGGAGCCCTGTGCTTTCTTGTATTTACCAGCAAGATGACTGAGAATTAAACAGTGATCTAAGTGTAGATTTCCCTTGGGAAAATCCAGCTTGTTCTGGCCCCAAAAATTTGATGTTCTGTCCGCCAAGTTCTAAGTTTATTGACTAGATGTCCTGCATAGAGCTTTCCGGCAATGGACAAAAGACTAATAGGCCTATAGTTGCCTGGTGATTGACAATCTCCATTTTAAATAGTGGGAACAGTATTGCATTTGTCAAGGCCTATGGCATAATTCCAGTCCTATCAATTTCTGTGAACAGAGCAGCCAGAAAGGGAGCGCACCTATCTGGGAATGTCTTGAACAGTTTGGGAGGGATTGCATCGGGCCCAGGAGCCTTCCCAGGTTTAAGATTTTTAATAAGAGATTCTACCTCCTCAGTCTGAACTGGGGGACAGTCAGGGCAGTTAACCAGACTTAGGGCAGGGTCCTCTGCTGAGTTTCCTCTGTCCATATAGCAAATTGACATAAAGTAATCGTGTCATTTATTAACTGAAATTGGACTGTAAACGACCTCCCTCTTTCCAAAGGAGTTCCAAAGCCCAAAACGTCTTAGTATTATTTTTTATTGTGGCCTGGAGTAGCTGATCCCATTGGTTTTGAATTAAAGCTCTTTGCTTATTACAAAAGGTTTGCTTGAGTAGATGTACATGGCAGCGGCAGCAACGGTGGCAACGCGAGTGAGGTGAGCAGCTCAAGCGGAGATTGGACCGGCGAAGCATGGCGGTGGGGCAATGCGGCAGGCCGTAGCCAATTGGGACAGAGGCTGTCTGCAGTAGCACGTGCCGTCGTGCACGGTGGGTCCATACCTGGAAGGAGTCGCTGCAACCGAAAAAGAAGATCTGAGCCAAAAAGACGCCGTCGCCCGGATTGAAGAACCTCCATAAGAAACAACAACAACTAAGACCCTGCCATGGGTGCCTGATAGGTAGACCCTTCCCCTCATTGTGTGTGTGGCCCTAGTAAGGCAATGTAATTAATAATTGTACAATGTAAACTGCTCAGAGCCCTTAGGGGGTGAGCGGTCTATAAATTGGAAGATAAATAAATAAATAAATAAATAAATGTTTCATCTCAAAATATTCCGAGGGCAAACTAGCTAAATTCAATTCTCCAAACTGCTGGTAAATTGCATGAAGGTGAACTTTCATTTTAAGGCATTCACTATCAAACCACACTGAGGTGCCTTGCTCCCTGTGGTCTTGGCAATTCTCTGATTGCATCCCGAGAGCACCAACAATCTGAGTCATGATCCTTTCATACATATAAATTATCTCAGGACTTTGAGGGGGCTTCCAGGACACAGCCATTACTTCAGCTAGGGGAGTTGAATTGAGAAAATCCGCAGCCTTGCAGACTACCTTGGATGACCAATAGATTTTCGGGACCCTACTTTCTTCACTCTGGGAGACCATCATTTCACTAATCTGACTTTTGGGAGCCAAAAAACGGCTAATAGCCAAGATCAGAGGGAAGTGATGACTTTCATCTCGTCCTTCTATTTTAAAGGACGTAACCTGTTCCACCAGAGACAGAGCTTCAAGTCCAGTAGCACCTCAGAGACCAACAAGATTTCCAGGGTATTTGTTTTCAGGACCAGTTTGGTGTAGTGGCTAAGAGTGATGGGTTTGATTTCCTGCTCCTCCACATGAAGCCAGCTGAGCGACCTTGGGTCAGTCACAGTTCTCTCAGGACTCTCTCACCCCACCTACCTCACAGGGGGTCTGTTAAGATGCCAGACCCCTGGTCCAGGTGGGGGTTCCCCCAATTTTTGGGGCTTAGATCCTCATCCCACCCCCGAACAGGGACATCACTGGGCAATATCCCCAACATAATGACACCACCCAGAAGTGATGTCAATGTTTCGCTTACATTTGGGGGGGGTGACACTCTAGTTGTGAAGCAGACTCAATAGTTTTGAAGCCAAAAAAACCAATAGAGTTTTAACCCCAAAACCAGAGTGTCACCCCCAATGTCAGCAACACAATGACATCACTTCTGGGTGACATCATTACACCACATGTGCAAAGCACACACAGCAGAAGATCCTGGCCTGGACACGGGAGTTCCCTGCCGAATCACAGGTAAGACCTGGCAACCCTAGTGTCTATTGTGGGGAGAGGAAGGAAAGGAGATTGTAATCTGCTCTGAGACTCCTCCTCCTCCTCTTCTTCTGTCTAAGCTCACTTCATCAGATAACATAAAATAGTTGATCCATAGGATTCAAAAAACCCACAGTTCTCATGGACCATACCTGTTTTAAACTGGTTGACTCCAGGAGTGGTATAATCTGTGCAGTCTGAAGAATTTACACATGGCTGAGATTATGGTAGGAACACTGTCTGCTTCTTCACCAGAATATCCAGTTTAGCAGTAAAGTGCTACTACAAGAAGACAGACAACCCTCTTGACAGGTAGTGTGAGAAAATAAAACATTTCTGCTTGCTCTTATCTCTGCAAGTTGGAATGCTATTATAATAGATCAGAGTTTATAACATGCGAGGAGGACTACACCAACAAAGGTACTCCGTAGATGGATAAATGATAGTTAACAAGTTTATTCCCAGTTCTGGCCCATCTGGACATTGTGAGTTTCCACTACGACGACCATTGCTGGTGCAGTCTCATATATGATGCTGTACAGTGTCTTGGCCAGGGTCAACATGCTAGCATAACTGTACAACTTGTGCTTCTGTACTGCCACTAATGTCCTTGCACCCTGTCTTACAAATTCATTGGCAAGCACAGTGGCTCATTGGATCTCATCTGAATGTCTTGTCACTAAAATGTAGAAAGATGACACATAGTTATTAGCATTTATAGGGAGGATATGTCTAATTGCAAACAGAAATTAAAAAGAGATTGGAAGACTTCAAATAAATCTATTATGATACTCAAGTCTTATCTCCTGACCTTTTATATAAATTTGTTTTATGTTTATACAGACTTAAATACATTATCCTCCGAAGGTTACAGTGAAACCCATCTTCTGTTGTACTGCATATTAAAAAAGATTTAACTTGTCACACAATCAATTCTTTATTTGTAATGCCAGTATTAAATACAAGGGATTAGGCATGCCATAGACATGATTTCCTTGAAACAGTGCATCATCCAAATTGGATTTTATATAAACTGCATAAAGCAAGATTTTTTTAAAAAAAAATGAAATGGCTACTAAATACTCCCTTGTAAGAATTAGATTTGTAAAACCTCCTATTGTAGATTTGTTCACTAAAATAAAACAGTTCAAATTGAAAATAATAATCATAGAATCTACAAAAATCATATTTTGAACAAAACTCGAGGAGGGGCATGTTGTCGGGCCAGGCCAGGGCTGGAGGTGGCTGTACTTGAACCTTGTGCTGAAGGATGTGGACAAGTTGTAAGTAGAAGGAAGCTAAAGTAGTTGGAAGTGGCAAGATGATGGTGCTTGGAGCATAGCATATAGCTACTACTGTTCTGTTGACAGTTCAGCTAAGTACTTATACTAGGACTAGGGAATCAAGAAGCTTCATGTTGCCTTTCAGTTGAAGGGGATAATGTTACAGATACCTATTCACTGGTGGGATATATAGACTATGAGTAAGGCTCTTGCACACCTCTCTTTACTTGCTTTTAGAAAATGCTGGAAGGTACAACAATGCATCATTTGCAGCATTCATAACCAATTTAACCATGTTGTGAAGGAGCACTTGGCCTCAGACTGGAAAAGTCCCATGGGCATCCTTCTGCACTCATCCTTGGCTGCCCCAAAGCCCTACCTGCCTGTTCCTATACATTCAATTCTTGCCCTACACTGACAAACTATTGTGTCCAGCCAGCCTCCCCATCTGTGTCCTCTTCCCTTTAGTCACCCTCCTTTCTTGTAGCAGTCTCTGCAGCATTCATGCTCACTGTCCTGTGCCCACCTGGGTGGGGAGTCCTTCCTTGCTATGCCTTCCATCTACTACCCCCCCAGTCAACTCCACTCCTTACCTGTTCTTCTTTCAGGGCAGCCTCTTCTGCTTTCCCTGGTACCGCTCTCATGTTCTGGTGTGGTTCCCCACCTCATCCCTCAACAGCTGCAGCACTAGAGCCCCCAAAGTCCCATCATTTCTTCCTGGGCAGTCATCCTCCCTGCCAAAGCTTTCTCCTGCTGAGTCCTCAGGAGCCATAAAAATGCCACGGCAACTCCCTGTGTGGCTGCTGCCTTCTTCCGGCCTCTGGCTTGCCACCATCCTGCAGCTCTACTCTTCTGAGCCATCTGTCCCCTTCATCAACTCCTCTTGACAGCCTTCCTTGACCAACCCTGCATTGGCCTTTCAAGGTGCTAACTGGCCAGCCTGCCCCCGCCCTCTCAATGGTGTTGGGTTGTCACTCCTGGCCCGACTGTTTTCACTTCCAGTCAGGCTGCTAGAGGCCCCTGCCCACCACTTAAGACCTGCAGACCTGGGATGCTGGGCACATATGTCTACATAATTAAGATAGGAACATCTACTTTTCTTCATGCATCTTCTGTCTTAAAATTAGTACATAGGAACATCTACTTTTCTTCCTTCATTACTTCATGCATCTTCTGTCTTAAAATTAGTAACTGGTATAATACCAGTCATGAACAACAATAATACAGAGGATGAGGAGTTGATAGGATTAGTTGTAAGAGCTCCAGACCTGTTCCTGTTACTGAAACCCTCAGTGGTAAGAAGAAGAAGAATGTGCCATTGAGTCACAACATGGTGGCCCCCATCCATGGAACATTTCAAGCAAGAGATGGGTAGAAGTGGTTCACTGGGAAGAATCCTGCTGTAAAGATTTCTGATCTTGAACCTCAGGAAATTATTTGGATTCCCCTGAAAAGCTAGTACCCATTTTGCTCATGACTCTATGTCCAGCAGAGCAAATACACCCTGCAAAAAATTCTGCAAAGATGGTGGAGAACTAGACAGCAGCTGGGATTTATCCCTTTCAGGTTCATGACTGCAACAAGGAGGCACCTAGGCCAGGGGAAGACAATATCGCTCAGCTGTCCTAGGACTTGGCAAAAAAAAAAGTATGTAGAATCAATCAATCAATCCAGTTACCTTTATTGGCATGTAACCCATGCAAACCCATATACAACAATGTAAAATCTAATTTCTCTGTCCCACATACTCAATATGGACACATTGTTCTGACTACCAGTGCAGGGTCAAGTCTCTGCAGGAATATTACATATCGGTCACCTGTTGTAGAACACTAGGCTACTTTTGGACTATGCCAGCATGGTTTGCCTTTTGGCCCAAGACTGGCATGGGAACAAACTAGACCTTTTAGACCATTTCTTGAGTGCTTGCATGGCAGCTTCCTGGATGAACTAGCATGCACTGGAGAAGCCCATTAGACTCTTGTTAGAAGGATGCATGAAATTTTGTGAGACATCCCACTCCCATGGCCTCATTAATCCACATCTTATAACACAAGTGATGGACACATTGTTACAGAACAATCTATTACCATTTTTTTTTCAATAGCAAGTTTGGATTGTTTTAACTGCAGCCAAGGAGAACTTGAAGTAGTTTACCTGTCTCTAAGAACACATGAGCAACTTTTAAAAAAGTAAAAATAAAAAATGAGGTGAACTCAGCCAAACGGTGGTAGGAAATGTAGTTGAACTCACATGCACAGATACATATGTGATTGGGATGAGTATGAATGAAATGAAGAAGAACATGTTATCTCATTGCAACCAGCTCATGGTGATCCCATCCATGGGGCATTCCAGGCAAGAGATAAGCAGAGGTGGTTTGCCATTGCCTTCTTCAGGGTAGTAGTCTTCCTTAGTGGTCTCCCATCAAAGTAACTGTGGCCAAGGAGAAAACAATCTTTTCCATGGGCTGGTTAATGGCTAGCCTCTTCCTCCTTCCTTCTACTCCTCTAAAACTTGACAGATGACAACACAATAAATAGTTTGGAGATAAATAAGTAGGTATGCTTGGGGAATCATAGGGTTGTTCTGTTGAAAAGGATAGACAGTGTTGTTGCAATATGTAAGAACTCACATCCCTTACAGACTAGCACATCTTTTCTTTTTGTTTATGTTGTCAGTGACTCATAGCAAAAAAAAAAAATATCTCAACTACGAATATCTGTTCTCTGGTTGAGATTCCCCCAGTTCTCCATTCTCTGGAAGTGTTTCATCAAGGTGGGAGTCTAATGCATCCCATTATAAAATAACTAGGAATAAGGCTCATTGTGGAAATAAATACAACGAGCTCTAGGAAGAGGCTCTGGGAGAGGGCAGCCAGCCTTGGGCACCTTGGTCAATTTGCTATGGTGACCTCAGCAGGATATAATGACAGAGAGTCCACCATTTTCTCCTGGGGAACTGATCTCTGCCATCTGAAGAGCAGTTGTAATTCTGTGTGATCTCCATCCCTCCACTGGAGACTGGCAACAATGGTTCCCCATGAGGGAATGCCTGGCTGGGAGGGTGTCTATGGCATTGCACCTGTCTGAGGTCCCACACCTCCTCAAACCTCACCCTCTCCAGGCTCTCCAGGCTCCATCCCTCAAATCTCCAGGAATTTCCCACCTGGAGTTGACAACCCTATCTCCCTCCCAGCCAACCATCAACCTACCATTATCTGCCCCCTGGTTCCGTCTTTCCATTCCCCCCCCCTCCTTCCTAGAGAGCAGGTGTTATTCTGAGTGTTCGCCAGCCCCCACCTGGAGATTGGCAACAATGGTTACCCATGAGGGACTGGCTGGCTTGGAGGGTGGATTCTATGGCATTGCACCTCTCTGAGGTCCCACCCCTCCTCAAACCTCACCCTCTCCAGGCTCCACCCCTCAAATCTCCAGAAATTCCCCAACCTGGAGTTGGCACCCTATCTCCCTCCCAGCCAACTGTCAACCTACCATTATCTGCCCCCTGGCTTCAGCTTTCCATCTACTCCCCCTCCCTCCTAGACAGCAGGTGTAATTCTGAGTGTTCTCCAGCCCCCACCTGGAGATTGGCAACAATGGTTTCCCATGAGGGACTGGCTGGCTTGGAGGGTGGATTCTATGGCATTGCACCTGTCTGAGGTCCCACCCCTCCTCAAACTTCACCCTCTCCAGGATCCATACCTCAAATCTCCAGGAATTTCCCACCTGGAGTTGGCAATCCTCTCAGAACTGGCCCCAATGAGTTTCCTCCCAAAGGCCAAAATAGGTGTGGAAAGGGTCTTTTACTGACAGAACCTGGTTGCCTAGCAACAGACACTGAGGAGAAGGTGCAGGGGGCAGGGGAGGGGGTTATGTTGAAAGCCCTTTTTTTTTACTGACAGAAGTTGGTTGCATACCAAGAGCCACTGAGTGGACAGTTAGTCACAATTAGGCCCACACAGGAGCCCAGAGAAGTGTCTTCCTCAGGAGAGAGTCCGGCTTTCCAGGAGCCGCAGCTCGTTTCCTCCAGGCCAGACACTCCCTGGCGCTGCCGCTGCTGCTGAAGGAAGGCGGGGGAGCCATTGAAAGGTGCTGGGCAGCCTTCTCTGTGGTGCAGCCACTGAGCTATTGCCCTGACAAAACGCTGGCCTTGCGGCCGAGGTAGAGAGGCTGCAAGGGGCAGCGAAGGTGAGTGCTTCCCCTGCTTGCTGCTGCTTACTAGGTCTGCCTCCTTCTCCCCCGTGGAGGGGTTGCCACTCCCTCGGTGGAGCATCCATCTCCTTTGCTGGCTCCCTCCAAACTGAGAGCAAAACGCTGGCTGCCAGCTCTGTGGGCTGGGCCGAGCCAACGCAGCGAGGCAATGCAGACAGGGGATTGGGAGTCCACGAGAGTGGCAGCTGAATGGGCAAAAGACTGTGGGAGCGTGTCCAGGAGTCACACCAAAACTCTTTTATATATAAGGAGAGATTTGCCAGCTAAAGATTCATTTGGTTAAAATTCAGTGGAAATGTAGGGTTGCTACAAACAATCTTGGTGCCCCAGAAATTCCGTGATACCACTTTCAGTCACTTTTCAAAAGTTTCCTTAGATGAGTATGGGGTTTAAGATTGTGTTTGCAAGAAGTGTATGAATTCACAGTCATTATCTGAAAGACTTAAAACGTATTTTTGCAACCTACTTCTGAAAACCTGACAAAAGCATGTTTGTACAGACTAAATTTCAGAATCATATTCAGGTTATCCCAATACTATTCAGAATTTGCCTACAGTAAACAAAATGAAAACCAGCTTTAAAATAGTTCTCGTTTTATAAAGATTTTTATCTAATATGTATTTTATCATTTTCCAGGTGCCACATACTTTTGCATGTGTTCTTTCATAGATATTCTTAGAGATTTGGCTTCTGGTTCTTTAGAAGCAATGTATTTTCATTAGAGAACTTGGAACATTTAAAATGCAAACATGATAAGCAGATGGCCTGGGAAGACTGCTCATAATATGCTCTGAGCTACACAGCATTTCATCCTCCAGTTCCTTATTTTATAATTTCCTATTCTTTTCTTCAGTCATAATTTACACATTTTAAGACTCATGTTTCAGATTTAAAAGGTACAGAATTTTTGCTGTTAATGATCATTTTTGTTCTACAGAATATTCTTCCTAAAACTAAATTATATGACTGCAGAATCTGTTTAACACACTAGCATTTTAAAAAGTGAGTGATGCATACACAGGTTGTAGGTTAGGAGTTCTACTACTCTTTCATTTAAAATGCCACCATTATTTGATCATATCCTCCAAAACCCTAGCTGTAGCAAAATGCATTATACTAAGGTAGTATATCTAGGCATAATGTGAATTTCTCCATGAACAGTTTCTATGTTCAAAGACAAGAGTGAGTTACCCAGTCTGTTCTCTTCACACCATACATCTTTGCATCAGGTTTTAGCAAAACTGTTTGGGCAAAAATGGTGCTGATTCAAAGAAATCAGCAGCCATTAGCATAATTAAATATGACTTTAGTTCTGAATAAACTTAGCGATCATGGGATAAGAGAATGGGTCCTCTTATGGATTAAAAGTGGTTAAACGACAGGAAACATAAAGCCCAGTCATAAAGCCCAGTGATTGGTCATAGGAATGTCATTTAAAGGTTTACGTCCCTTGTAAGAAAAAGAAATAAGTAAAAATTACATCAAACTAAGAGTACTTCAGAAATTATTAGTATACCAGTATAACAAAAAAGCCTCCTGCTATGTTAAAGATCAATACATTTATTATATTACAAGAAGGGGGACCCGCGATACTCGCGGAGGGGAGAAGCTCCACGGGAAGAGAAGGAAGCAGCTGCAGGTGAGCCTTCTCCCCTGCCCCCCCATCCCCGGCACCCACGGCCATGCCCACGCCCCTCCAAGCCTTCTCCCTCCTCCCCCCCAGCACTGGTGGCGAGGCCTGAACTCAGCCCACCAAGCTTTCTCCTTCCCCCCTTCCCTAGCAGTGGTGGTGGCGGCGAGGCCTGGCTGGCCTGCCAAGCTTTCTCCCTCCCCCCCCAGTGGCAGCAGTGAGGCCTGAGCTCAGCCTGCCAAACTTTCTCCCTCCCCCCCGGGCGGCGGCGAGGGCTGAGCGGCATACAGCTGCCAGCCGGCCAAGCCTTCTCCCACCCCCTCTCCCTCCCTGGCGGCAGCAGCGAAGCCATTCTCTTTTACTTTTGGGGGGATTTAAATATCCCCCACATATTTTTCCCAAGTTTTCAGATTTTTCTGCACATATGGGGATTGCCCCAAATGTGCAGGAAAACCTCCCTGCCCCCCAAGTGCCCCCGATGTGCTGATTTAGATATCCACACGGAGAGGGCCTTTTGGGAATTAGATATATAGATAAACCACTCAGTAAAATTTTAATATTTCTATCCTTTGTGCTGTTTATGTGTGCTAGAAGCACCTGCCCTGTTTTCAGCTAACTGTGGCCCAATCTGCATCTAGCATTCACACTGTTATTTTACCAAACTCACACTGGAGCAGAAAAAGATGCGGCTCAAAACCACATTCAAATACCCCAGGCCAATGCTGTACTGACTACAGAGTCCCCCCTGAATGGCCATAAAGCAGCCATAAATCTATGCAGACGATATCATAAAACCAAGAGATCAAATGAAGTGAAAGTGGCATGCAGTCTGGACACTGCCATAAAATCCAACAATCAATCAAAGTGAAAGTGGCATGCAATGTAGAGGGGAATTTCTGTTTCAAGTGGGTTTAGTAAAAAAGCAGAGTGAATGCTAGATGCAGAATGGGCCTATGTCTGGGAAACTCAGACTAGAACTGTATATGCCACCCCAGTCGTTTCAGAGTGGGTAAACTACTTCCTGATAAACAATCCAAAATTGGCCTGCATCAGTTGGGTTACTGTCTACACTGCCAGGGGTAAGCAAGTCACAGCTTTCATTTTCTTGTCTAAACCCTTCCATGGCCTATTGGGTGATTAGTGGTGGTCATGCAAGGCCTGCTGCCCATCCACAGTCAACTGCAATGCCAGACCACATGGACACAAACTCCTAACAAGATCCACCTGAGACTAGTTAACTCATTTATGGTCAATTGCAATGCTAGATTTACAACTGATATCTAGCCCACAGAGACAGCTCTCTAATATGCGTTTCTATGACAAGAAGGCATGGCCAATTAATGACATATGACTAATGAGGCTTCAATCAAATGATGGTGGCCTCATAAGGCCACCCACCAGTCCATGTCTGATGGCAATAGGAACAATTAGGTCCAGCCCACTGCACCAGCTCTCTAATGAAATTTTAATGGCAGCCATACAAGATTACAATTATAAGTTCAGTATGGTTGGGGCTAACCCAGTGTCTGAATGCATGTCCTAAGGTGATAAGGCATCTAATATTGACCCACAAGCAACTCTCATCCCTTCCCCATTGCCTCAGCCAGTTTGAAACCAAAGCCATGTACCAAATCCATGTACTTCACCTCATCTGACTTACCTGCCCTAGAGTCACACAGGAACCATTGGGAATTGCCTTTTAAAGAGCTGCAGGGGGCTCGTTTCTGCTTAGGAGAGCAGTGTGCAGAGTGCAGAAGCTCCCATCTCCCCCCATTTTCCCGAGCTGAAATGTTGTTTGCCCCATTTTGGAGCTTTATGTGGACCCAGAAAGGTATAATGCCTAGTTTGAACTTTGGGAGCCCTAGCCCTGTTCACAGTGACTTCATGTACAATCTGTATATGGTTGTACATTTTTTTTCTGTATACGTGCACTGAGTAATGTTCATGTTACATTTGAATACATGTACAATGAATGTGTGATTTAAACCCCACATTAATTCAATGACTGGTTCCCAGCGCCATTTGTAAAGTGAACACATGTTGGCTCATGCTTACAAAAAGATCTACAGACAGATATGCAGGATGTACGTGCATTCATTCTAACATGTGAATAGGGCTAGAAAGGGAACAGCAGGATAATCACCACCATAAAACACCTCCAAAGGATTTTCAAGGCAGCAGATGTTTAAAGGTGGTCTGCCACTTTTTGCTTCCATGTCACAACCCTGGTATTCCTTGGAAGACTCCCATCCAAACTCTAGCCAGGGCTGACCCTGCTTAGCTTCTGTGATCTAATGAGATCAGGCTAGCCTGGGCTATCCAGGTCAGGGTTTTAATGCTATCATGAACCTAAATTTCACATGAAATGAAATGAAATTAATGTCGTTAGCTGCATAGGTTTCCCTTTTATGAGCAACATTTGAGAAACTTACTTATCCGAGGCCAGTACTCAGGCACATACATAAAAATGGAATTAATCTCAAAATGTATCATGTACGCTTCAGAGGTGACCCTCAAGGCCCTGCAATATTGCTGAAAATCCAAGGCCTAGCTGAAACAAAGAGCCACATGTTTTGAGATTCCATTAAGCTTTCACCTTGAAAGCGGATATTCGCTTTTATCAAAAAGATATACCATTCTGTTCTTTATATCCTGACTAACCCCATTGTGTGCTTAATTATAGCAAATTAATTTCTGATTTCTTTGTCTGAAGAGAAACAGACAGTAATACATAGGAGACAAAAGAAATGTTCTCTTTCCCATTTCTGAAGTCTCTTTTCTTATTTCAATCTTTCCTCCCTGCAGCCTTTTAATACTTCAGGGCATGCTGCATGTGGGATGTTACTATCAAGGTCAAAAGATAGCTGAAGGAATTTATCATGGTTCTGCAGAGGGTGTATGTGAATCCTGGCAATACTTTTCCATTTTCTTGCCCTATTGTTCAAATGCAATTTGCATGCTGAAAACATTGCTTAGAGAAAATGATATTTAACTCATATTCTATGGAAAAAGGACTGAGGAAGCAGGGGCTGGGGTAATGTGAAAACAGAGTAGCAGCAATGAAGACCACAGATTAAATGAAAGCTCTACTATGAGTTCAGAGTTCCATTTTAAAACTGTGCAGCAATGGGAAAAGATAACCAAAACCTGAATTGCACATATTATTTGTATTACAAATGCCATGGTAAAATCATTAATGATTTTTCCCACTTAAGAACACCCAGTTTTGGTTCATTCAGTTCATAATGAAATTGTTCTACATAGATTTATTTGCCTCAAATGCTTCTCATTTAACATTTCTGTGGTGAAGAGAAGACTCCAGGAGAGGAAAATTGGTACTGACAAAAGGGCAGTTTTATTCTAGTAATGAAAGGGAAAACAGCAAGGTTCACAAATGTGGAATTGTATCTCCTATTACATACCTTATGAGTTCCAGTCATTGAGCTGGACTCCATAGATACCTTCTTCCAATGGCTGGATGGTAGCTATTACTGAAATTGTAACTACATATTATTTTTTTAATTTATAATTTTATTATTTTCTAATACAATAAACATAGTTTTATACATACAGGAATAGCCGAAAAGGCTCCAACAAGAAAGAAAGCAAACATCAACCTTTCAAATAGGTTACAATATTATATTGTAGCTACATATTGTCGGATAGTTTATTTGCATGGCGCACAATTCATCTGTAGCTTCAGTCGAAAGACAAAGGATCCAAAGGATCCTAGCCGGCCCAATCAAAAGGGCTAGCTTCCCAGCCGGGGGACCAATGGTCGTCCGGTTACTGTAAATAGCCTATCGGGAGTAGGGGGTGTGTTTAGGTGTACTTGGTGGCGGGTTTTCTGAACTCATATAAACCGGCCTGTGAGCTTGTCAGTTGTCTTTGTCCTGAACTAAATAAAGGTATGCTTAGCTGAAATCACTCTCCGTCTGCATACTTTTCAGTTACAATATTATATTGTAGCTACATATTGTCGGAAAGTTTATTTGCATGGCTCTGGGCACTAAAGTGAGAAGTGGCATATCAAGTAACCTGACTTTTTGTTCACACAGATCCAGACTCTCAAGGAATTGTCTTCTGGGGATTGGGAAGGGCTGTTGGATAGTAGGAAATGTGGCAAAACTTCAAGCTCCTTCAGCTGATGGATCATTGGATCCAAGCCATTTTTGAACACTAGTTAAGGAAAATTGACAATGTAAGCATCAAGACACATGCCCATGCTGCATCAATAGTCTATGAGTGTGCTATTTTGCTGAAAGGCCAGTAATAAAAATGCTTAGCAAACTCTATGGTGCTCATTGTATATTTTACTAGGATCATTGATATACACTCAAGGTAATGGCCTGAGATGGAAATAGAACCTCATTTTCCTCTACACATTACCCTTTTGATAATGTGATCAGTATTGTGAGTTTATGGTTAACAAAGATATCTTTGCACTCTGGGTGAGGAAATGTCATCAAAGAAAGCATGGATGAATACAGGAAAGTAATAACTGAAGGTAATAACATCTCATTTTGCTAAAATAGGGAAATTACATTTTTTAAAAGAGATCCTAATTTCAAAGTTGCCACGATCTCCCTCCTTTGCTTTATCCTTTGCTGTTTCTTAAATCTTTTGAATTTTTTTAAAAATATGATCCCATGTGATTCAAAACCTGTTTCCAAGGAAGAAAGCTTAATGTAATAACTGCTGATTAAATACTTATTTCCAGTAACACTGTTTCTGACATGTATGCAAGATAAATCACTTAAATTGATAGAGGGAAGGGTTCATTTTGTCTACCAAAATATTGTTAATTATTAGACCAATATCATTGTGACCCCACACACACACTCCCAGACACTACTGTGCTTCTAAAAATGTAACAACTTGTCAAGAAGTTTGGGAAAAAAGCCAACTTATTGTACTATCAGAAAGTTGTAATATCCCTAACATATTTTTGCCATGTTTTATACAAGCTTACCTACACATTCTCTTATAAGAAGAACGGGGAAAGTTGAAAGCAATCAAAATGGTTTGCACTTTAAAATTACATCCTTTTTTTAAAGAATTCCATGTACTATCACAGATATGCCTGAGCTCTGCTACTCCATACCTGTGAATGGGGATGGCCACAAACCTGCCCATGACCCCAAATTCAAGACTAAAATCACCTGGGTCATGGTTTACAAACCGAGGTGCGTGTGATCTCACCTCAGCAACCCTCCCATGACCCTCCACATGGTTTTCAGAGGTTTGGGTGTCTTGTGGTGGGATGTGTTGGTGTCGTCCATGGCACACATGCTGGTTCTAATCAATCATGATAGTCAAAGCAATAGGTGGGATGGACTTCTGCAGCCCTAGAAACACCAATAGTAGCCCTCCAAAGCTTGACAGGCAGTGCTGGTTGCCAATAAGAGAGCTCCCATTCTGCTCTTTGGGAGCAGAATGATATATAGCCCCAGCTCACACATAGCCATTGTTTTCCATCAGCAGCAGGTGGACCAGACATTAGAGACAGAGACAAAGAGGGAAGGGAACTGGCTGTGATTTCCCCAGAGAGTACTTTCCTGGGTGCACCTGCTTTGAGGGGCTATAACTCACCCCCCCTCAAATCCAATCCTCACCAAACTTGGAGGGGCAGGTAGAAGAGAGTCAGCTGGAGACTCGCTGTGAGTTTGGTATCTCTATTCTACCACAGTGCTATTCTACCACATCACAAACCTCACAAAATGAACCAGTTCAGTAAATGGGAAGGTCTGTGAAGGGTTGTGTTTTCTGTAGCCCCATGAACCATGAACTGAATGAACCTCCATTTTCCTGGTTCATGCCCATCCCTACCTGTGAAACCATTTAGACCAGATGGTACCAACATTATTCCAAAGTTTTATCATGCATGAGGAGGTTGGTTTCTATGTAGCAAAATACACTTCTGGCTCAAGAGAACATAAGAAATACAGAGTATGTAGAGTGTGGTCACTGTTGACTTTAAACATTTATATTAAATGATATTGAATATCTGTATAAGTATCAAAAGCATAATATAAGTGACAGTGTGTTGAATTCATGGGCTCTATTCCCCTTATGGGTGAGCCTTCCTCCATAGGAGAGAGCCTGCTACAAGTGGACAGATTCTTGCTCTACCTGAAAGAGGTGTGTTCTACCAATGGAAGGCTGCTTGTACCAGTGCCACTTTGAAGGAGAATAAAATACATCCTTGGCACCAGTGCAAGGAGTCTAATACTAGTGCTAACAACAATAATATTTAATGGGCATCAGGAGAAGTGGTCATGGACTATTGGTGTCACTTTTAGATATGTCCCCAAGTTATTTGGCATGAAATGGAGGAAACTGTTTTTTAGGACAGCATACATTCAGGCCTTTACTCCACAGTCATTTGTGACTATAACACTTGAAGAACACACCAGTGGCCAAGTACATAGCAGTTAGCAGTCCTTGACTATATTTCAAGAAACGTGATTCCCTGACAAATTACCAAATTAAACATGGCATTGTTAAGATGACAAATCTAATGTATCATTTTTAAGTAACAAAATTAAAAGGAAAGAAATCTCTTGTGAAGTATAAATAAACTATAAAAGACATAAAGCAATTTATGTATACCCAAAGTATATAATAAATATATTTATGATTAATAAAAAAGATTCTATGATGCTATTCAACAGCTGTGAAGATAAAACTATATGACTTTTGATATACTATCAAAATCTAGCTAGAGTTTGTGAAACACTGTATGGACAATTGAATAAAAGGCAATGCAATACATTTTATTCCTTTGCTAAAAACTACAGATTCATGATCTGTGGTGACATTTAATCTGTATGCTGTATTTACATCAGTGTACGTGCAAATTCACAACCCTAACTGTATTTGCATGATTTTGTCATGCTTTACTTCCATTGGTATTCATGTGTTTTAGAAATCCTGGTGTGGTTCTCTTACACGAAGTGAATTTTTTTTTCATATTTCCACTAAAAGATTCCTTCCTTTACTGAAAGGAACCATTAGATGTAAACACTGCTAGAATTTAAACAAGCTACTACAAAATTAGGTACCACCAAGAGTAGTGTTGCTTGTAGTCTTCCCCTCCCCCCCCCAGTGCCAAGCAGATAATTGTTGAGAGGGAGAAGAGTTTCCTAGTCTGCATCTTCCTGTAATGCATGAATGAAAGCAAAATGGCTTAATGAGTAGGGATATAGCCTGCTGCTGCTCTCACAAATCTCTGGAATGGGATCTCGTCTGCTCATGTTTTGACCAATGATCGGTCAGTCAGCAAAAAAAGAAAAGAAAAAAGGACTAGAATCCATCATAGGGAAAGTCCTTTAATCACACAAGTGACTGGACAAATAGTTGACAAACACAGCACAGAGCACTGGAAATTTGACAACAGCTACTGTAAAAACCAGCTCCAGGTCAGGAAAGACTGTAGAGACTGTCAGAAATCGTAGAGATCGCAGAGATTGTAGAGTGGCAGATTTTAGAGGTTGTAAAGGCTGAAGGGAGGTAGTTGTATTCACTCTCCATAAGTTCTATGGGAATTTTGCCACTTACACCAGGATTCTTTCTATCATAATACTACTTTTGTATAGGGTATACTGGAGAGGCTTCAAATATTTTATTTCTTTATTTAGATTTTTAGGCCACCCCTCCTTGCAAGCAAGGCTGAGGGTGGCTTACAACAGAAGAAGACATACAGTAGACAATTAAAAGTTAAAAACCAAGCATATAAAATAATATAAACACATTTATACCCCGCCCTCCCCACAATGCAGGCTTATATAGCACTAGTAATTCATCAGAATAATTGTAAAGATTGCAGAGACTGTAGAAATTGTCACAGTGTAATTATGGTGCTGGAGAAGAGACAGTCCCTTGGACTGCAAGGAGATCAAATCAGTCAGAAACCAACCCTGCCTGTTCCCTGGAAAGCCAGATACTGAAGCTCAAATACTTTGGCCGCCAAATGAGAAGGGAACACTCACTGGAAAAGACCCCGATGCTGAGAATGATTGAAGGTAAAAGAAGAAGGGGACGGGAAAGGATGAGATGGTTAGACAGTGTTATTGATGCAACAAACATGAAATTGAGCAAACTTTGGAGGACGGCAGAAGACAGGAGGGCCTGGCGTGATGTGGTCCATGGGGTCGTGAAGTGTTGGACTCGACTGTGCGACTTAACAAAGTAGAAGTACACTAGTACACCATACCCAAAGTCTCCATTTCAAGCCCTTCAGAGGGCTAGGGATCAGATAGCCCCAGAAGGAATGCCATGGACAGTGATGGTAATGTTATGCAGTAGAAGCAAACAGCAACAGGGCTCTAATAGTGTGTTTTTGAATTTCCCCCAGGTCCCACCTCCCCCAAGGGGATGCTTACATGGTGGGATGTACCTTGTGAGGGATACCGTGTCAACACTTGGCCAAACCTTAACCATCATTTACAGGATGTTGCACTGGAACCGCAGATTGTGCTGGGGCTGCTCCATAGCACAAGCATTTGACTAGTGATAGCTGAAGTTAGAGTGGAGTGGCTGAAGTCACCCATGTCTGTGGTTGTTTTCCCTGCACCCACCCCTTGCAAGTAGGGTTACACCAGCATGATATCCCACTGGCAACATGTTGATATACTTCCAGCCTATCTGCAAGTACATACCTACTGCTAACAACAGTTGAAAGAGGCACATCTCGAGATGCAATGCACAGAATATGTACACGAGGAAAGAGCTGGGGTTGACTGCAGGCATAGCTGGTATTTTAAGCTGCACCGTGTTTGAAAGCCAGGTCAGAAGTCTAAAGGGAGGCAGTTGTATTTTCACTCTCTATAATCTCTATGGACATTTTGCCACTTACTCCAGGATTCTTTCTATCATAATGGGCGATTCGGCATCTGGCATTCACTCCACATTTTCTAAACACTGAGGAAAAGCTACAGCTCAAAACCACATTCAAATACCTCGGGGCAATGCTGTACTGACTGCAAAGTCACCCCTGAACTGCCATGAATCTATGTAGAAGGCACCATAAAACCTGATGATTAAAGAAAGTGAAAGCAGCATGCAGTGTAGAGGGAAATTTATGTTCCAAGGTGGGTTTGGTAAAAGAACGGAGGGAATATCTCTGCTTTACAATATCCTAAGTGATTAGGAAACATGGTTTATGAATGTTTTAGTTTTTTAAAAACCTTAGAAACATTATAGTTTTCTCTAAAATTCTGACTTATGTCTAAACTGACCAGGATCTTCTACCTTGAATTTTGCTTTGGTGGAAATTCTAGCCTTTTAAATCATTTTTTCAAAAGTACATAAATAATTCAGTTGCATTTAAGTAGCATAAATCTTTTACATAAAGCACAAAATTTCAATATAGTTAAAACATATTTATACAAAACTACTATTGTA
This sequence comes from Gekko japonicus, assembly GCF_001447785.1. Classification (NCBI taxonomy): domain Eukaryota; kingdom Metazoa; phylum Chordata; class Lepidosauria; order Squamata; family Gekkonidae; genus Gekko; species Gekko japonicus. The sequence continues at coordinate 27,877 of NW_015169346.1, forward strand.
GAAAAAAGGAATAGCAACAAATGAAGAAAAAAGTGAAGGAGAAAATTAATGAAGAAAATATATGCATTAATGTTAAATCTGCTTTACTTTTTAAAACAAATCTATAACCAGTCTCTAACTCTTTCTCCACTTTATCTTGTGCTCAGTGCTATGTTACATTAATCTAAATAATTTTACGTCTTTCCACACTTTTCTGTTTTGGTTAATTCAAGTTTACATTGGTCATTTAAACATTAACATGTTTGGAGACAGTAGAAAAGAGTAAGAGTCCAGTAGCACCTTAAAAACTAACAAACTATGTGGCAGGGTATGGCTGAGTTCAGACTGGCAGTTTGGCCCGATATATGCACATTTCACAAACGGATTAAAGAAGAAAAAGAAGAGATTGGATTTATACCCCACCCTTCATTACCCAAAGGTGTCTCAGAGCAGCTTACAAACTCCGTTCCCTTCCCTCCCCACAACAGACACCCTGTGAGGTAGGTGGGACTGAGAGAGCTCTTGACAGAAACTGCTCTTTTTCAAGGACAGCTCTTATCAGAACTACGGCTTCCCCAAGGTCATCCAGCCAGCTGTAAATGGAGCTGGAACCGGAACAAAATCCGGTTCTCCCAGATTAGAGTCCACGAACTTAACCTCTACACCAAACAAGGGGCCAGTTCACACAGCCACCGCTGTCAGGCATTCCCCAGCCATACTCAACCCATCCTATGATGATTCCCTACCGCGTTAAAAAAGTACCAGGTGAAAGCAGTAGCTAAACCCTGGAGGGCGCGTCAATCCCACTTCCAGGAAGTGTGCACACTAAAAGCAGCAAACAAGCTGCATTGCTGCACCTATGCACATAGTTGCGTGTCATGGGATTGAAAAACAGCCGCTTACAGCTGCGCCACTGCCAGGGATGGACCAACAGTGCGAACGCTCCCTTGCGCCTCCTCCCCGGTATGCTCCTGTATCAGTAGGTGCAATGTGACCGGGAATCCCCAGCACAACTTGGTCCGGGTCTTTTTGCCCCACCTCCCTCATGCTTCATACTGCCAGTCTGTCCTCAGCCTATGTTTGGAAAAAAAATTTCAGGCTAGAGTCCACCTTATTATTTGGGACCTTTTTACAGATGGTTTCTCTCAGTCCTATAAAGTATGTGACCAGAAGAAGAAAGTGGAGTAAAATAATGTTAAATTGGAAGGAAATGAATACTTTAGGGAATGAGGGATCTTGAGCTTTGAATTAAAAGAAGGAAGTTCATATTCATTTAAAGGGAAAGATCTAGAAATGAAAGCTGAAACTGAAATATGTCTGAAAACTCATCATACCATATTTATAATTTAGTGAATCACATCACATTTTCTGAGAATTAGTAGCTTTGCTGTAGATTATTTTTTGCCTGAGAGTACATCATTATGTCTTTGCCTAGAGTTCTCTGATATTAATATACCATTATCCTTCCTATATGTCTGTCTATCGATAAGCCCTAGCATATTGGCACTTTCCTGCTCTCCCATTGGCTGTGCTGTGCACTCCATCAGCCATTGGCCTGTAAACAACCACTCAAGGGTACTCGTGTGCCATTGGCTGCGTGCTGGGTCTGCTTCTCTCCCCCACCTATTGCTGGCTTGGCCACTCTTCCCTGTCTGAATAAACTGCCAAAATGGCTGTCTCTCCTGACAAAGACACTTCTACTGCTGCTGTTTTGCTCCTTCGTATCTGGCTGGCTACTGAAATGGCTGTTCCCTGCTCAGGAAGAGGCTTCTACTGCTGCTGCTTCTCCTGCTTGGCTCCTCCATGGCTGGCTGGCTCCTGAGGTGAGCCACCGGCTGTCAAACCATTCTCTTTTCCTCCTGCTGTGGGGCTCACTTTCCACTCAGTGGATGTTGCTAGGCAATCAAGCTTGATTCTTTCAATAAAAAGGCAGGGGCAGGAGGCCCTTTCCAGGCCTACATTGGGGCCAGTCCTCACTAGGGTTACCAGCTCCAGGTTGGGAAATTCCTGGAGATTTTGTGGTGGAGTCTACAGAAGCCAGAATTTGGGGAGGGATGAGGCCTCAGCTGAATAGAATGCCATAGAGTCCACCTTCCAAAGCACTTATTTTCTCCAGAGGGAGAGAGATATCTGTTGTCTGGAGTTCAGTTGTGATACCAGGTGATCTTCAGGCTCCACCTAGGCCTAGCAGTGCCCTCTGGGTGACTTGATGACACCTGACTGGCATGACTTAACTAGGCATGGCTGCTTGCTCCTGTTCACCTGCAGCAGCCCCCCTAGGACAGCCAGCATGGTATAGCAGTTAGCGCTTCTGAGCATAGTCTGCCAGACGCAGGTTCTTGCTGTGGAAGCTGAGTGGGGGATTTCAGACCAGTCACAGACTTTCAGCCTAACTTACCTCACAGGGTTGTTGTGCAGATCAAAAGGGGGAGAGAAGAATGATGTAAGCTCCTTTGGTCCCCACTGTGGACAAAGAATGTACTTTTCCTAGGCAGAGGCTGTAGGGAGGAGGGAGGAGATGGAAAGCTGTAATCAGAGGGGCAGATAAGGTTGATAGTTGGCTGGGAAGGACATAGGATTGCCAACTCCAGGTTGGAAAATTCCTAGAGATCTGAGGGGTGGAGCCTGGAGATGGTGGGGTTTGAGGAGGGGTGGGACCTCAGGTATAATGCCATAGATGCCACCCTCCAAACCAGCCATTTCCTCCTGGGGAACCACTACTGCCAATCTCCAGGTGAGGGCTGGAGATCACTCAGAATTACAACTGCTCCTCAGATGGCAGAGATCAGTTCCCCTGGAGAAAACGGTGGACTCTGTGTCATTATACCCTGCTGACCATTATACCAAACTGACACTAAGTGCCCAAGCCTGGGGCACCTGCGTAGAGCCTCTTTCTAGAGCTCATTGTATTTATTTCCACAACGGGCCTTATTCCTAGTGTGTAATATTTAGAATTCCTTCCAAATTGACTTTGGCAGTATAACAAATCAAGGTAACTTGCTTTTAGCACCAGTGAGAAGAGTCCAGACTTGTCTTATAGAAATGTCAATTATAACTATTTTGAATCACTTAGAAGTCATTCACTTCATTATAAAATTGGATGGCTTGTGATAATTTAAAAGTTTTTGTTAATATACAGTAATCATTAGTTTCAAGAATGTGAACACCACTCAAAAAAAAGTTTGCTATTTTTAAACAAATACATATACATTTTCATGGTGAGGTGGGCTAAGCTGAGGGAATGTGACTGGTCCAAGATGAGTGACTGGTCCAAGGGCGAGTTTCAGGTTTCCCCAATCCTAGCCCAGCATTCTGGCTAACACACTATCATTGCTTCTCATACAGCAATTAATATATTGCATATTTTTCCACATATCTTCTTGACATCCATGTTAATAGCCCACCTACAGTTTTGTTTGTGCTCGACTTTCACATACTATATGATAACAAATGCAGAAAACAGTATGCCTGAGCAAATAAGCCTAGAGTAGCAGTCCTTTTTTATTTTCTTCTCTGTCATTCAGTAAAAATCCTCTGCATACAGATTAGCTATGTTTGCACAACATCTATTTTTGCTCTACCTGCTTGTACAATGACATAATAAATGCTTTGATAAAAGGATTACACAGTCACCCACTTTCAAGTTGCTTTTCTAGGTATCTATCTCACCACCATCCCCACAGTCTGTTTTAGAAAATCTGAAGGGTAGAAATGGTGGTCTTTTGGTAGCTTGCTTACTGTACTAGGCTGAATGATTAATGATATAAACTGGAAGTTCTTTTGGAGGCTTTCAAGTTCTTGTGCAATGCTATATAAGGTCATTTATTTGCAGTGTGTTAGCTGCTGTTGCATAGGTGCAATGGTAACTAATACCAGCAGGGGAAGCCCCATCCCCAAACAGCTCCCTTCTGCATTGATTTCACCAGCGTGTAGATGTCACCTAGTGGTGACTTTATATCGTTGTTGACGTGGATGGTGACACTCTAGTTTTTGGGCAAACTCTATGGTTTTGAGGGCAAAAAACCATAGAGTTTTGCCCAAAAACTAGAGTGTCACCCCTGTGGCAGCAACACAATGATGTCACTTCCAGCAGAAGATCCCAACTATGACCCGAGAGCCCCCCATCAGATTGGAGGTAGGACCTGGCAACCCTAGTCTACATGTACATGGGTTAAGGTGTATAATTTCTGAAGTATTAAATACCTTAAAAAGTGAGTTGTTTTAATAACTGCTACATGATGATACTCTGCATGATCCCTGTATTGAGAAGAATTCAGCAGCTGGCTACTAAAGATATGTCACAACACAAAGAAAGATAAAACAAATACTTGGCTGGGTCCAACTAGCTTTTTCATTCAATCCCCTTTAGTCTCTTCCACAGCCCATATTCTATATGGCTTTTGTCCATGTAGCCCCCCTATTTCCCTTTTGGAAGTAAAAGGGGATTTCCTTCTCCCTTTTTTACTAATGGAAAAATGGTTTGAGCTCAACCCACTATGTATAAACATTTTGAGTTAATATAATCCCAAAGTAAATGATTCTTTTTTTGGGGGGGAGATGAGTGTAAAATGTAGGTCAAACTAAATATTTTAATAGTATGTACTAGGGAGCAGAGGAAGGGAAAGATGAATGAATGAATGAACACTCTTCCAACTGAGATCCAGGCACTGCAGGATCTAATGCAATTCTGTAGGACCTGTAAAACAGAGTGTTCCGCCAGGCTTATGGTTGAAGGCAGTGACAGTTCTCCATATCTGATAGGCCTCCCCTCTCTCTCCTTCCTCCTGCTTCCCTCCACTTTTTTAAGCTAAACAGGTATTAAGATATGTATCCCCCTGGGGTCTTACACTGTCTTTTAATATTACAGTTGATTGTATTTATTGTATTTATTATATTTGGATTTAATAATGTTTTAATTGTATAATGATTTATATGATGTTACCCACCGTGAACCCCATTGTGCAGGGGAGGCAGGGTTATAGGTCTAATAAAATAAATACATAATAAATAAATGGGGAAATTGGTAAAGAAGAAGGCTTAGCATAAGGGTTGGCTCCAGGAGAAAAGTTTTGCTGATGGAAGGGAAAGTGATGCCAATTTCTTCCACATCATACCTACAACTCTTCCACCATGCTGTTTCTGGAGGTCTTCCATAGGGATGGGCATGAACCAGCTCATGAAGGTGTAAAAATACCTCTATCCCCTGAATTGATACTATTAGATCTATGGCAGGATGATGCTATGCCTGCAATACAAAAGGATTTAATTTCAACCTTATTGATGGCTCGTGGTTCAGGGTTTGTGAACTGAAATTTGCAGCAGGTCAACCAGCATAAGCTTTCCATAACTTTCAAGTGGTTTGTGGTGGTTTGTGAATGGACACATTTCCAGACAGAATGTCTCTGCTCAATCAAAAAATAAATATTTCTATATATCCTAAAACAACAATTAAAAGACACTCTCTATTCTTTTCAATTTGGTTAGATTTTATAGAATTTTCACTTGCAACTCCCTCAGCCACTGCTTCTGCAATTCCCCTAAAATACAAAGAAATAATAGCGTTATTTTAGGATATATAGCTACACCGTTTACATGTCAGTCCACACGTATGTTTAGAGTTTAATGGTTTAAGTTGTAGTCTGATTTATCTGCATTAAGATAGATTTGTATTAGAGAAAAAGACTCTCTATCAATAGAATGTTTTACAAAATGTATTTACCATGCAAAAGAGAAATGTATCTTCAATCTGCTTATACCAAGATTTATATCTGTATGCAGTGTTATATTTGTATGCAGTGTTATATAAAAATTATAAAATAAAAATATTTTTTTAAAAAGTTTACCAAACTTCCCCCTGACCTGGATAGCCCAGGCAAGCCCAATCTCATCAGATCTCAGAAGCTAAGCAAGGTTGACTTTGGCAAGTACTTGGATGGGAGACTGCCTTGGAATACCAGAAGCGGGAGGTGGGGGCAGGCTTTATTCAGCCACCTCTCTGGATATCCTCC
>NW_015169346.1:34158-53501 GCF_001447785.1 Gekko japonicus
CAGATGCACACACACTCACTCACACACTCACACACGTGCGCACACACACACATGCACATATGAAAAATACAAAAAAAAAACACCCCAAAATATTTACCAAACTTCAAAACAACGGGGGGGGGGCAGAATTCTCCAGCCTTGGAAACATCAATAGGGGCCCTGCAAAGCTTAATAGGCAGAGTTCCCATGCTGCTCTGCAAGGAAGGGGAGTGCAAGCTCTTTACATTAAGATATGTAAGCAAATATAAATGAAAACAGGAAGGGGAGTGCAAGCTGGCCTATATTTGTGACCCCCAGATAAAAGGCAGCATTGGTATCTGGAATGCAGAGCTTGTGTAATGCAAGCATGAGCTCTGCAAAGAAATGTGGAGGCTACAGGCCAATAGATATGAGCTGTCAGTGTGATGCAGTGATAAAAAAAGGCAAACTCAGCCTTGGGTTGTATTAAAAGGGCCATAACATCGAAATCGCAGGAGGTCATAGCCCCTCTGTATACTGACTTGGTCAGGCCACACCTTGAGTACTGTGTGCAGTTCTGGAGGACTCACTTCAAAAAGGATGTGGACAAAATCGAGAGTATGCAGAAGAGAGTGACGAGGATGATCAGGGGTCTGGAGACTGAGCCCTACGAGGAAAAGCTAAGGGCCTTGGGAATGTTTAGTTTGGAGAAGAGGAGATTGAAGGGGGACATTATTGCTCTTTTTAAATATTTGAAAGGCTGTCATTTGGAGGAGGGCAAGGAGCTGTTCCAGTTGACAGCAGAGGATAGGACCTACAGCAACGGGTTTTAATTACATGCAGAAAGGTATTGGCTGGATATTAGGAAAAACTTTTTCACGGTCAGAGTAGTTCAAAGGTGGAATCAGTTGCCTAGAGAGGTGGTTAGCTCTCCTTCACTGACAGCTTTCAAGAAGAGGCTGGACGAATATTTGTCAGAGATGCTTTAGGCTGGTTCTGCATTGGGCAGGGGGTTGGACTAGATGGTCTGTATGGCCCCTTCCAACTCTATGATTCTATGTGGCCAGAGGGAACAACGGGTAGAAGAGACTGGGTGGGGGGAGGAGGAAGAGGAGGAGCTGTAGCTCAGCACCTCTGCCTCAAAGAGCCCAAACAGGGAGAAGCCCCACTACCGTTTGTCACCGGTAAACTAGGAGGTCAGCAGTGGCAGGGATGCCAGGCATGCAATGTCTGCAGAGTCAGCAGAGATGATGGTCAAGGAGCACCTCATGGAGTCCCCTGAGCCTGCCGACACTGATCCCCTGGAGTACTGGTCATGCAAGGCTGTCATCTGGCCAAACCTCTCTTGCATGCCCATGAGTCTCTTCTCCTGCCCTCCCACCAGTGTCCAGAGTGAGCAAGTGTTCTCCTACCTGGGAGACCTTCTCAGCCCCCACTGCTCCTACCTGGACCCGGCCAGGGTGGACAAGTTGGCCTTCCTCAAGATCAGCCTCCCCCTGCTGAGCTACCCCTCTCTGGCCCCACAGAGTAAGATCCAGGTCTCTTGTTGTCCACCAGCATGTCCCCCCATTCCTCCACCTCTCTGGGTGGTCCAGCATGCATATTGTGGGTTGTGCTCTTGGAGCTTGAATGGGCCAACCCGTTTTCACTGATATTCTCCCACTGAGCAAACCCCGGGATAGCCCCCTTTTGCCCTCCAAAGAAAATCTCCCTTACCCAACACCTACTTCATTAAACAACATCTACCTCATAACACAACACCTACTTCATGAAAGAACATCCATCTCATTACACGACCATGACATCATAGAACAACATCCAGTTCAGCAAACATCTACCTCAACAAACCTCTGCCCATACAAGCAAATCCATGTTTGACTACCCCTTTCCATTGCATTTGTACAATTCACAACAGGTGATCTCTTATCTGTACAATGTGTTCTGCTAATGGTGGTGAATAACCAGAAATATCACATATGGGTGGGCTGTGACCAGAGAGTCTATGTGTTTGGGCCTCAGGGGGCCTAGGAGCATTGTGGGCACATATTGCTGAGTTCCAGTGTTTTCCAGGGGTCTCTGCCAAGCTTCCATGGGGTTACTTTGGGGAGCCTCTGTCAAAACTCTGGGTATATCTGCCTTTCTGTCCTTCAAACGTTCCTTTGGAGACTTGGGAGTTTCTACATGTGCTTCCATTCCTTTGCTGTACAGAAGAATACACCCCAGTTGATGGGTGTGTTCTGGACCTGTGTGTTTCAGCTGGGTGGGGGCTGTGAATCTTGTTGACATGCTTCCATTTCTTGTGTTGTGTGGCCAGAGTGCCTGTTAAGCTACCATGGGGTTACTTTGGGGAGCCCCTGTTGAAACTCTGGGGATGTCTGACTTTTTGTTCAACCTCCCTTTGGAGACATGGGGGGCTACAGGCATAGGGGGGATGCTTGCCTTGCTTCCAGTGCCTGGCTGGGGGAGGGTCTTCCCAGGTGATGTTGCCCTGTGAGTTCAGGGTCACTGGCTTGTTCCTGAGCCATTCCACAGACTTTTGTAACTGCAGAGACAGGACTGGGGAGACCCTTTGGGGGGGGGGGGGGGGTTTCATAATCTGGATTCCTGAAATGTAATCCACTCCCAACTTGAAGAGATTGTACAGGAGTGGGTGGCAGGGTAAGGTTCCCTGTGTGTTTGGTATATGTAGCTTGCAGGGGGTCCATTCTATACACTTTTGAACCTGCATTTGACATTTCCCCTCAAAGCACATTCCTGAGGGCATCTTCTTTTTTGGGGGGGATATCTTGGACTCCCTAATTCCAATCTGCACATAACATTAAGGGCATGCAGAGAAGCATCAGGAGGAGGAATCCTGTGAGTCTGATGTCTCTAGCTTGCACAGGGGCTGTTTGATACACTCTTGAACCTCCTGTGCCTGCACCTGTCATTTCACCAGAAAGCACTTCCTTTGGGGGCATCTTTTTAGGGACTATAACTTGGACCCCATAAATCCAGTCCTCACCAAACTTGGAGTAGAGGTAAAGGAGAGTAATCTAGAGATCCCCTGTAAATTTGGTGTCTGTAACATGCTGGGGGGAGTGTTCTACTGCATCATGAACCTCATGAACGGAACTGATTCATTTGGCTCCTAAAACTTTGTGACGGCTCGTTGCTCATGAACCGGGCATGCCGTAAAGCGATGCAAACTACAATTTCCCAGTTTGTGCCCATCCCTAATCCTCCGGGAGTAGAATTTGAGAGGCATTTGGGGCTGCAGCAGGAGGGGGAGGTGAGAATTCCTGCTTTGCTGATGGAAATCCTTTCTATCAGTGAAATCTTGTGCAGGATCAAATCCTGTATGTCCACTGAATATCCACTGTATTGCTTACAAAGTGTTAAGCTGCTTTTATCAGCTGCTTTGCACCTCCTTTGGAGAAGAGAAACAGGCTATATATTTTTTTAAAAAAAATAAAGGTAGGAATCCTACCGTGCAATCCTAAGAAGTTATACCATTCAAAGTCCATTGATGTCAATTGGTTTAGAAGGATGTAACTCTGTTTAGGATGTACTTAGGGTTGCACTGTTAGGGTGTTGATATGACCTGACTGGGAAGAGCATGTGTCAATGATAACTTACATATAATATCTTCGAACGGGTAACATGTTGCTAGATAGTACTATACAATAGTGACATTCAATAGCAAGGAGAGTCATAGTGATTCAGGGTTTCTGGGCCAAGGTCCAGGATGGGACCCCAGTATCACTGCCACTCCCTGGGGCCCACCTCCCAGCCTGAGCCACCACAGGCTCAAGAAAGGGAAATCCTTTCTATCAGTGAAGATGTTGTGTGGGATCAGACCCTGTGCACCCATTGTACAAGGAGCATGGATGTGTGGGATGGTTGAGGAGCCAGCTGCTGCCTGAGCCCTAGAGGATTTGGGGGCAGGCATTTGGGGATTGGGGACTAAGCCAACTGGGCATTGAACCAAACTGGGTGGACAGGTGTATATGCACATTGCCCACTGAGCTTCCCAGGTCTCAGAAGGAGCAAGGGGTGCGTCCTCCTAGCTATTCTTCTTTCCCTCTCTGTCAGCAGATTGGAGGGGGGGGCTGTATGCAGTCAAGGGCTAAGACCACCCCATTCAACACTTATGTTTTGGACTCACTGGCCAAAGTGACTGGAACTGTCTGCACTTTACATTATGATATGTAAACAAATAGGAGGATAAGACCACCCATTCAACACTTATGGTTTGGACTCACTGGCCAAGGTGACTGGAACTGTCTGCACTTTACATTATGATATGTAAACAAATAGGAGGAAATAAATAAGAACATACAATGTTCTTCATCTGTCTACATCCTCACTTTTTGATAAAGCTAAAAGATGCATTCACTTGTATAAATTCCTACCATATGAAATGTCAACTATAACTAGTCAATAGGGTTTTTTTAAGTCACATCATGACTTGTGTGTGTGTGTGTGTGTGTTTTAGTCAGTTTAATCTGAAAGAAAAGTAGTTCTATTTACTTTTATTCTCATAAACAGATTGCCTCAAAAATGTCAACAGCTTTAAACACTTTATTAATTCACCATAAAGCTTATGGTTGCAATTTCATAGAAAGTCGTATATGCATACCCTGTTGAGAGACAAGGCTGACTGAAATATTTACAAGCCTTCCAATATAAAACTTTTGCAAGGTGTTTGCTTTCTTTCTCATATCAGGATGTTTCAGTTCTTCTTCATAAAAGGTCATAGGTAAAGAACCGCTGCATCATAAAACATAAAAACTTAATTTTAAGAATTTCATCCAAAGAAAGCAATTTCCTAAAAGAGGTCAGAGGTAACTTGATTTCACTGGATGGATTTCTTAAAATTAAGTGTTTTTGTTTTAGAAACACAAATTTGTTCTCTTCTCTGTTTTTTTATAATGTCTATTTTTTATGATAAAGCTTTTTGAAAGTTTTATCCTACTCCCCCCCTTTTAAGGCTTCTTTTGAATTTCTTTGTATATTTGCATGGAATTAAAACACTTAATCAAAGTCTGTACAGTGTTCATGACACCACCTATAGAACTGCTCCCTGTAGAGATGAAGGGCTCTCTAGATGCCTAAAAGCAAATTTCAGTTCACAGGAATGGCCCTTTTCAGTTTTCCCTTGATAATCTATCCATACAGCTTTTTAAAAGAAAATCATGTAACCAAGAGTCTGGCCAGTTTCTTTAATAAAACACAGGAAATATATATACCCATAGACAAAATTCTTAATTAAGTGAAAGTGGTTTATAAGAGGCTAGAAGCAAATAAATATAGTGTAAAAACAACAAAAATATAGAATTAAAGCGAATGCCTTTCTTTGTTACTTGAATAAAATGAGGTCCAAAATATTCACGTGTTCTGATAGGCTTTCAAGCCATGCATCCAAAATAACTTTAATATCATGGTTTTCTCTGTCAACTTGGAACCTCTCCAGCCAAGCCATGTATGTCTTGCCCTGTCTTATTGTAACTGGAGGATCTGTTTGAGGTATTCAGTAATTATAGAGATGGATAAAAACTAAAAACAGTTAATGGGTACCATCAGTGTCACCCTAAGCAGAGTCACACTCTTCTAAGCTCATTGACTTCAGTGGGTTAAGAACAGTATAACTGATGAAAGTTGCTTATTCATGGCCCCGTCCACACGGATGAATTTGGGCCGGTAGAAGGACGGTTCGGGGACGCAGCAAACGGGCGCGATCCCACCACAACATCTGGGAAGCATAGTGCTTCCGTCCCCGAATCGGCCCTTCTGCCCGAAACAGCGCATCAACTTAGAACCACCTACCTAGGTGGTTCATCTCGACGAGGCACCGCAAGCCGGGCCGGTGCATCCCCGGCTCCTAGCCGAACTGCGCATGCTCTGACATGCGCAGTTCGGCAGGCTCCCTGTCTGAACTGTGTTTTCTCCCCAGCACCTGATCGTGCCAGGGAGAAAAGGCGCCGCGGCCCAGGGGATCAGTGGGATCCTGCTGCAGCATCTCAACTTTGGCGCGGCTTTTAAAAGCCGCGCTTTGAGCGACTTATCCCCTGCCGTGTGGCAGGGGCCATAATATTTACTTATTATTATTAACTTATTCTACATTCTATTGGTTTGAACTCCTGATACTGGATCTTGCTGATGCTTTGAGAGCACAGCTTTTAGAGTGCAAAGGCGTGGTCGACATTAAGCAATCATAAATTTGTTCTCCAGATTGTATATTTTACCTCATCTGCCACATCATTAAATATTAAGTACATTTGGATAAATTCTATTGTATTCTGAATGTATATATTGTGATACACTAGTCCAAAATTTAGATTTTTGAAACTCTTTCAGCCTTGAGGTTGTAGCCATCTGTTATTTTTATCAGTTTTATTAAAACTGAATTAACAATAAAGAGGCTTCACATAATCCATCTGTTTCTCTCCCACCCAATTAGAGGAAATAAAAGCATCCACCCCCAAGTATGCTACTAGAACTAACATCCAGATGTGCAGTAAAAGCTGTTACCTAGCACTTGATTATGCAGCATGCTCAGTTATTTGGCATTGCCCAGAGGGCAAGCTCCTCCCCTTCAACTGCCATACCCCCATATCTTCAGATGTGTGTGTGTGACCTATTCCTGCTTCACCAGCCAGCTTGGTGCCTCTGGCAATTGCTAGACTTCTGCCAGCTGCCACTGTGGTCTGTCATCATCCTCGGATGCCTCCTCCACCCCCCCCCCACCGACTGCCTTGAGCCGTTGGGAGCCAGCTCTGCTGCAGAGTTCACATGCACTTGCCTGGTTGCTCGGTAGAATGGCTCCATGACTCAAAGTATGAGGAATGTTAACTGTAGTGATTCCAGTGGATTTTGATTTGGTTGCTGTGGATTCCTCTGGGTAGGGGGTGAGGTAAAGCTTGAGTAAGCTGCACATTAACCAGAACCCCCATTCCCCATAAGAGATGGATAACAAAGCTCTGACTGTAGTAAGAGATAAGAAAGAAGGAAAATCTGATCATAGAACAAATTTAATCTTTGGAAGAGTACAGGAGATAAGGCAATGGGAATTTTAGCAGCTGAAGAATCTGGATTAACACCTGGAGTAACTGTTCAAAGCCAAATATGAAATCTTGCTGTATAAATGCAGTCATGGTTGAGAATGCAGCCATGTTTAGGAATAAAATCTGACACAGTGAATCCACAAAGACAGATGCCACTTTAATGTCGCTTTGTGCAAGCAATATGACTGAAAAACAGACTCGTGTTACTGTAATGTAGATTGCTTCTTGTAGTTTCAGTCACTTCAGCTGGTTCTGTAATCAGCTATCTACTGGAAATATGACTCCTACTGAAAAACAGCTACTCTTTAAGTGCATCACATGGCAGAATTAAAACGTATAGTTGCACCAGTTCTGTTGAAATATGGTGGGCACTGTCTCCTTAAAATGACAGAAATATTGCCTTGAAATTAAATCCAAAGTTAGTTCATTCAGCTACTATACATTCTTCTTATCAAGGAAAAATTGCTCTGTATGACTCAAAAGAAAGCTGCTATAGCAGCTCTCACAAAGCCAGTGGCCATCAAGCATTTCACAGATGTCAGCATTTTCACTGTTGAGTCACAAGTTTTTGGTTTTTTTCTAACTTTTAACCAAAAACACCAGCACCTGATAGATGTTTAAGAAAATGATTTTACCGCACTTGCCTCTTTATTTCAAAATAGCCTTGAGAAAACTGTTCTTCCAATGTAAACCTTAGAAAAAACTCCCAAAACTTTGGTGTTGGTCCAACTCCAAATTCATATACAGATTTTCATCTATTTCATCCCAATTGCACATCGTCATTGTTTTTTTTTTTAAAAAAAAATGGTGTGTAATTTTAAATTCAATTACTCATGAAATCCATAAAACTGATTAACAAGAAACTAAAAATTAGGTCAACTCTCCAATGTTGTGCCAATAACTACTCTAAAAGAGGATACAAAACTTAAAAATATAATAGTAATTTTAAGTGTCATTCTATTTTGTTGAACAATTGTTTACCAATAGTAAACCAGAGGCATGATCAAGTTGCATGTAAAACTAACTAGAGGTTTAGCTGCAAGTCAGTGGCAGCAAAATCCAGGTAATGGACAACATCAATGTAATCTTGAAATATGAGGGAAGGAAGCCCTGTACGCTCTCATCTGAGGTCCTTGAAACCAAGGTGGGATAATAATGTGGTAGGTTTGTAGACAGACAGACATTCACTCACTCACTATGGGGATATGGTTCTGACTCTGTGAATATAAGTAAGGAGGAACTTGATGTGAGTGGATTGTTTTTTGGGTGTATATAATTGTTCTGGATTGTTTTGGTCAGGCCTCACTCAGATATAGGCATGTACTTAAGAAGCCCTAGGCATCTAGTTCACTTTCCTATGTCAGATTATTTGATTCCTGACAAGAGGTACACCTCAACAATGCTTTGGATTTGTTGTGGGTCTAGTACACAAGTAATACTACTAGAGAATCTTTACTTATATTCTAATCTTTTATTGAAACATGACTATATTGCATACTTGACACTGACTTACTCAGCAGAAAATTATCTCATCCATTACTAATTACATAGATAATTAAAGAAGAGGAATTACACGTCCATAAAAGTATTTTACCTAAAGATAAGCAGGTCACATGCAAAGAGCCCCTTCTAGGAAAAACAGTTATATTCAAATCCAGTAACACCTTAGAGACTTACAAGATTTTGAGGGCATAAGCTTTTGAGAATCCAATGCTGGGAAGATGGTGAGCAGGGGTGGGGTGGCAACCTAAGTAGCAGCCAGGGCACTCCCAACAGCGACCCAGGACTTGCTGATAGGCCTGTAGTCGGGTTGAGTGGTCCCCAGCTTCCCAACCTCATTGCTGGCCTGCCCCTTCCACCCAGCAAGGACTTCCATGGCTGCCCTCACTCTCCCCCTCCCCATGGCACCACAAACAGGACCCTGGGTGAGTCTGGGCCCCAGCTTTTGAGAGTCAATTCTCCCTTTGTCAGATACATTTGTCAGTGTGTTGACTCTTGAAAGCTTATACCCAAAAAATCTTGTTGATCTCTGGAGTGCTACTGAACTCAAATCTAGCTGTTGTGCTGCAGACCAACATGGCACCCTCTGAAACTATCTTCTAAGAAGAAACTCCCAATTAATTCAACTTCCTCTATTTCAAGGTGTTTAAAATAATCTCAAAATAGCTAGCTGTCTCACTTGATGGGGTACATGTTATTGGCTAACTAATTATATTATAACTTCAAACACCCTACAAAAGTTATCTGTACTTGAAATATAAAAAAATATAAAAATATATTTAAAAATTATTCTAAAGTGTATTTAAAATAGTGATTACCAGTTTCTCATACATATGAATATATTTTGCCCCTCCTCTAAGTCTAGTGTAAGTGTTATATCTAGCATAGGACTATGTGTTTATCGGTAAATTTGTTTGTATTTTCCTTGCATATTGTTCACTGCATGTCCTGACTTCATACTTCTTTCCCCCTATATTCCTGGCTATATCTGTGAAATAATACTACTTCTTCCAAGAATGTAAATATGGTTACTTATAAACTTAAAACATTCAGATTTTATTCAGTGAATCTGAATAACCTTGTTTCTTTTTCTGTTTCCTCATCTTGTTTGGAAAGACTAATCTGTTTCATTTTATTTGTCATTAGGCACTGACTAGAAAGAATGGGAGAAGCTATTTACTGTTCACCTTTGGTTGATAGCCTCGAGCTGTTGATGGCTGGGAGAGCTAGATAATTTGAAATTTCACTTTTGCCTACATTTATGTAGCTGCTGAAAGTGGATATCCAAGAGAACATGAAGCAAGAACGGATTAAACATAATTGTAAAAATAAACTAGTAACTTTTGTGGAATACAGTTAGAGAAGTAAAAGAATGTAAAGATTTCTTTGGTCAGAACAATAAATATCCTAGCACAGCATCTTATATGTTCTCACAGCACTAAAGCCTATCAGACAGTAGTGTGTATGGATGGATCATTTCTCTGGACTAGCCATGGTCTGTGCTGAGCATAGTAGACTCATACTTTGTAGTTTTTAAGCTTCCAGGTTCTTAGGGTACTAGTGAAAAGAATGAGCAATGAACCAGGAAATCCGTGGCTCAAAGCTTGTCTTAACCATGAATTCACTGGTGGCCTTAGGCAAATTTCTCTCTTTTTTCTATCTCACTCATATGTACACACACATATACAAACACAAAATTTGCTGCATTATAAAAAGTCAGATGACTGGACCATTTAGATTAGTATTGCATGCCCTACTCGGACTGGTACCAGCTCTCTAGGCAGTCTTTCCCAGCCACTTCTCTCTAAAATCATTTCCCTGGAGATGCTGGGAAATGAACTTGGGATTTTCTGCATATAAAATGTGCTCAGCCAAAGAGCTCATTCCTTTTATTAGTCTTACCCACGTTCAGGGCCTATGCCATCTGCCTATTTTTTTTTTTAAGTTGCCAGTATTACTTAGATAATTTACATGAAGCGGTTTCAAAATGTCAGGAGAGTGCTATATAATTGATAAGTGCTTATCAGCCTAACCTCAACTTGGTGCTTACAGCAGTTGAATCTGGTAAAGAATGCCTGTTAATGGTGCTTTGTTTTTGCAGCAGTACTAATACAGTTAGAAGAACAAATATGAATCCAAAAATAGGATTTCCCTCATAGCATTTCTTCAATGTGAGGTCCTTACAGCTGCTGGCTAACCAGCCAAGGAGGCTCCCACATACCTCCATCATTATCTTTCCATGGAGAAACTGGCACAGGCTTTCTCCCAGCTGGTTCACTGTTTCCAGCTGGACCAAATCATCCACTTATCTTGTTCCAAGCAGTCCCCATTCCACTAGGGACTTCATCCCACCAGCACTTCTGTACAGTTTGTGGCTGGAGTTTTCCAGATATCAGACTTTACCAGGCATTTTTTTTTAAAAAAATGGCTCAGGTTTAACAAACAATGACTCTGTATCTCTAAGAACACCACTGAGTCATGTGATTTATACTGAATAAGAACAGATGTTGTTGGCTTTATAAGGGCTACAGATTTTAATACTTTTTATCATGTAAGTATCTTGGTGGAACAAAACTGTATTATGCCTATTTTGGTGGTATTTAAAAATGAATAATTTAATACAAAGCTTCTATTTATTCTCATTAAAATCCATCCCTCAGATTATTTAGGAGGAGGAGGAGGAGAGTTGGTTTTTACTTTGGTGGTATTTAAAAATGAATAATTAATACAAAGCTTCTATTTATTCTCACTAAAATCCATCCCTCAGATTATTGAGGAGGAGGAGGAGAGTTGGTTTGTATACCCCACTTTTCTCTGCCCTAAAGAGTCTCAAAGCGGCTTACAATCGCCTTCCCTCTCGCTCCCCACAACAGGCACCTTGTGAGGTAGGTGGAGCAAAGAGAGTTCTGAGAGAACTGTGACTGGCCCAAGGTCACCGAACAGGCTTCATGTGGAAGAGTAAGGTATCAAACCCATTTTTCCAGATTAGAGTCCACCACTCTTAACCACTACACCATGCTGACTCTCTGTTAAATCAGATATCTAAGAAGACTAGACTGTTAAATTAGATATTTAGGAAGACTAGACATCTTATTGAAATTTCTTGGGAACTAATTCCTTTTCTTCCTCCAGAGTTTCCCATGAGCAAACTTCCTGTCACTTTCGATGCACAAGACCACAGGTATCCACCACAAAGTATAATTTGTAATTGTGTTAGTCCAATTATTTTTGGATAATATTAATTACATTGATGCATTTCCATTAAGCTTGAGTTGGTTTTGAAACTGAGACTGCTTTGTTTCCTCTAGTTTATGACCTTTGTCAGGAAAGAGAAAATGGAGATTGACTATTAAGTCTCCTGTATTAATTCTCCAAAAGTTCAGTGTGTTTTGATATCATTAACTGTGGTGTCCTTCTGGGGTATTTGGCAGTGTAACTTATAGTGAGACAGTGTTATGGGCTGTGATATTCAATTCTTGGATTATTACA
Source organism: Gekko japonicus (assembly GCF_001447785.1). Lineage (NCBI taxonomy): Eukaryota > Metazoa > Chordata > Lepidosauria > Squamata > Gekkonidae > Gekko > Gekko japonicus. The sequence goes on from NW_015169346.1 coordinate 46,152, forward strand.
TGCTTGCCATACAGCTATCTCTCCCTTTCAGCTGACCCAGTGAATCAGTATTCTGAACTGGTGTCTGGAGATGGCAATAGATTGCATGAGGAGTGAACATGTAGAGAACTGGTTAACCGCATAAATCCTTGTGTGAGATGGGGTGACACCCAGAAAGATCAGATCCATAGTTCAGAGCAGGGGTCTAAACATTTTTGAACAGGCAGTCTCCTTTGGAATTCTGAGGGTGGTGGGTGCAGCCACAAAATGGGTACTGCAGGATGTTGAGCCAACCACATAATGGTGGAATGAGGTTGTGCATAACTCCATTAGTTGTGCATAACTCTAACCCTGGAGTGAGGTTGTGCATAACTCTAAGAGTAACTCTTCAACACTTCAAGCAGAAGTTCTGTTTAATAAGATGCCTTTTAAAATGAACACTTTGTTTTAAAATATTTTCTTGCATTACCTTCAGTTATGCAGTGAATATCCCTGTGCTATGGTAGCAGCTGCAGCTGAAGCATTAAAAATCTGGATTGTCAAACAGAAGCCCTGTTGAGCAAAATCATCCCCTCCTCCTCCTATCCACTTTCTGAATCCCCCCCCCCCCCCAGCTGTTTTGGTACTTGAAAAGGCATAAGTGGGGAAACAACATCACCTGGTCCCACCATGCCACAGACCCAAACATCATCTGACCCTCATGTCATTTTTAAATGGGTAAATTATTCTTCAAGAGGAAGAAAATTGGGCTACACTGAGCAATTTGCCAGCAAACAAAAAGGAAAAAAGATTCCAGGTGACAGCTGATCAATGCTCCCTCTAAGCTGTGGAGTATTGTGAGCAAAAAATTCTACTTTGTGAGCTACTGGCATTAAAGTTGTGAGCCAGTGATTTGACTGCTGCATAAACTAGTTTGCTCTGGAGCCATCCTCCCTGAGCCAAAACAAAAATGTGTGAGCTGGAGGCTAAAAAACTGTGAGCTAGCTCACACGAACTCAGCTTAGAGGGAACACTGCCGGCGCTGATAACTATATTGTCATACGAAGCCCCAACGTGTTTTGTTGTACAAGCTTGGTCAGAGAGATCAGAAGTTTCACCTAGTGCTGAACCTTTCCACAGCAACTGAGTTCTTTAAAATGTCACTAGAGGCCATGGGTTAACCCATGGCTGCTGTAATGTCTAGTTTGCCCATAATCTCACCCTAACCTACCTCATTTTAGGAGGATACAGTGAAAGACTGAGGTAAGCCGCTTTGGGTACCTTTTGGGGAGAAAGGTGGGGTATAAATGAAGTAAATAAAGAATAAATGCAATACACAAATGGATGTTGTACAGGCAGAATGTTAATTTACATAACCAAGACAGTACCCTGAGAATGTGGGATCCAAGCAGGATCTGAGAAACTGCAAAGTGTTGGTGTGTGCTTTGCTTTGTGTTCAGTTTATATACTCACTGCATGGATACAAAACTGCTGAAAGTAAATGAAAGGGAAGTTAGCATAGTAAAGGTGGGTTGAGTGTTAAAGTAGCATATTTTTGTTGTTGTTCAGTCATGCAGTCGAGTCCGACTCTTCACGACCCCATGGACCAGATCATGCCAGGCCTTCCTGTCTTCCACCGTCCTCTGAAGTTTGCTCAATTTCATGTTTGTTGCATCTATGACACTGTCTAACCATCTCATCCTTTGTCGTCCCTGTCTTCTTTGACCTTCAATCTTTCCCAGCATCAGGGTCTTCTCCAGTGAGTGCTCACTCCTTGTCAAATAGAAGGGGAAGTCGTGGAAGTAGTGACAGACTTCACGTTCCTGGGATCCCAGATCACCGCAGACTGTGACAGCAGCCATGAAATTAAAAGACGCCTGCTCCTTGGGAGGAAAGCGATGGCAAACCTAAACAGCATGATAAAAAGTAGAGACATCACTCTGCCAACAAAAGTCCACATGGTCAAAGCAATGGTATTCCCAGTAGTCATGTATGGCTGGGAGAGTTGGACTATAAGGAAGGCCGAGCGCCGAAGAATAGATGCTTTTGAACTATGGTGCTGGAGAAGAGAGTCCCTTGGACTGCAAGAAGATCAAATCAGTCAATCCTAAAAGAAATCAACCCTGACTGTTCCCTGGAAGGCCAGATAATAAAACTGAAGCTCAAATACTTTGGCCACCAAATGAGAAGGGAGCACTCACTGGAGAAGACCCTGATGCTGGGAAAGACTGAAGGTCAAAGAAGACGGGGACGGCAAGGGATGAGATGGTTAGACATTGTCATAAAACCATTTTCTCATGTGATGAATTCTGAGCAAATCCACTCTATGTAGGCTCTCTGCACATCACTTTTGGTCCTGTGAACTGCAGTTTAATACACAGGTGTTAAGTAAGTTTTCATCAATTCACATATTTTTAACAAGTAGGTGCAAAGAAAAAAAATAGAACCTGAGATATATATTTCAGATGTGTTTTTAAAAATCCTTTGACTGAAACTCAGAATCCTTTTACCAGCTTAGAACACTGATAGTAATTCTATTACCACTGCAATAGCCATCCCTTTCTAATTCTCTAGACACAATTACTGCACACCATGCAGAGTGAATACAAATTAACAGAAGAAAGAATCACTGCAAGGGCAGAAAAAAGCACAATGAAGCACGGCTGGAAAAGTTCCTGCAGGGGATGCTCTTGTACTCTTCTAGGTGAGCCAAATACATTTTTAAAAATTGAAAAGGAACTAGTGAAAAATACCTATAAGAGTTCTATATTTGAATTTTTTTGAACTTCTGCCTGGGGCAATTAAACAAAGACAATTAAAAATTTAATTAACATAGTTATCAGTATTTTTAACTGCACCCAGCTAGTTGCCACTATAAAGATAGCAATCAAGAGTTAGATCAAGCAAGGTTGGATTGTGCTTCAGTTTTGAGACAATAACCATTGCTGATAAGGTTGCAAAGCAGCTCTCATTCTGGAATGAAAAGAGACTTGTATTAAACAACCTTGTCACCCTTTCCCCCATCTGCACTGGTGACTGGGTATGCTCCAAATATAAAATCATGAAGACCTCAGGGGGAGATGTAATCCCAGTTTTTATCCAGCACCACTCTAAAGTGGTTCACTTCTTCAATGCTGTGTACTTTTTTGGGGGGTTATTCTTTTCTGTTACCTATTTTTGAGTCATGTGACTGGCAAATGATCAAGGGGATAGATAAACATATATATGTATAAAAATAAAATATTAAAACAATTAAAAGTTTTTAATAATAGCCTGACCAAAAACACACACAAAAAGACTTGACATACTATGTATTTGTTTAGGTCAGGGGTGTCGAACTCATTTGTTATGAGGGCCGGATCTGACATAAATGAGACCTTGTTGGGCCGGGCCATGTGTGTCATAAAATGTAATGCCAGGGAGCGGAGATATAAACTCAACATGAATACAAAGTTTTTTTTAACTTAAAATAAAAACATGCTTAAAACATTAGCTCTGTAAGCTGCAAACCTACTTTTGATTTATTGACATTCACCACAGAAATCTCATGCTCAGAATTCTGAGTCTAGGACCCAGGTTAAAACATGAAATGGCTGAGTGATTAAGAGAGTCTGGAAAAGCAAGCTATGATGCAGCAGAAGAAGAAGAACTGGAAGCAGGAGACAGCCAGTTCCACTGCGGGCCTGATGGAAGACCTCTGCGGGTCTGATCCAGCTCTCAGGCTGCATGTTTGACATCCTTGGTTTAGGTAGTCCATAGCTTTAAAAAAATATTTTTAATGTCAAGAACAACAGAAGATAACAATTGTGTGTATATATATGTATATATACACACACACACAAATCAATAATGAAAAAGCTGAAAAGTAATAAGACACATTAAAGATTCAGACACAGCAATCTGAAAGACATCAGATATAAATAAATGAACAGACAAGGCACTGGAAGAAGCTTTTGAAAACTAAAAATTCTACATATCTCCCCAAAGAAAGCAATGCACTAGTCAGCCTCATCTTTCTGAGCCAGGAATTCTATAGAGAAGGTATTGCATGCCAGCCATTCTAGTAGCCAGAATTACACCTTTCTAAGCCCATTACCCTCATGGACAATGTAACCTCTTACACCAAAAGATGCTCAAATTATCTTAAGAAGGCAATCAAAAGTAAAACGTACCTTGTTTTTAAGGTTTGTTTTGTGATGGGTTGAACACCTCAATATGATCACCCTGGTAATGAGCTATAATTCAAAATAAACATAAAGTATTTTTTCATCTTTGCAGCGCCAGTGCTCAACATGACAACTGACCAGGTAGCCAGCCACTGCTGTCTCAAACTCTCAGTTTAGTGGTTTTCTTGTATCATATAGAACCAAGATCATCATGGGTAGGTTGTGTACTATTTAAATACAAATCAAGACATTATAGCATCTTTGCTGCTTTTGTTCCTGCTCAGTTGGTGGCATTCATCTGTTTTCAGCATTCATCACTCTGGTTCAGCTCAAAATGGCTGTACTGAACTACAGTTTCCAGATAACAGCACAAAAATGAATGTAAACTAACATGAACACACACAGCTTTGGGTGGGAAAACTGGCAGTACTTAACCACCCACATTTGATATCTCATTTCAACCAAATGCATGCCCCATGAATGGCAAAGTAACTCAAAAAAGGGGGAAATGATGAGGAATTTTAGAAATTAAAACAAATTTAAGAGCGCAACTAAATGAGATGCTGGAGATTTGTGGCTCTGGTTTGGATCTGGATTTGCATAACCACAGGTCTAAGGGTTTTTGCTTATTTCCCCATCCCATTCCCCAGCAGCCCAACATTTCTCTGAGATCCTGTTATGTAGTATCAGTCACTGAACATTCTAAATTAGATTGGGACCAAGATCCTTGTGGAATTGCTGGCCAATTTGGAGCCAGGGTGGATCTGCCCAACAATGTTACCATATTTTAATAAATTTTGACATAGACCAGGCATTTAAATAAGTCAATTAAACCCACATTGTTGTTTCAAGTCCTTATATGAGGGTGCCTGGGATAATTTTAATGTAAATTATGCTCATGAACCAGGTGAGGTCTATACTAAACAGAACAAGCAACTTCATATAAAATTGTCATTTGATAATTGTAAATGTTATTATCAGCTTCAGCACCAAGCGTAAGGAACAGTACCCCCTGGGAGCCTTTGCAGAGTATGTGGCTGATTTCGCACTAGAGCTGCCTCGCTGTTGCGCCGCCATTTGCCCTGGTTCTATTGGTCAATTTCACACCCAGAGTCGCACAGCTGATTTTGACTTGCGGCTTTGCCCGATTTCCCCTGCAGTTTTGTGATCCTGTTTTTTGAGGATCAATGAAACTGCGGCGGAAATTGGGCAAAGCCGCGGGTCAAAATCAGCCATGCGGCTTCGGGTGTGAAATTGACCAATAGAACCGGGGCAAATGGCAGCACAACAGCGAGGCAGCTCTAGTGCGAAATCAGCCAGAGCTATTAACACTAGGCCTCTGCCCTGTTTCCATTATGGACTTACTAAGTGCCTGTAGTCAACCTACAGTCACAAAGCTCCCAGGTCTTGTTTGAAAAATGAAACTTAGTAGAGGGCCAATAGTTGAAACCTCATGTATACTTGTTGTAAGTAAAAATATGTGTTGTAAGTAAAAATACAAGAATGTGTCAATATTGGACCAATACTCCATTAACACTAGGCCTCTGCCCTGTTTCCATTATGGACTTACTAAGTGCCTGTAGTCAACCTACAGTCACAAAGCTCCCAGGCCTTGTTTGAAAAATGAAACTTAGTGTCAATATTGGACCAATACTCCATTTATATTGTACCTATATTATTTTACTAGACATTTTTCCTTATATATTTTTAGATACACAACAGTAACATCTTATACCACCAGTGCATATTCACTGGACACATTCCTAAGAGGCCTCATAAATATTCCTTTGAGTCTATTAATCTCACTTTGGAAGTAAGTAATATAGGGGTTTTCAACCACATTATAAGTAAAATTCATCACATTATGTTTTATGAATTCTTAAACTTGGGGCTTTAAAAAAAAAATTTGGAAAAAGAAGTGCCAGAACTCTCAAGAAGGAAATAAAGTTTTCAATCTGTATACTGAAAACTCATGAATTTTTAAACATTTTAAAAAGAATTTTGTTGAAGAGGTTCTGGAACTCTATTCCGGCACGTTCCCCCAGAAAAAAAAGCTCTGCTTAAACCTATTATTTCCCTTTTTTCAATAGCATTTCTTTTTTGGTCCAGTATTGACATAGTCTTTGCCAGTTCTTTGTAACATGTGCCTATTTGTACCTCAAATTAGTTGACACCTGAAGAAGGCCTGATTTGTCTGAAATGTGTTAGGTCATAATAATTGGTCCTTGTGTGTATGTTATTTGTACTTTGTAACGAGGCTTTTGTTGGGCCCTTATATTTTTTTTTAACTTTTCTCAAAATAAATAGATGTATTTTTACTTACAAGAAGTATATATGAGGTTTTAACTATTGACCCTCTACTAGGTTTCTTTCTTACCTATTTGGTTCTTGATTCAATTTTATTGGGTTGTTTTTTCCTCTCCTTCCTGTGTCTTTGAAAAGTGAAACTTGCCATTTCCCATGTAACCAATTGGGTTGAAGGTTCTGCCTTAAAAGCATTAAAGTAATTGGGAGGAATTCCTTCTAAACAGTAGAAAATACTAATACCTCCAGATAGTACTGGGTTTAGAGAGAGTGGCAACTGAGATTCATTTTCTTTTCTCATGGCAACATTATTTATTAATTTATGCATGTATTTATTATTTAGTTATAGTTCACCTTTCTCGCTGAGACATAACACAGATTACAGAGCGTAGGTCCAATGCAATAAAAAGGTGGGACATCCAATAAACAAAACATTAAGACTTGGATTGCAGAGATCTGAAAACAAGCAGAAATTTGAATATGTATCTGAAACAAAGCTAAAACAAAGCATAAGCATCAATATAATATGTAAAATTATGCAGAAATTACATAGTAGGCTCATGCTTATTTCAACATACAGTACATACTATACACAGTAGTATAGGCCACAGTCCCTACCCTTTTACCAAAGCATCTTTCTGAAATATTTGTCTGTATGTATGTATTCAGAAAGCATCTTTCTGAAACATCACTATAGCCCTAATTACCTGTTCTCACAGTCTCTGTCACATGGTGGGGCAAGCGTAGCCACCGTCTTCCCCCCTTTACTGCCACCATCACCACTTCAGGTTAAATTCAGCCTCTCTCTCACACATACATGGGTTGTCCAAAGCCAGCCTCCCAGGAGAGTCACTCAGTAGCATGCCAGGCAGCCAAGGAGGGTGGGTAAGAAGTTGTGTAGACCCTTTCAAGTATTGCAAAG
>NW_015169347.1:0-3398 GCF_001447785.1 Gekko japonicus
ATATCCTCAGTTTATCCCAGGCAATGAGGGGCAAACTGTTGGAAGAAAGGAGGCTTGGAGATTGCTTCATACAATCAGTGGCACAAACTGTGTTGAGTCTCAAGCGAGAAGGGCAAGACTATAAATAGTCTAAGTAAATGAAATTAATCAAGAGAGAACACTATATTGGTAACCGTGCTGCTTTGTTGTCGAGGTTTGTATATATGCATGTTTCAGTGCCCCCCTCTCCTGCAGTACCCCTGCATGAAGAACAATAGCATTTTAAGCAGTGTGCCTAACAGATACCTTCTCCCTGAAATGGTAGGGTTTTTCTTTTCTGTGTGCAGGGAATCTCTTTCTCTCCCTCTTTGGAGGAGAGTATACAGCGATACAGGTCTCACAAAGAGCCTGGAATGTTTGTTCTGGGGTTGCTGGTTGGGGGGCTGTAAGGTTTGGTTTTGCTGAATATGTTCTGAAAACAAGGCAAGGAAGCGAGACAGGAAGGAAAGAGAACAATTATTTCTTAATTCAAGGGAAATGAGAATGTTAGAGAAAAGGGTTCCACCTGGCCTTTGCCTTGATTTCCGTATTTTCAGGGGCTTTTTCCTATCGGGAGAGCAATCAAACAGACACCATAGATACTTACCTACCTCACAGGGTGTCTGTTGTGGAGAGGGGAAGGGAAAGGAGATTGTAAGCTGCTTGGAGACTCCTTTGGGTAGTGAAGGGCGGGGTATAAATCCAATCTCTTCTTCATCTTAGCCAGTTTGGTGTAGTGGTTAAGTGCACAAACTCTAATCTGGGAGGACCGGGTTTGATTCCCCACTCCTCCACTTGCACCTGTCCTTGAAAAAAGAGCAGTTTCTGTCAAGAGCTCTCTCAGCCCCGCGTACCTCATAGGGTGTCTGTTGTGGGGAGGGGAAGGGGAAGGAGTTTGTAAGCCGCTCTGAGACACCTTTGGGTAGTGAAAGGCGGGGTATAAATCCAATCTCCTCCTCCTCCTCCTCTTCTTCTTCTGAGTCTGCACTTTAGGACAGTCTTTACCTCTTGGGTTTGCAGATGCCATAAAAAGTCTGTTTTTATATATATAAAAACAAATATTTTGGCTTACCCTATGGCACTTTTTGATACAGAGGAACCAACCTGGCTAAAATCTGGCCCAACCCTATCAAAATCGCCCTTTAGTCAGGGATGGCCATTTCAGCACCATGGACAGTAGCCTGAGATGAAGAGCTCTTCTTGGAGGGTCACATACCGCTGAGTTCTGAAACTGAATCCCTCCAAAATGACGACCTTTTACTAGAAACAACCAAAACGACACAACAGATACCAACCTTTTTCCCTCTCCAAAACTTTTTCACCCGGCTGAATGTTTAAAAGGAAAAAAAAAGTGAGCTGGAAAAAACCAAAAGCAAATTATGTGTGAACTCTTCTTTTTGACATCCGGTGTCAAACAGGCAGCTTTGATGAAAGTAACTCTGGGGGGAACTGGTGCTAGTTGCGTCTTTAGCCTTTTTTTGGGAGAATGGCAACCTTCATATGAAAAGAGGGAGGTGAGGCGGATGATCGCCTGCTCCAGAGCTGTTTCCTCTCTGGAGGCAGTGAGTTTGGGAATGGACTCTGAAATTAAGTGAAGATAATCTCCTTCCTACCTTCTTTCCATGAAGCCTGCAAGGTAATCCTGTTCAGGAGAGCATTTGCTTGCCTGGTGCCAAATCTTCCATCTTTTCAGTGACAGGCTAAGACAGCCCTCTTTGCAGAGGCCTATATAGACCTCCCTGGTCATGCAGGGGCTTGATACAATTAACCAGGTCACTTTGGGTTGGGTCTTTTTGGGTCTGGTTTATTGCTTTTTAATATTTAATGTTCTGATATTATATCTTATTATTATCTTATATATGATCTAGCAGATGCTAATCGATTTTGTTCCTTTAGCAGATCACCACCTTCCAATGAATTATATATGCTAACTAAATTTGAAGCAATGTATTCTAACTTAAAATCTATTGCTTCGATGAAATGTGATGCCAGGCTGCAAGATGTTCCGGGCCCTGTTATGGCGCCAGCTTCCAAGAAGAAGAGGAGATTGGATTTCTACCCCACCCTTCACTACCCAAAGGTGTCTCAGAGTGGCTTACAAACGCCTTTCCTTTCTCCTCCCCACAACAGACACCCTGTGAGGCAGGTGGGGCTGAGAGAGCTCTTGACAGAAATGGCTCTTTTTCAAGGACAGCTCTTATCAGAACTATGACTTGCCCAAGGTCATCCAGCCAGGTGCAAGTGGAGAAGTGGGGAATCAAACCCAGTTCTCCCAGATTAGAGTCCACGCACTTAACCACCACAGCAAACTGGCTCTCACCCCTTCCTTCCCTCAATTCCCCTTCTAACCAGTGTCACAAATGCTCAGGAAGAGCCTGGCACTATTGTTCATATTGCAGCAGAGAATTCTCCACCTTCCAGGCCAATGATCCCGCTGGAACCGCATATTATAGCTGAGAAGAAGGATGTTAACTGTATCGAATCTGCTGATCAAACTCAAAGCGGATTAAGCTTTGAAAATTCTTTCCTGGGACTTAGCTGGCTGGTCTTCTCGTATCTCATCTTTTGAAGTCCAAGAGTTTATGAGTGCCCACAACATTGTCTTGCTTCAAAAAACCTGGTGTGTAGAACATATTCATTTTTCTGGTTTTGTATCCTTCGTTAGTCCCAGCTGTCCCCAGTCCAAGGGCGGCAGACCTCAGGGTGGTCCTGCTTGTCTGGTTTCCTCCTTTCTTAGATGGCACAGTTTAGAGCTGCTCTTAGATTATATGTTGGCCATTAAGTTTGAATTCAAGGGCCATCATCTGATCTTGCTTACCACCTATATTCCTCCAGGGCTGTCCACTGGTGAATAGTCTTCTTTATGGAAGGACATTGAGGCTGGGATACTTTCCATTTTACAAGACTATGTCAAAACATTTCTCCTGCTGACTAGCGATACAAATGCCAACATAGGATGCTGTAATGGGTCAGTTCTCCCACACCCCCGTATGGGGCTGATGCTGATGCTGAAGGAAGACTTGGACTTCCTAACCCTGAATGGGACTTCTAAAGACTCCAAAATAAACCCTGGGGTGTTTCTCCCCCCACTCATCCTCAAGTTAGGATTTAATATCCTTAATGGCATCAGAGATCTAGGGGACTCAAGAGAATTTACAAGAATCGATGAGACAGTGTAGTTCCCCAATCTCTTTCCTTACTGCTCTCAGTTCAGGGTGGGTGAACCAATGGGCAGTGTGACCATCGCCCACTTTATGTGGAATTAGCCTTGCCTTCTGGCGAGAAGCTAGACCAACAACTGGAGATAATCTGAACAGGCAATGTTTTGACGAGAGCCTGTTGGGACACTAATGAATCCAAGGAGGCCTCTAATATCTATT
>NW_015169347.1:6841-8190 GCF_001447785.1 Gekko japonicus
TGCATATGCCTCACCCACTGGCATCACTGGAAGTGTGTCAGAAGGCAACACCCACTGCTCAGGCTCCACTGGATTGCTTTTTGATTTGGATTGCTAGCTATTTTTGGGGAGGGGGGGAACGTGCAGATCTGCCCTCACAGAGGAGGGAGAGCTTGTACCTGAAGGCGGGCCGGGGGGGGGGGAGCTCTGCAACTTACCTGGCTGCTTCTTGCTCCTCGTGGCCTGACTGAGGGCTGCTGGGGGCAGGGGGTGGGGCTTGTTGCATGTGCCCGCCCCTTGGACTCCTTACTGCCAGAGCTCCGCTCCTGTGCGCTCCACAGGAAATGACCCCTACACACACACACACACACACACACACACACTGCTGTATAGCAGTGAGTAGTATTTCATCAATAAGTAGTCAAGATGTATGCATCCACACTAACGGAATCTGCATATACTCCCGTTTCACATGACCACTTTATCTAAGTGTGCTGCGTGAATTTGATTATATTGTGTATATAATTATTTGATTATATTGTTTTTTCCTCCCATTTCAGTGACGTGTAAACTAATGTTATTCACACAGCACACTCAGATAAAGCGGTCATGTGAAACGGGAGTATATGCAGATTCCCTTAGTGTGGCTGTGTACATCTTGACTACTTGTTGATGAAATACCACTCACTGCTATACAGCAGTATATATATATATATTCATATTCATTATACATCATTCATATTCATTATACATCATGGCTGTTTTCTTCATTGTTTGCATCCTACCCATGATCTCTCTGTTGTTTCTACACCCACCTGGAGGTTGGCAGCCCTAGCTATCCGGCGGAGAAAGGTCCTTCCTGGCTCCTACCGCGTAAGATTTTTTAACGGAAGGCACCGGGGACTGTAGCGGAAACCTTCTGAGTATTCCAGCCCACCACTGAGCCGAGCCGCCTTCCCTCTTGTGCACTCTTGTTTCAATGTTTTTTTGTGGGTTTTTTTTGCAAACCTGAGAAGGACTATCCTCCAAAGGGCACGCCGGCTCACTTTTGACATTTCAAGAAGATACAGTTATTCGTACTGTTCTTGTGGGAATGAACAGCTAAGTGGTTTTCCTTCTAGGCGGAGAGTGATCTCCCTTGCTGGCTGTGCGGAGGATGCCTGCTGGAGTTTCAGGCTCTTGCTAGCAGGAGTCAGAACCTGAAGGCATGGTCCCAGAGGAGGAGAAAGTGGGCATTTTAGATCTCTTACAGGAGGAGAAGAAGAAAAAGTTTGTGTTTAAGGAGGAGCTGGAATCTCCTTCCTTCCTTCCTTCCTTCCTTCCTTCCTTCCTTCCTTCCTTCCTTCCTTCCTTCCTTCCTTCCTTCCTCC
>NW_015169347.1:8229-13798 GCF_001447785.1 Gekko japonicus
GTGAGCTCCCGTCTCTAGTTCCAGCTCCTGCCGACCTAGCAGTTCGAAAGCAAGACATTGCAAGTAGATAAATAGGTACCACTTCAGTGGGAATGTCACAGCGTTCCGTACGCCTTGGTGTTTAGTCATGCCGGCCACATGACCGCGGAAACATCTTCGGACAGCGCTGGCTCTTCGGCTTGGAAACGGAGATGAGCACCGCAACCCTAGAGTCGGACTCACCTGGCTTTCTAGCAAGGGAATCTTTACCTTACAGCCTGTTCCTTTTAAGTGGCAGTGCAGAGGATTGAACCTGAGACCTTCTGCAGAATCTCTGTCTCTGAGCCACAGCCCCTTCCCCTTTGTTGTGACATTTCTTCAACAAAACAGGCTTATGGCTTAACTGCCCCTCGGATAATGCGTTTCATTGTCATTTGCTTCATTCGCTTCCCACTTCTCCAAGCATGGAGGGATTCCGAAGGGAGTGTGAGGTGGTTTCGTTTTCTTTTTTGGATGAGCGATCGCAGGAGCCTCGGGTGCCTTTTCAAATATCGATCTATTTGCCCAAATACAAGCCGGTCGCTTTGTTGTGGGAAATGGGACTCGGTGGGACCCTTTGGTCTCATCCAGCAAATTGATCCTTATGCTCTTCATGTCGAGCCAGAGAGTCTTTGAATCGGAGTTTACAGCCTGCTGCTTGATTACATTCTGGGACCAGAAAACCAAGGGCTAAAATCTGTTCCACGTTCCAGATAATGGGAGTTGTCCGAGTAAGTCTATACTTTTTTTAAAAATAGAATTTTATTTAAATTCGAGAACTTACATCAAAACTTAACAAAGCTACCGCCAATATATTGTCAAACAGATTAAACACAAGATAGTGCAACTAATACACACATCCGAACAAAGCCACAACCATTATGCCATTGGATAGAGGACAAACAGAATAAACATAAAACAATACATGAAGTACTTTCACATCGGCTAGCTTGCACCTATTCAATTGCCGTAGTTGTACTAATACTAGCAGATGGTCTAGCCTGCAAACACACCCCGTGTCCGCAGCATGGGGGGGGGGAGGGCTAAAATCTGTTCCACGTTCCAGATAATGGGAGTTGTCCGAGTAAGTCTATACTTTTTTTTAAAAAAATAAAATTTTATTTACATTCGAGAACTTACATCAAAACTTAACAAAGCTACCGCCAATATATTGTCAAACAGATTAAACACAAGACGATGCAACTAATACACACATCCGGACAAAGCCACAACCGTTATGCCATCGGATAGAGGACAAACAGAATAAACATAAAACAATACATGAAGTACTTTCACATCGGCTAGCTTGCACCTATTCAATTGCCGTAGTTGTACTAATACTAGCAGATGGTCTAGCCTGCAAACACACCCCGTGTCCGCAGCATGGGGGGGGGGGAAATACATGCCCGCTTTGGAGTATGAATGGCCCACCGGGGGGGCCAGGCAGGCTAACTGTCAGGTTGCCCTGTCATTAATTTGGAATGTGGAGGGGTGCCCTCCTGTTTTCTGTCTCAGCTCTCCCTGGCTCACCAACTGTTTGCTATCTTATGCTTGACCTTGTAGATGCTCCAACTGCAGTTTTACTTGGCTGGGAAAGTTAACGGCTTTTCGCTTTGCCTGTTTGCTTTGCCCCCGCATGCGATTATATGGGGGGGGGGGGAATGTTTGATTCTACTATAAGTCAGAGGACCTTGTATAGGTGGCCATTCCTGACACAAGCTGTACACGTGTCTCTAGATCTAGATTTATCAATAAACAGTTATCTTCTCATGAAGCCCTGTGTTGAATAACCCGGCTAAGGACCCTGACACTAGCTTCCTGGCGGCGGTGACTGAGAGTGAAGAGGCGCGCATCCCCCCATCCCACAGCTCCAAGTCTCTGCCGTGTGAGTGCCTGGGGAACGAAACCAACTTGGTGGTTGGCCCCCCTGCCCACCCTCTAGCTTGCCTGAATAGCTGGCGGCGGTGCCAGCTGTATTGATGCTGGCCCGCATGGCCTCCAGGCCCAGCAGTCAGCCCAGTACTGCTTCCTGGTGGCACCGGGCTGGCAAAGAAGAGCCTGCTGTCATTCCTCCCCCCCCCCAGCTTTGACTGATCCTCCAAAGTGCAGCAGCCAGGGGAAGGAAGGATGGGTCATCCACCACTTCGAAGCATGGATGGCCGGCTCCACTGGTTTGCCACCCGCCTGGCCCCGATCCCAGGGCCAGCCCAGGGAAGCACGGCGGTGGCGGGCAGCAAGGGGAAGCCCGCTGCTTCATCCCCTCCCCATTCCATGGCTTCCACTGAGCTGTGCACTGGCGGAGAAGGGGGGGATTGGTGCGCTAGGGCAGGCGGTTAGGAGGAAGGGCGAGCTCCGAGTCCTCCGCCGAGTCCTTCGCCATCATATTGGGATTTCCGATTTAAAAACGGGGCCCATTTAGTAATTACGTGGGATTCTGTACCCGTCAGCTTTACTCGTCGTATGTCTTCAGGTAATTTTTCCATTACAAAGGAAGTCTATACTTGGCAGAGCATAGGGTTGCCAAGTACTTACCGCAATCCAGCGGGGGACACATGCTCCCCGGCCCGGACATTTTTCCTTGTAACGCACCATGCCGTCGCCAGGAAATGACACTGGGTGACGCTCTGGCAATGGGGCCGGAAACTCGATGGTACCATCAAGTTTCTGGCCCCATTGCCAGAGCGTCGCCCGGCGTCACTTCCTGGCGACGGCATGGTGCGGCACGTCTGTTGTCCCCGCAGGAATGATCCTGCGAAGACGTCTTCGTCCCCCGCCGAATCCCGGTAAGTATTTGGGAAGCCTGGCAGAGCACTATGTCGGTTTGGTTTGCGACTGCCAGAAAGGTGGAGTGAGGGTTGATCATGAAGGGGTTGGTCTGTGGCAGCCAAACAAAGTCTGAGTCCGCTGGCACCTCTAAGACCAGCAAAGTGTAAGTCTCGGTATAAGCTTTCATGGGCATGCACACTTCTTCAGATACGTGTGCATGCATACAAAGCTTATTTTTGTTGCTGTTGTTCAGTCGCACAGTAGAGTCCGACTCTTCGCAACCCCATAGACCACATCATGCCAGGCCCTCCTGTCTTCCGCCGTCCTCCGGAGTTTGCTTAATTTCATGTTTGTTGCCTCGATAGCAGTGTCTGACCATCTCATCCTTTGCCATCCCCGTCTTCTTTGACCTTCAGTCTTTCCCAGCATCAGGGTCTTCTCCAGTGAGTGCTCCCTTCTCATTGGGTGGCCAAAGTATTTGAGCTTCAGCTTCATTATCTCGCCTTCCAGGGAAAAGTCAGGGTTGGTTTCTTTTAGGATTGACTGATTTGATCTCCTTGCAGTCCAAGGGACTCTCAAGAGTCTTCTCCAGCACCATAATTGGAAAGCATCTATGTTGTTGTTGTTGCTGTTGTTCAGTCGCACAGTTGAGTCCGACTCTTCATTACCCCATGGACCACATCATGCCAGACCCTCCTGTCTTCCGCTGTCTTCCGGAGTTTGCTCAGCTTCATGTTTGCTGCATCGATAACACTGTCTAACCATCTCATCCTTTGCTGGCCCCTTCTTCCTTGACCTTTAGTCTTTCTCAGCATCAGGGTCTTCTCCAGTGAGTGCTCCCTTCTCATTGGGTGGCCAAAGTATTTGAGCTTCAGCTTCAGTCTCTGGCCTTCCAGGGAACGGTCAGGGTTGATTTCTTTTAGGATTGACTGATTTGATCTCCTTGCAGTCCGAGGGACTCTCAAGAGTCTTCTTCAGCACCATAATTGGAAAGCATCTATATTGTTGTTCAGGTAGGGATCAGACAGGTTGTGGAAATATAAACTTTATAAAGGGCACAAGCACAAAGAGGTTTTGGGTTTTTTTACTTAAAATAAAAACATGCTTAAAACATTAGCACTCATGCAATATTTTATTTATTTAGCAGTGTCTGATAACTGACACCTCTTGCTCTGAATTATTGCATCAAAATGTCTGTGCCGTTGCAATCTTGAGTATGCTGTTCAGGTGCGTATCTGTAAGCTGCAAACCTACAATGCTGCAGCAGCAGCAGAACTGGAAGAAGAAGCAGAAGACAGCCAGTTCCACTGCGGGCCTGATAGAAACCCTCTGGTTGGCCTGATGCGGCCCCCGGGCTGCATGTTTGACACCCCTGGCTTTGGGAAGCAGTGTGATGACATTGGAGGAAACCCTCTGCTCCAAGTCTCTCTTCCCTGAACACTTCACATTAGTTAGAATTTTGAAATGCTCGGAGCATCTGGAAGGGGGTGAGAGCAGAGAATTTGTGGCTCAGATAGTCCGTGCATAGCTCAATTCAATTCTCCTACTCTAGGTATTGTAGGTTTTGGCCGCCAATCATTCTCTCCTGTTTTGTTTTTCGTCCCACCCATTTAACTAGTGCTAGACCAGGGGTCTCCAAACTCTGTGAGGCTGAGGCCACCAATGCTCCCTCTAAGCTGTGGTGTCTTGTGAACAAAAATTCTACTTGGTGAGCTACCGGCATTAAAGTTGTGAGCAAGTGATTGGGCGACGGCATAAATTAGTTTGCTCTGGAGCCATCCTTCCCGAGCTAAAACAAAAATGAGTGACCCGGAGGCTAAAAATCCATGAGCTAGCTCACACTAACTCAGCTTAGAGGGACCACTGGTGGCCACCTTTGGAATTTTGAGATAGGCCCTTGATAGTACTTAGATGGAAGACCACGAAGGAAGTCCAGGCTTGCTACACCAAGGCAGGCAATGACAACCCATCTCTTTTTGTCTCTCACCTTGAAAACCCCACGAGGGGTCGTCAGCCACGGCTTGATGTTACTTTCCACCACCAAGCTGCTGTCAAACTTTCTCTGCTTTCTAAAGTATGCCCAGTCCATGTCCTTTGGGTGGCGGGAGACATTCATTTATAATACTTTTAATTAGCAAAATAATATATTCCTGCACATGTAGAAAGTTCCTTGAGTAAGCAGAAACCCTGACAGTTTGGTGTAGTGGTTAAGTGTGCAGACTCTAATCTGGGAGAACCGGGTTCGATTCCCCACTCCTCCACTTGCAGCTGTTGGATGACCTTGGGCAAGCCACAGTTCTGTCAGAGGTGTTCTTGAAAAAGCTGTTTCTGTCAGAGCTCTCTCAGCCCCACTTACCTCACAGGGTGTCTGTTGTGGGGAGGGGAAGGGAAAGGAGATCATAAGCCGCTCGGAGACTCCAAGTAAAGGGTGGGGTATAAATCCCATCTCCCCCTCCTCCTCCTCCTCCTCCTCCTTCTCCTCCTCCTCCTCCTCTTCTTCTTCCTCCTCCTCTTCTTCTTCCTCCTCCTCTTCTTCTTCCTCCTCTTCCTCCTCCTCTTCCTCCTCCTCAAATTCCTCCTCTTCCTCCTCCTCCTCCGCCTCCTCCTCCTCCTCCTCTTCTTCTTCTTCTTCTTCTTCTTCTTCTTCTTCTTCTTCTTCTTCTTCTTCTTCTTCTTCTTCTTCTTCTTCTTGTTAACTTTCCTACATCAGATTATATAACTGAAGGCTGTGGCTTCCTTTATTGAGTCAATCCATCTCATGTTGGGTCTTCCTCTTTTCCTACTG
>NW_015169347.1:14407-17600 GCF_001447785.1 Gekko japonicus
TTCTTCTTCTTCTTCTTCTTCTTCTTCTTCTTCTTCTTCTTCTTCTTCTTCTTCTTCTTCTTCTTCTTCTTCTTCTTCTTCTTCTTCTTCATTGCCTGTAGCCAGCCCCGTTTCTCTGCCTTCCTGATTCAATCACCATAGCTCAGTGGCAGAGCCTCTGCTTGGCATGCAGAAGGTCTCAGGTTCAATCCCTGTCATCTCCAGTTAAAGGGATCAGGCAGTAGGTGATGTGAAAGACCTCCGCCTGAGACCCTGGAGAGCTGCTGCCAGTCTGAGTGGGCAATACTGACCTTGATGGACTATCGTCCTGATTAAGGCAGCATGAAGTGCCCATGTATTCCTTTTAATAAGGAAAGTGATCTTGCATTTTTTTGGCGTGTGTGTGGGGGATTGTAGGCTATTTTGTATGCAGCCTCAGGGCCCGTCTTTGTACGTGTATGTGGGGGAAGGTGAGATATAAATATTTAGACAAATCTGCCTCGATCCCTTCAGAAATGCATATTCAAATCAAACATTGTGAAACGTAAGCTGCATGGGTGTGATCTCGAACCAGGGCCACACATTTCCAATTGCTACTGAGATTCTTCACTGAGGGAGTCTGAATTTTGGACCAAGCAAGGTTGGATTCTGTCATCCAAGACTCCCCAACGTGGTACCCACGGGCGTGATGTCACCCACGGACACCTTTCTTGGTCCCCACCAAGTGTTTTTAGAAAGTAGGTGGAGCTTCTGCCCAGCAAGGCTTCTAATTAGCTATTGGAGATTTGATTGGCTGGGCAGATTTTGTTAAAGAAAAGTTGCTATAGCAGCCGCTCACCCCATAACACAAGGATCTTCACTGTGTGACAGAAGGTAAGCCGTAGCAGCCATTTTGTGCCTGCCTCCGCCTCCTGCAGCAGCCATTTTGTGGCAGGCATTTTATGGCAGTGTCGGCATCAGAATTCCAAAGGTGCCCACAGGCTCAAAAAGGTTGGGGACCCCTGCTGAATTCACTATAAATTAAGCTAGTGAAGGTGATTGGCACAATTCCTGTTATTTTTTATAAGTTTCGGCCAGTTTGAAGGTGATTGGTTCAATTTCTGTTATTTTTTACAAGTTTCGGCCAGTTTGGTGTAGTGGTCAAGTGCACGGACTCTAATCTGGGAGAACCGAGTTTGATTCCTCACTCTTCCACTTGCACCTGCTGGATGACCTTGTGCAAGCCATAGTTCTGGCAGAGCCATTCTTGAAAAAGAGCAGTTTCTGTCAGAGCTCTCTCAGCCCCACCTACCTCACAGGGTGTCTGCTGTGGGGAGGGGAAGGGAAAGGCGTTTGTAAGGCGCTCTGAGACTCCAAGTGAAGGGGGGTATAAATCCAATCTCCTCCTCCTCCTCCTCCTCCTCCTCTTCCTCTTCTTCTTCTTCTTCTTTCACTGTGGAATCCTAAGAATAGAATTCCACAAAGGGGGCGCCGTTACTGGAAAGCTGGGTCGGGAAATACCTGGATATATAGGGGGCGGAGCCTGGGGTTGGGTTTTGGGGAAGGAAGGGTCTTCAAAGGGGCATAATGCTGTAGGGTTCACCTTCCAAAATGGCCATTTTCTCCAGGGGGATTTATTTATTTAATTATGTATTTATTTTTCGTATTTGTATCCTGCCCATCCCGTGAGCGGGCTCAGGGCGGGTCACATCATCTCAAATAATACAATAAGGTTTAAAACACAATAAAACATTACAGGTCCCTTAGATACGGGAAGAGGCGGTCCCTTAGATACGGGAAGAGGCGGTCCCTTAGATATGGGAAGAGGCGGTCCCTTAGATATGGGAAGAGGCGGTCCCTTAGATACAGAAAGGGGCGGTCCCTTAGATACGGGAAGAGGTGGTCCCTTAGATACGGGAAGAGGCGGTCCCTTAGATACGGAAAGAGGCGGTCCCTTAGATACAGGAAGAGACAGTCCCTTAGATACAGGAAGAGGCGGTCCTTTAGATATGGGAAGAGGCAGGGGAAGAGGCGGTCCCTTAGATACGGGAAGAGGCGGTCCCTTATATACGGGAAGAGGCGGTCCCTTAGATACGGGAAGAGGCGGTCCCTTAGATATGGGGTGGTCGCTTAGATACAGGAAGAGGCGGTCACTTAGATACGGGAAGAGGCGGTCCCTTATATACGGGAAGAGGCGGTCCCTTAGATATGGGGTGGTCGCTTAGATACAGGAAGAGGCGGTCACTTAGATACGGGAAGAGGTGGTCCCTTAGATACGGGAAGAGGCGGTCCCTTAGATACGGAAAGAGGCGGTCCCTTAGATACAGGAAGAGACAGTCCCTTAGATACAGGAAGAGGCGGTCCTTTAGATATGGGAAGAGGCAGGGGAAGAGGCGGTCCCTTAGATACGGGAAGAGGCAGTCCCTTAGATACGGGAAGAGGTGGTCCTGGAAGAGGCGGTCCCTTAGATTTATCTCTGTCGCCTGGAAATCAACTGTAATCCCGGGAGGTCTCCACCCCCCCCACACATGGAGGTCAGCAACTCTACCAGAATGCTCCTATCACTTGATAGCCCCCCAGCTGTCTTCAGGAGGTGGCACCCCCTCCTACCAGAGCCACCTCTGAGTGTGTGTGGGGCAGGCTGATATTCAATTCCAGGGATTTTTGTCTATTTCAACCTGCAGCTTTCTAACGTGCGTCTTTCCCTCTTGCTTTCGAAGGTCCACCTTTGGATCCCACTCCAAGAAGATGTCTTATGGTTCCATTGATGGGAGTGGATTTGGAAGCCGGAGCGCCTTGGGGGGCCCCTCCAGACAAGGGTACCAACCTCTAGGTAATCCCTGGGTCCGTTTCTTACCTAGAACTGGTCACGGAGACCCTTCTTTTATGTGGCAATAATTACTCTTGTATTGGCTGCCTATTTGTTGTTGCTCACAAGTCAACGTGCTGGTTGTTATACTGCAGGTTTAGGGGAAGCGAGGGACTTCAGAGGGTCATGATGGATGGTCAACCAAGTCTGAATCCAGTGGTGTTCCCTCTAAAAGCCACTTTGGTGTAGTGGTTAAGTGCGCGGACTCTAATCTGGGAGAACCGGGTTTGATTCCCCACTCCTCCACTTGCAGCTGCTGATGTGACCTTGGGTCAGTCACAAGCTCTGGCACAGCTGTTCTTGAGAAAGAGCAGTTTCTGCCAGAGCTCTCTCAGCCCCACCCACCTCACAGGGTGTCTGAGTCTT
>NW_015169347.1:18461-23252 GCF_001447785.1 Gekko japonicus
TTCTTCTTCTTCTTCTTCTTCTTCTTCTTCTTCTTCTTCTTCTTCTTCTTCTTCTTCTTCTTCTTCTTTCTTCCCAGAATGAAACTTTTTTTGGTCTTAAAGGTGCCACTGGACTCGGATGTTGTCCTTTTCCTTCGGACCAGTACGACTACCTCCCACCCCCCGAACATATCCCACACTATTTCGAAAGCTCTTCTCTCCATCCAACTGAGAAATCACTTTGCGATGGCGGTCCTCACTCTTTTGAACGAAGTGATGGGCAGATATCCCCATACACTGAAAACGTTTGCATTTTTGTGAACATCCCCATCCGATGCTCAGCATGCTTAGCGGGCATTTGTCGATGCTTGAAGGTCAGCCAAATGCATGCAGAGGCAGGTGCGTGATCCAGCGTTCCCCTTTACCCCCACAGCCCGTACCTTTCAGAAAAAGGAGTTACTGGCTGTGACAGACTACATTTAAAAGGCTGTTTTCCTAATGCAGCAAGATCAGAGAAGGGAGGTGAATAGTTAGCTCTGCTCTAGAATACGGTGCTTGAGTGGCAGGGCGCTCCCTTTCTCTGCTTGGCCGGCCAGCTGAGGGAAATATAAGATCTGATGTGTGCGGAGGGGAGAGGGGGTTCGTTTTGAGTTCAGCGACAGTTGCTGTTCAGTACAGTAAAAGCTAAGCTACAGGAACGAGGCCTGAAGACTCTGACTAAAAGTCTGTCGGACAGGTTCACCTTTTGAATAAAGGGAAGAGACTCCTGGTCCTAGCTGTGTTCAACATAACCTGAGAAAGAATCCCATCTAAGGATTCAGAGCCACTTTGGTGTAGTGGTGTAGTGGTTTTACCATCTCCGGCTTGTACGGCAGTTGGTTCCTTTCCTTGACCGCGAAGACTTGGCCACAGTGATCCATGCGACGGTCACCTCAAGGTTGGACTACTGCAATGTCCTCGACATGGGGCTGCCCTTATTTCAAATCCGGAAGCTGCAGCAGGTGCAGAATGCGGCGGCCAGGCTGTTGATGGGTCTCACTAGACGGGAACATGTCCAGCCTGTGCTGAAGGCGCTGCACTGGCTGCCTATAGCGTACCGGATTCGCTTCAAAGTGCTGGTTCTTACCTATAAAGCCCTTGATGGCCAGGGTCCAGCGTACCTAAGGGACCGCCTTTCCCCATATGTTCCCCCAAGAGCACTACGGTCGGGGTCGCAGCACCTACTGGTGGTTCCCGGCCCCAAGGACATCAAGCTGGCTGCAACCAGGGCCAGGGCTTTCTCGGCGGTGGCTCCTGTCTGGTGGAATGAGCTCCCAGGGAAGATCCAGGCCCTGCGGGACGTTGCACAGTTCCGCAGGGCCTGCAAGACGGAGCTCTTCCACCAGGCTTTTGCATAGGAGCCGCCGCTGCCATTGTGCCACCACCGAGTTGCCATCTACGACGGTGGATTAGATCTATAAGTGAACCGGCCCTGGGAAGACGCCTAGGTGACCAAGAACTCATGTTGTCAGGCTAGGTTGATAAATGGATCCCATCTTGGAGTTAATATATAGAGCACCACACTTTATTGATTGTTTTTATACTGTTTTAATTGTTTGTTATGGCATTTGCCGCTGTTGGAAGCCGCCCTGAGCCCATCTGGGGAGGGCGGGATACAAATCTAATAAATAAATAAATAAATAAAGTGCGCGGACTGTAATCCGGGAGAACCGGGTTTGATTCCCCACTTCTCCACATGCAGCTGCTGGATGACCTTGGGCAAGCCATAGTTCTGTCAGAGCTGTTCTCTCAAGGACAGTTCTGAAAAGAGCTTTCTCAGCCCCACCTACCTCACCGGGTGTCTGTTGTGGGGAGGGGAAGGGATAGGAGTTTGTAAGCCGCTCTGAGACTCTGAGTGAAGGGCGGGGTATAAATCCAATCTTCTTCTTTAGTGTCAGCTAAAGCACATTTTCACACGGACACCAAGAACTGGGGACTGAGACTTTTGGCAAAGAGTAGCAGGCTGAAGGGTAGCAGGCTGAAGCTTCCAGTCAGGCTAAAAGGAATTATATTTTCATGCAAGAAATATATGTCCTGTGCAATGCTCCTTCTAAGTTGCGGAGTCTTGTGAGCAAAAATTCTACTTTGTGAGCTACTGGCACTAAAGTTTTGAGAGAGTGATTTGGCTACTGCATAAGTTAGTTTGCTCTGGAACCATCCTTCCTGAGCTAAGACAAAAATTTGTGAGCCAGAGGCTAAAAAACCGTGAGCTAGCTCACACTAACTCAGCTTAGAGGGAACACTGGTCCTTTCCAGTTATACAGGGAATTGGCACTGAGGCAGTCCAAGGTCTGTTACGAAGGGAAACGGTTATGGACTACTTGGGGGAAAAAGGAAATATTGTGATTTCAGAAGAGGGGAAATGATTTGATACGTTAAAAGAGTGACCTTTCCAAAAGACCTGAACAGTTATCCGGAAACTATATGGAGAAACAGTGTAACTGAAACCTAAGTACTTAGACAACCATCTCTCACTGATAAGAACCAAGAATTTGTAAAAATAAGCCGCTAGGACACCATCTTGTCTGTCATCTGGAAAATATACGGCTTTACCAACAACGTTTACCTCAGCGTTTCCAGTTCCTGACTACCCCATAACCATCCCTGCCTAATCAATAAAATCTTCATTATTGTTCACTGCTACACAGTCTCCAGTGCCATTTCAAGGGGTCTCCTGACAAGTTCCTGGGAAACAAACAAAACCAAATTAGGTTCTGTCACAGGGTGAGACATTACAATTTATAAAGCTGCAAATATTATCATGCTACTAGGGGGCCATCTCAGTACCTGAAGGGAACTAAGAATTTTGGCGGGGAAAATCTGCCTCACAGTGAAGAAGAAGCAAAGGTCTGTCATACTTGCTATGGCAAAATACTCTTTGCTTAGTTCCTATGTGGAGTCTGTTTTCCGTACGAATTGGAGTTTGAAAGTGCCATCAAGGTGCAGCTGATCTATCGTGACCCCATAGGGCAGAGGTCCCGAAAATGGTGCCTGTGGGTGAAGAGTCCAGGACTTTTCAGTTGAAAAAAAGAGATGGCTGGGGGGGGGGGATAGTAGAGGTTTATACAATTCCAGTGAAGCTGCTGGGCAGTAGGTTCCGGATGGACAAAAGGAAATACTACTTTACACAGAGTGATGAAAATGTGGAATTCACTGCCAGAGGATGTAGTGATGGCCACAGGGACAAACAGCTTCAAAAAGGGGACTGTATAGATTTGTGGAGGATAAGTCTATCAATGGCTACTAGCCATGGTGACTGAGGGGAACCTCCAAATTCAGAGGCACTAAGCTTCTGAATCCTAGAGCCGGGAGGCAATATCAGGGGAAGGCTTCGGCCTCCCTGCCCTGTTGTTGACTGTCCAGAGGAACTGGTTGCCCACTGTGACACAGGATGATGGACTAGATGACCTACTGGTTTGATTCAGCAGGGTTCTTTTGATGTTCTTCTCAGGGGAAGGCCTCGGCCTCTCTGCCCTGTTGTTGGCCATCCAGTGGAACTGGCTGGCCACTGTGTGAGACAGGATGCTGGACTAGATGGACCCTCACTGGTCTGATCCAGCAGGGCTCTTTATTTTCTTAAATCCTTGTCCCCTACACTTTTTGGAGGAAGGATAGCGGTATAAACCTTCCCTCTCTCCAAGGGGAAGTTCAGAAGGTTGTCGTTGTGCAATTGATGGGCCCAGGGTTTCATTCCTCCATCCCAGGGTCCATCCCAAGCTATACCTACGCCACCCTTCTCTCTCCACACGTAGAGAACACCCTGAGGGAAGGTGTATGCTTATCATGGTCAGTCAGCTGATCACTTGCGATACATTGTGTTGGAACAGTGAAGTGAAACGCATTCTAATAACATTCAAATCGGTATTTTTGTGTGAAAGTAGTGGGAGAGGTGAGTGATTTTGAGGAGAGGATCCAGGAAATAATGACAGAACCGAGACAGGGGAATTGTCTTGTCTTCAACCGAAATGAATAAATGTATGCAGTTTGCTGTAGTGGTTGAGTGTGGTTAAGTGCGTGGACTCTAATGTGGGAGAACCGGGTTTGAATTAGATGGATCACTGGTCTGATCCAGTATGGCTCTTTATTTTCTTAAATCCTTGTCCCCTACACTTTTTGGAAGAAGGATGGTGGTATAAACCTTCCCTCTCTCCGAGGGGAAGTTCAGAAGGTTGTCATTGTGCAATTGATGGGACCAGGGTTTCATTCATCCCAAGCTATACCTGCGCCACCCTTCTCTCTCCACACATATAGAACACCCTGAGGAAAGGTGTATGCTTATCATGGTCAGTCAGCTGATCACTTACGATATATTGTGTTGAAACAGTGAAGTGAAACACATTCTAATAACATTCAAATCGGTATTTTTGTGTGAAAGTAGTGGGAGAGGTGAGTGATTTTGAAGAGAGGATCCGAGAAATAATGACAGAACCGAGACAGGGGAATTGTCTTGTCTTCAACCGAAATGAATAAATGTATGCAGTTTGCTGTAGTGGTTGAGTGTGGTTAAGTGCGTGGACTCTAATGTGGGAGAACCGGGTTTGATTCCCCACTCCTCCACTTGCACCTGCTGGATGACCTTGGGCAAGCCATAGTTCTGGCACAGCTGTCCTTGAAAAAGAGCAGTTTCTGTCTGAGCTTTCTCAGCCCCACCTACCTCACAGGGTGTCTGTTGTGGGGAGGGGAAGGGGAAGGAGTTTGTAAGCCGCTCTGAGACTCCGAGTGAAGGACGAGGTATAAATCCAGTCTCCTCCTCCTCCTCCTCCTCCTCCTCCT
>NW_015169347.1:23330-36167 GCF_001447785.1 Gekko japonicus
CTTCTTCTTCTTCTTCTTCTTCTTCTTCTTCTTCTTCTTCTTCTTCTTCTTCTTCTTCTTCTCACAAACAGACCATTGTGGATATATCACCGAAAGGAGCTGGAAAAAGCCAATCCTATCTTTCTGTCTGTCACATACTTACAACCATACAAGGCCACTTTGGAGAGCGTGGCCAACCAAGATCATCCAATGAGCTTTATGATTGACAGTTCTCCCACATCCAGGCCCAAAACACTCCCCGGTATCCTGCACTGGTCCTGGATGGCTCATGCAAGCGAGCCAAGCCACACACCCTTCAACTAACGACAAACCAAGAGAGTAATCTGAGAGCAGGCAGTACAGGTGTATTTTTGAATCAGAAAGATGCCTGGATGTTTCCATAAAACAATAGAAAACACCGTGTATAAAATACAATATACATGAATAATGGTTAATATATATATATATTGTGTAATGTATTAAATAAGTATAATCATATTATAGGTATTTACAGTCATATACAGGCAATCAGATGCACAATCAAAATAACAAGGAATATAAGGGGAACAGTCCAAGTATTCTCCTGTCTAAATAGATAGTTTCTGTGGAACGCAATCCAAAAGTATTATTTTATCTCAGAGCTTGCTGCTATAGAAGAGAAGATTCAACAGTCCCACCACTGTACGGCAGATAATCTTCACTGCCAGAGAAGCAATCCAATGACTTCCCAGTTGACAAGCTGTTTAACATAAGAACATAAGAGAAGCCAATGTTGGATCAGGCCAAAGGCCCATGCAGTCCAACACTCTGTCACACAGTGGCCAGAAATACCAGTGCCATCAGGAGGTCCAGCAGTGGGGCCAGGACATTAGAAGCCCTCCCACTGTTGACCCCCCCAAGCACCAAGAAGACAGAGCATCACTTGCCCCAGAGCCCCTATCTATACCTTGTGGCTAATAGCCACTGATGGACCTCTGCTCCATATGCTTATCTGATTCCCTCTTGAAGCCGTCCATGCTTGTAGCCGCCGCCACCTCCTGCGGCAGTGAATTCCATGGGTTCATCACTCTTTGGGTGAAGAAGTACTTCCTTGTATCCGTTCTAACCCGACCGCTCAGCAATTTCATTGAGTGCCCACGAGTTCTTGTATTGTGAGAAAGGGAGAAAAGTACCTATTTTCCAGCCTTCTTTCTCAAGAATCGCTCTTCTATTTGTGGAACCCTCTGCCAAAGGATGTAGTCATGGCCATTGTGTGTTGGTTAAGTGCATGAGGTTGCTTCCAACTTATGGCAACCTTATGAATCAATGATGTCCGAAACACCTTATCGTTAACATCTGTGCTCAGGTCTCGCAAACGGAGGCCCGTGGCTTTCTTGATGGAGTCCATCCATCTCCTGCTGGGTCTTCCCTCTTTTCCTGCCGCCTTCTGCTTTTCCCAGTATGACTGTCTTTCCCAGTGACTCTTGTCTTCTTCTCATAATGTGATCAAAGTGCAATAGTCTCCGTTTAGTCATTTTAGCTTCTGGAGAGAGTTCAGGCTTGATTTTGTCTAGAGATCTATCAGCGAAACCCTTTCCAGGTGCCACATGTTGGGGGTAAAGATTCCCTTGCTCGAAAGCCATTCGAATCCGACTCTAGGGTTGTGGTGCTCATCTCCGTTTCAAAGCCGAAGAGCCAGCGCTGTCCGAAGACGTTTCCGTGGTCATGTGGCCGGCATGACTAAACACCAAGGCGCACGGAACGCTGTTACCTTCCCACCGAAGTGGTACCTATTTATCTACTTGCAATGTCTTGCTTTCGAACTGCTAGGCTGGCAGGAGCTGGAACCAGAGACAGGAGCTCACTCCGTCATGCGGCACACCCTGGTCTCGAACTGCTGAACTACCGACCTTCCACAGCCTTCAGTTCAGCGTCTTAACCACTTGAGCCACTTGAACACCCCGGATAGCCATTGCCAGCCTCAGTAGGCAGTACTGATCCTGATGGGTCGATGGTTTGGTTCAACGTATACATACAAATATAGTTTGACTCGGTATAAGGCAGCTTCATGTGTAACATTGGAAGAGTCAGGCTGGATCAGAAAGTCAGTCCGTGGAGTCCATCGGTTGCCAGCTCTGGTTCGGGAAGTGCCTGGAGATGTGGGGGCGGAGCCTGGGGAGGGTGGGGTTTGGGGAGGGGAGGGACCTGGGCGGGCTATACAGCTATGGAGGGAGTCCACTCACTGGCCGTCTGCGGCTTCCCTGCTTCCCAGCCGCATCAGATTGGAGTGACATATGCGCACGCTTGGGGAAGCTCCCAAGCTGTCATTGCTGGTGATGGAAAATGTCAGTCCATTAACTGATGGGAGCTAATTTGGAAAGCGGCTCTTGGCTTTGGAAGCCTTGTTCATTGACGGGATGACTAATTTGGGGGGCTGACTTAAGCAGCGCGGGAATCCCACGCGGCCCATGTGGGACGAGAGGCTCTTTATTCTGACATCCTTGGTAGTGGGATCGAGAGACAAAATATGTGTGCGGTACACGGCACCTACGATCAAGGTCACAAGCATGCTTCAACAGACGTTTGCATTGCTGTTAGATATTGTGTGTATTGATATTGTGTGTATTGTTCCCGTACTTTAATGCTGATATCATGGATTTTTTAAAAGCGATATGTAGGTATCTATGATGATGATGAAAAGCCTGCAATATAAAGCATCACATGATGGATTGTAATGTAACTTTGGTGTATCTGCTGCCTTTGCCTCTCACATTTCTTTCCAGGAGCTTAGCCTGATATACCGGGTTCTCCCTTCCCCCCACATTTAATTGTGTCCTCCAAATGTTGCCCAAAGCGAATCCTCGTGTTGTTGCTGAGGCAAAAATATCGTGGGACCCCAAAAGACTGCCAGTAAATCATGGGTGTTTCATAAATATATTCTAGAGGATGGAGGATTTGGAAGAGGTGGGGGGGAATTGGCCGTGATAACAAGACTAGCATCTGTGATTCAGGAATGACCAGCGGGCTGCGAGATTGGATGGCAAACGGGACGTGATTGGCAAGAGTGAGTGCGTTTGTGGGGGAGAACTCTGGTCCAGTCACTCCACCGTCACTCTTGAGGATCTTTTGACGGATACAAGAAAAAAACCCACGAGCCATTGTTTAGGCAGCGGCAATAAAACCCGAGGCCTCCCGAACTCGATGCCGTCCCTCCTGGCACGCGTCGGGAGTCCACTCACTGGCCGTCTGCGGCTTCCCTGCTTCCCAGCCGCATCAGATTGGAGTGACATATGCGCACGCTTGGGGAAGCTCCCAAGCTGTCATTGCTGGTGATGGGAAATGTCAGTCCATTAACTGACGGGAGCTAATTTGGAAAGCGGCTTTTGGCTTTGGAAGCCTTGTTCATTGATGGGATGACTAATGTGGGGGGCCTGATTTAAGCAGCGCGGGAATCCCACGTGGCCCGTGTGGGACGAGAGGCTCTTTATTCTGACATCCTTGGTAGTGGGATCGAGAGACAAAATATGCGTGCGGTACACAGCACCTAAGATCAAGGTCACACGCATGTTTCAACAGACGTTTGCATTGCTGTTAGATATTGTGTGTATTGATATTGTGTGTATTGTTCCCGTACTTTAATGCTGATATCATGGATTTTTTAAAAGCGATATGTAGGTATCTATGATGATGATGAAAAGCCTGCAATATAAAGCATCACATGATGGATTGTAATGTAACTTTGATACACCTGCTGCCTTTGCCTCTCACATTTCTTTCTAAGAGCTTAGCTTGATATACCGGGTTCTCCCTTCCCCCCACATTTTATTTTCACAACAGCCTTGCAAAATAGGGGAGGCTGAGAGAAGAAGAAGGAGGGAAAGGAGGAGGAGGAGACTGGATTTATACCGTGCCCATCACTACCTGAAGAAGTCTCAGGGTGCGATCATACGTACAATTAGTGGCGGCATAGGCACGATTCCCGCACAGAGTAGAAGGGCGCGATCAGGCAGAAACATCTGCCCAGCATCCCGGAGTCGTCGGTGGGCCGTTTCATGGCGCAGCGGAAGCGTGGTAAAAAGCCACCGGGGAAAGTGCAGTATTATCCGGAAACCGCGGGGCGCGGGCAGGCGTCTGATAGCAGAAGCGCCGGTATCCCGTGGCAGCCGGCGCCCATCTACATCCCACCATGACTCCGGATGTTTTTGTTAAGCCACCATAGTATGTGCACAAATGCGCCACTGCGCATGCGCTTCTTCGCCCCCGCCACACTTCACCATCTATGTGTGATCGGCGACTGAGTGCGGACCCTTGGGGGAACGTCTGATTGCACTACCGCACGTCATTTCATCCCGGAGCAAACAGCCTCGCTTCGCCCCCGGATTATCTTGCACATGTGACTGCACCCACTGAGAGGTTTACAATCTCCTTTCCCTTCCCCTCCCCACAACAGACACCTTGTGCGGTAGATGGGGCTGAAAGAGCTCTCTCAAGAACTGCCCTGGAGAGAACAGCTCTGAAAGAACTTATGACTGACCCAAGGTCACACCAGCGGCTGCGAGTGGATGAGTGGGGAATCAAACCCGGTTCTCCCACATTAGAGTCTGCGCTCTTAACCACTACGCCACACTGGCTCTCTGAGAGACACAGCGACTGGTCCCATGTCATATATCCAGGTCCATGATTCGAACTCGGATCTTCCATTTTTGTCCTCCGTGGTAACCTCTATGCGACATATCTAACTCATTCTCCCAGCTCTGCTATGGAGGCATTCAGTTTGTCCAGATAACTGCCCCAGAAGACTGCTGCTTTTCCACCTTATCGTCTCTTGCTGTTTTATGTGGGAGTGCTGTTTTAAACGGCAGGCTACGTGATAGAGGCCTACACAATTATGTGTGGAGTAGAGGCGGTGGGTAAAGAGAAACTTGGCAGGGGTCTCCAACCTTTTCAAAACTAACACTTTATTGCATTTATTGCCAAACAAGGAGTCATACAATACGATTAAAAAGAGCTAAATACTGGAAATTATTACTTAGAAGAATTAAAACATAATCAAATTAAATGCCACAGTAATACAATGATACGAGAGTACAAAATAACCACATAGAATATTTTGGTTTGAAGTTTTACCACAAACACAGGCCATCAAGTCGTTTAGGGATTTCTTGCTGAGTTACCACCACATATTCTAAAATAGGAAACCAGATTGAGACAAAGTTAGAGGATGAAGTGTGTTTGTCAAAATGTGTAGGATTATCCGTAAGTTTGGCCATTACGTAAAAGTTCCACAGTTTTTTGTGCCAAGGTGAGAAAATGGGGGCTGCGACTTTTTCCCAAGTTGTAGCAATGACCGTTTTGGCTGCAGATAGAAAAAGAGATACCCTTTCTGTTGTGGAGGGTGAGCAACGCTTCGAGACCCATCCATTCAAGGGGGAGGGAGAGATTTTCTGGCACAAAGGGAATGTCCACCTGTTGTGAGCCTGCAGGCACCGTTGGAATTCTGACATAGGGTGGTGGCCCTTCCACAAAATGGCTGCCGTGAGATGCAAAGCCAACTACAAAATGGCTGCCACACCATGTCAGGGAGTGAGATCATAACTCTAACAGTAAGTAACACTGCAAGGCATTTTCAATGGCCAGTTGGAAGCATTGCTGGGTGAAACTCCACCTAGCCCCACCCACATTCTAAAAACACCTGACGGGGGCTGGGAAAGGTGTGGGTGGCTGACATGATGCCCGTGGGCGCCACTTTGGAGACCCCCGCCTTATGGAATAGTTTGCGAGTAGGCTCAAGGCGGACAAAGGCTAGCAGCAGACTGCGGGACTCACTGCCTCAAGATGCAGTGGTATCTGCTGGGTTAGATGGATGGAAAAGTGGGCTGGGCAAATTGATGGAGGATCGCTCGATTTCCTGCTGTGGTGGCTAAATGGAACCTCCATGTTCAGAAGCAGAATGCTTCTAGTTGTTTGATGGGAGTGGAGCTTGGGGAGGGCGGGGTTTGGGGGACGAGAGGGGCCTTAGCAGGGTATAATCCCATAGACTCCACCCTCGAAAGCAGCCATTTTCTACAGGGAAACTGATCTCTGGAGATCAGTTGCAATTTCGGGCCCTGCCTGGCAGTTGACAGCCCTCCTCTGAGCCCTCCATGCTGGACTAGACGGGTCGTTGGTCATCATTTTTTTAAGGTTGCCAGGCCCGTGCCAGTAAATGCTGGGGAATTTTTGTGGCGGTGCCTGGGGAGGGTGCAGGTTCTGGAAAGCTTGATGTAATTTTCTAGGACTCTCAGTCTCTATGGTCTTTACCAAAGAGATTGGGGGGGGGAATCCTAGAGCGACATCACCA
Organism: Gekko japonicus; assembly: GCF_001447785.1. Lineage (NCBI taxonomy): Eukaryota > Metazoa > Chordata > Lepidosauria > Squamata > Gekkonidae > Gekko > Gekko japonicus. The sequence goes on from NW_015169347.1 coordinate 29,629, forward strand.
TCCCCCTATTTTTCCTCTCCCACTCCTTAAATTATCATAGAGTAATCAGAGTGGGGGCATAAGTTTGCTCACTACTAAAGGCAAATTGTAAGCCTAACATGACTACTTAACATGTTCTCATGTTACCTTCCCATACCTCTTTCCAAGTCCAGCCTTTATGTATATTTGTATGGAATTCAGCAGCTCCTCGCCACCTTTAGTTTTCGTGAACGTAGCTTCCATAATGTTAAATTCTCTGTCGTTTATGACTCACAATCTCCCAGTCTCTGTGGTCTTTACCATAAATATTGAGAGCAAATTCCTAGAGTGTCACCACCATTTCCCCATATTTCCCCCTTCCCGGTCCTCAAATTATCATAGAGTAATCAGAGTGGGGACAGGAGTTTGCTCACTACTAAAGGCGAATTGTAAGCCTAACACGACTACTTAACATGTTCTCATGTTACCTTCCCATTCCTCTTTCCAAGTCCAGCCTTTATGTATATTTGTATGGAATTCAGCAGCTCCACGCCACCTTTAGTTTTCGTGAACGTAGCTTCCATAATGTTAAATTCTCTGTCGTTTATGACTCACAATCTCCCAGTCTCTGTGGTCTTTACCATAAATATTGGGAGCAAATTCCTAGAGTGTCACCACCATTCCCCCGTATTTTCTTCCCCTCCCGCTCCTCAAATGATCAAGGTCGGAGGAATGAAAGCAGAGGCAGGAGTTTGCTGGCTGCTACCGACAAATTGTAAGCTTGGCATGGCTACTTACAGGTTCTCCTGTTTCCTGTCAGTCTTTCCAGGCCTGGCCTTTTATGTCTATTTGCATGGAAGGCATCAGCTATCGTTTCCATGAACGGAGCTTCCGTAACGTTCAATCCCCTTTAACGTATGACTCACAATCTGTTCCCATCAGCGTAATTGTTGTTCCTACGTGCTTCTAGGCTCTGCTTGTCTGATGCAAAGGAGGGGGAAAGTTTGTAAGCTCAGAGGAGGGTTGTCATTTCAAGGCAAGAGCCCCACGCCCGGGAGACCTCCCCCGCCCCGCCGGAATAGAGCAAGTGATCAGGCCAAAGATACAGACGCTGCCGGGATGAATCACATGCCGTCAAAAATGCCGAGAGGGGGGCACCCTCCCTCCGCGGCATCCCTGCTGCCAATTATGACATTGATTTAATTATCTTGGCCGGGATCCAAACCGTTCTCAGTTGAGACGTTCCCTCGGGAGACAGCCCGGTCTCCTGCTTCGTCGTACATCAGTTGTTAGTTCTGGCTCATGGAGGCTGACAGTGTACCAAAATCTCTGCCGTCTCCCCCACGAGCCAAGAAGGAATGCCTTGCGGTACCTCGAGAGCCCGTGTGGGTAGTAGCAGTTAAGAGTGTCGGACTAGTTATCTGGGAGACCTGTGTTCGAATCCCCACTCATGCCCTCCCCCTCCCCACAACAGACACTCTGTGAGGCAGGTGGGACTGAGAGAGAGCTCTTTCCAGAACTGTCCTCGAGAGAGCAGCTCGGACCAGAACTGTGGCTTGCCCAAGGTCATCCAGCAGCTGCAAGTGGAGGAGTGGGTGTCATGAACACAGTATCAGGTCAGGCAAGAGCAAGGTAGTCCCAAGGCAGTCCAAAATCAAAAACGGGCAAGCAGAAACACCGAGAAACCAAGTCCAAATCACCAACCATTAGAGTAGTCCTTAAAGCCAGAGTCCAAAGAAGTCAGAAGCCAGGGAATCGATGGTGCGAGGTCCAGGTCAGGAGCATAGTCGTACGAGCCGAGGTCAGGAGCCGAGAAGTCAAAACGAGGAGCCGGAACAGGAACACGAGTGGTGAGGTGCAAAGCGTTGTCCAGAATGACTAGTTGCTAGTACAATTAGTCGGCGTGAGTGAGAGGGCTAAGTAGCCCATAAGGCTGTTGGCACTTAACACGCCCTGATTGTGTCCCGGCTCCCGCTAGTACTCAGGGCTAAAAGAGCGCTTACTGTGCATGTGTGCCTCCCGCCGCCGGGATGCTATGTCCCAACGTTGTTCCTGCAAATGGGACACCGGTGGGGGCGAGTCAGGGGGAGTCAGTTGGGCTAGAACTCCAGAAGCCTGTCCACAGTAGATAGCAGCTAGGAGAATAGTGTGAGTCCTGTGGTTAGCCGGTGTGTATTTAACTTTGTACTTTTCCGTGGTTTTTTGGTGTCGTGGTTAAGTGCGTGGACTCTGATCTGGGAGAACTGGGTTTGATTCCCCACTCCTCCACTTGCACCTGCTGGATGACTTTGGGCAAGCCATAGGGCTGGTTCTTACCTTTAAAGCCCTATATGGCCAGGGTCCGGCCTACCTAAGGGACCGCTTTTCCTCGCATGTTCTCCCAAGGGCACTATGGTCGGGGACCCAAAATCCCCTGGATATTCCAGGTCCCAGGAACATCAAACTAGTTGTGACCAGGGTCAGGGCGTTTTCGGTGGCGGCTCCTAACTGGTGGAATGAGCTCCCAGAAGAGATCCGGGCCCGGCGGGACCTTGGGAGGTTCCACAAGGCCTGCAAAACGGAGCTCTTCCTCCAGGCTTTCGAGTAGGAGCCGCCGCCACCAATATTCCACCAACGCTTTTTCCATCACCGCACCCTACCACCGCTGGTGCGGGTACCTTCGGGGGTGCGAGATGTACCTGGCGGATGATAGGGCTGCGGGGACATATATATGGTTGTTGGATTGATATATAGCTGTAGAACACCATCTTGATTTATGAATTGGAGCGAGTAGTGGAGCACCGACATTTTATTGATTGTATTATGTTGTATATTGCATTGTATTTTTATACTGTTCTTATTGTTTTATTAGGCATTTATGCCCTTGTTAGCCGCCCTGAGCCTTCGGGGAGGGCAGGATACAAATCTAAAAAATAAATAAATAAAAATAAATATAGTTCTGTCAGAGCTGTCCTTGAAAAAGAGTTGTTTCTGTCAGAGCTCTCTTAGCCCCACCTACCTCACAGGGTGTCTGTTGTGGGGAGGGGAAGGGAAAGGAGTTTATAAGCCGCTCTGAGACACCTTTGGGTAGTGAAGGGCAGGGTACAAATCCAATCTCCTCCTCCTTCTCCTTCTCCTCCTCCTCCTACATAGAGTCCCCCCTCCAAAGCAGCCATTTGCTCCAAAGGAACTGATCTCTGTAGTCTGGAGACCGGTTGTAATTCCAGGTGATCCCCAGGTCCCACCTGGAGCTTGGCACCCTTAACTCATCCACTGTGCAATCTGATTTCTGCTCCTCTGCACAGAGGAACAAATGAAAGGCCTTCCCGTGCATCAGAGGGGACTCCGTCAGAACCCTCTGTTTAGCTGGCACCGGTGCCCCTGGCAAAGGGCCACGCGACTAGTGGATGGGCTTCAAGCCACGCTGACAGATGGGGCCGAGAGCAGGCGGCCAATATTCCGCGGAGCATCTTGTCCGCTTGGCAGTTGCTGGACGGTTGCTGAAACGGGAGGTGGGCCACCTGGGAGCCGAGACATGCAGCTTGGGCGGGGCAGAGCGGATGGGCCGCTGTCAGTCCAGTCCCCGGTTGTAAATCGTGCCCGGAATAGATACCGCCATCTGCTCGCTTTTTAAGCAGGAGCGTGTGGTGGAAGGGAGGGATCCAGTTCGTGCTGGAGATGAAGAACGGCATATTGTCTCTGCGTGTGTGTGCTTGTGTGTCTCTGTGTGTATTCTCGTGCCCTTCTCTACGTTTCCTGGCTTCATTCTGTAGAACTTTGTTTTAGGGGAGATTCCAGATGTTCCTTGCAGAAAGCTCAGGATGGATTCACGTGTTGCAAATTCCTTGCAATATGTGTGCTGGGAGTTTCGTGCCTGAAACATAGTTCTGAAGCACACATGGGTGTCAGCCTCGCAGGAACTCTCAGACGCAATAAGTCCTTTTACAAGCTTTATTGTGAACAGGGGTCTTGTTGTAGAAAAAGAGCTGCCGGAGCTCATTAGCATAACTCATTAGCATAACTTATTTGCATATGCCACGCCCCCTGACATCACCGGAAGTGACAGAAGGCCACACCCCCTGACATCACCGGAAGTGTGTCAGAAGGCCCGGCTACTTACCCTCCTGCTTCATCCTCATTCCCAAACGGAATGAGGATCGAAGCAGAGGGCGGGGTAAATAAGGGGGCGGGGCTTCACCACGTGACCGCCCCGCCCCCTAGTTCTCTTCCGGAGCTCCGTACCTGAGAGCTCCCCCCCGACTAGAGCCCTGATTGTGAAATCAGGAAAGTTGCTGTAAAGTCAAACTCTGTGACAGAACTAAGGAACGTTACAAGGTGGGAATCTACGAGACCTCTGGTCCAGCCCTCATTCCTACGTCATGATCAAATAGTGCATAGACAGGTTAATACAGTGCGATTAAGGCGGTGTGAATGTGTTGGGATTCTTTTTAAGTAAGTCAGCAGAGTATTAAGAGACTGAGTCCATGGTGTGTATTAAAATATAAAAGTTTACTATAAACCTGACATGAGAAAAAGGTACACAGGATATAAAATAACAAAGAGCTAATATGCCTACATCCTTACAGTTAAAAGGTAAAATGGGAATGGCCGGCGTCTTCTTCCTTAGTCAGAACAAAGAGAGGAAGAAGAAGCCAATATGCTAAATACTTGACACATTGGTTTCCAATCAGACTAGCAAGTTAGCTCCAAAGTTCCCGGGCATTCTATTGTCTAAACAGATTGGTTACAAACAAACATGTGACTTAGTGTTTTGACTTGTAACACCCAACATCCCTTCTCAAGTTACAACAGTGAAGTCATGCAAGTTCAGTCTTTCACGTTGTGTCTCAAACTTCTTCTTCTCGAGTGGCTTAGTGAATATGTCTGTGATCATCTCCTCAGTAGGACAGTATTGGAGTTCAATCAGTCCTTGGTCTTGCAGGTCTTTCACATAGTTATATTTGAGAGCGATGGTCTTATTCTTGGATTTGGTGCTCTCACCTTTATAGATAGCAATGCAAGCTTGATTGTCTTCAAACAGTATTATTGGTTTTGGTTCATCTATTCCAGAGTCTTTCAGTAGATGAATAATCCAGTAAAGTTCATAGCTGGCACTTTGCGCTGATACGCATTCAGCTTCCGCGGTAGAAATAGCTACGACAGATTGCTTTTGACTAGTCTATTCAATCAAACTGCCTCCATAGTAGAAAAAGTATCCACTTGTAGATTTGCCATCAGGTGTGTCTTTGCCCCAGTTGGCATCCATAAATCCGGTCAGTCTTGGGTCATCACAGGCTGAGATTTTAAGTTTGTAGTCCAAAGTTCCTATTAGATATCTTGCCAGTCTCTTTATAGCTTTCCAGTCATGGATAGTTGGTGAGCTGGTCTTTCTGCATAAGAGTTCAACAGCTGAAGTTATATCTGGTCTGCAGATTGTGCTCAAGTATAATTTTCTAATTGCAGATCTGTATTCATGGTAGTCTTTAAGTAGTGGTCCATCTGTATTTTATTTTTTTAAAGTACAGAATGTTATCACTTGAGACTCTCCCCAAGGCCATGAGAACAAGAAACAGTGAAAGTTCTCTCTGGCCGTTGCAGCGGATGCTTCCTTTCACAGAGTTACAAGCACAGCTAATCTAAGGTTCACACAGGCATGTCTCAATTGCCCCCTCTCAGGAATGTCAGAGGAGGACCTTGCAGACAGATTGATCCAATGCCAGCAGGTGATAGATGGGAGCTTGGGAACTACAAGCGGGGAGGAAGAACAGCTGGTGAAGCAATACCAGAGCATAGCTATGTACATCAGAGAACCATAGTTACAAGTATGATGGCCCGATGAACCGTGCAAGGGTCCGATTCTGACAATGGGGCTGATTTGGAACAGGATCAGGGCCCCCAGGGACTGGGTGATTAATCCTGCTAGAGAAGCCACTTGTTTGCCTCATTGGTAGCGTTGTGTGTGTGTAGGGTTAGTTACAGGAAGTTCTTATCATAGAGTCACTAGTGATCCCTAGAGCTACCCAGAAGTGACAAAGGGTAGCTCTAGGAGTCAACAGACACTCTATGGTAAAACCAGAAGTCCTTGCCATAGAGTTTCTGGCAATCCCTAGAGCTACCCTTTGTCACCATTGGGTAGCTCTAGGATTCTCCAGGAGCTTTATGATAAGGATCTCCTGTAAGAAGACAAGGCCTTATTTTTCTTTCTAATTTTTCTCCTTCTGCTGCTTGCAGCAGGCAGCAGGACCTGGAGGCAGGGAATTCCCCTCCTATACGAGGGTTTTGGCAGCCTTGCTCATTGGGGAAACATACAGTGCAATACAGGTGAAGCGCATGAGTACTGTCAATGTAGATCAAGATGGGTAGCTCTGTTTGTGTAGTGTAGAGAGCCAGTTTGGTGTAGTGGTTAAATGTGAAGTCTCTAATCTGGGAGAACCAGGTTTGATTCCCCACTCCTCCACTTGCACCTGCTGGATGACCTTGGGCAAGCCATAGTTCTGGCACAGCTGTCCTTGAAAAAGAGCAGTTTCTGTCAGAGCTCTCTCAGCCCCACCTGCCTCAGAGGGTGTCTGTTGTGGGGAGGGGAAGGGAAAGGAGTTTGTAAG
>NW_015169347.1:36409-39652 GCF_001447785.1 Gekko japonicus
TCTTCCTCCTCCTCCTCTTCTTCCTCTTCTTCTTCTTCTTCTTCTTCTTCTTCTTCTTCTTCTTCTTCTTCTTCTTCTTCTTCTTCTTCTTCTTCTTCTTCTTCTTCTTCTTCTTCTGTAGCAGTAGAAAAGAGCAAGAGTCCAAGTAGCACCTTAAAGACCAACAACATTTGTGGCAGGGGATGAGCTTCTGTGGGTCACTGCTCACATCTTCAGATACCAGATTCTGAAGGACTGAGCAGTGACTTCTTCAGACCTCAGATTTGGTCCCCTGCCACAGATTGTGTTCCTCTTTAAAGTGCTATTTGAGTCTCGCTCTTTTCTACTGCTACTTCTTCTACAGCGTTCCGTGCGCCTTGGTGTTTAGTCATGCCGGCCACATGCCCACGTAAACGTCTTCGGACAGCGCTGGCTCTTCGGCTTTGAAACGGAGATGGGCACCGCAACCCTAGAGTAGGATTCAACTGGCTTTCGAGCAAGGGAACCTTTGCCTTTACCTTTACCTTTTCTACTACGATTAATATGATTTCCAAATTGGTCTCCCCCCCCCTCGTTATTTTTTTAATCTACTTTATTTGTAGTCTGCATTTCTTGCTGAGAGTCCAGGTGGATTATGTAATTAAAAACAATACAATAAAAAAACAGTATCACCTATGCAACGAACAATTAAATAAAACAGGGTTAGGGGATTTTTGGAACCAAGAAATGAAACACGATAGAGTACAGATGATAAAACAAGATTACAAGACTGAAGGAATGTTCAATGAAACTATATACCACATACAGCAGGCATTCTAATAAAGTCGGCTTTGATGGCTTATAGCTTCTTAGTGACTGTTAAATATACGCAGTTCAGGTGGAACTTCTTAATGAGGCCGGATGGGAAAGAGACACAGCTGCCTGCATTTATTTTATTTTATTTTATTCTGTTTATAACCTGCTCTCCCCGAAACCGGCTCAGAGCGGGTGACAACATCTTCTAGGGAGAATTCAGGCTCAGTTCAGTCTAGGACCCAATGAATCCTCTTTTTTGGTGTTCCACAGTATCCACAAAACTCTCTCGTGAACCTGCTTTATACCGAAACAGACCATTGGTCTATCAAAGTCTAATTGACAGCAGCTCTCCAGGGTCTCGGGCAAAGGTCTTTCACATCACCTATTGCCTGACTCTTTTAACTGGAGATGCCAGGGATGGAACCTGGGACCTTCTGCATGCCAAGCATAGGCTCTTCTACTGAGCCACAGCCCCTCTTTGCAGCTCTCTGGGGTCTCAGGCAGAGGTAAAGAGCAACTCGAATGATAAAAGGGTTGGAACACTTTCCCTATGAGGAAAGGTTAAGGCGCTTAGGGCTCTTTAGCTTGGAGAAACGACAGCTCAGGGGAGACATGATTGAGGTTTATAAGATTATGCATGGGAAAGAGCAGGTAGAGAAAGAGGTACGGTACTTTTCTCCCTTTCTCACAATACAAGAACCCGTGGGCACTCCCTGAAATTGCTGAGCGGTCGGGTTAGAACGGATAAAAGGAAGTACTTCTTCACCCAAAGAGTGATGAACACATGGAATTCACTGCCACAGGAAGTGGTGGCGGCTACAAGCATGGACGGCTTCAAAAGGGAATTAGATAAGCATATGGAGCAGAGGTCCATCAGTGGCTATTGGCCACAAGGTATAGGTAGGAACTCTCTGTCTGGGGCAAGTGATGCTCTGTGTTCTTGGTGCTTGGGGGGGGGTAACAGTGGGAGGGCTCCTAGTGTCCTGGCCCTGCTGCTGGACCTCCTGATGGAACCTGGTATTTTTGGCCACTGTGTGACAGAGTGTTGGACTGGATGGGACCATTGGCCTGATCCAGCATTGGCTTCTCTTATGTTCTTATAAGAGGGAATTAGATAAGCATATGGTGCAAAGGTCCATCAGTGGCTATTAGCTACAAGGTACAGATAGGAACTCTCAGTCTGGGGCAAGGGATGCTCTGTATTCTCGGTGGTATTTTTGGCCACTGTATGACACAGAGTGTTGGACTGGATGGGCCTTTGGCCTGATCCAACATTGGCATCTCTTATGTTCTTATGTTCTTATGTCTTTCACATCACCTACTGCCTGACCTTTTTAACTTGAGATGCCGGGAACTGAACCTGGGACCTTTTGCATGCCAAGCAGAGGCTCTGCCACTGAGCCACAGCCCCTCTTTACAGCTCTCCAAGGTCTCGGGCAAAGGTCTTTTGCATCACCTTCTGCCTGGTCCTTGTTAACTGGAGATGCTGGGGACTGAACCTGGGGCCTCCTGCTTGCAAAGCAGAGGCCCTTCCACTAACCTATGGCCTCTCCTCCAACAAGACATTTCAAATGAATCAATGTTCTTCCTGTCAGTGTTCTTCAGTGTCCAGCTTCAACTTTGAAATAAATGGAGAAAAAAAGATAAATAAATAAAGGCTACATGAAGAGGCACTGGAAAGAAAGTTGCACATTTTTTTAAAGGAGTCTTCCCCCTCCCCCAGCACACTCGTGATAGTAAAATAAAGATCTTCTTAGGAGTCATGGATCACGTCCTCCTGAAGCAATTGGGGGGAAAAAGCAGTGAAGTTGGAGAGCTACACTGGACACGTCCGGTGGGACCCACAATCAGTCTCCTCGTGGTGTCTTCTAAAGCTGAAATGCAGCTTCAGGGGACTGGAAATATTGAGCGGAGCTTTAGCAGGGACGGAGTATTTAACCTGTTTCTCTCCGGGCCATATTTTCTACTAGTTTCCCCAGGTGTGCTCTTTCTACCGGGAAGCGAAAAATAGAACACATACTTGCATCCTTGTGAACACAAGTGCTTTTCCCCCTTATCTAAGGTCTGATACAAGACATGATATTCTCTGGGGAAAATTCTTTGGGGAGTGCGGGGAGGGTTAAAATCCAGCATCCCCTTCCGTTTATGTATGTGTCACCAGGTTGCAGCTGACTTAGGGCGAGCTCAGCGAGGGGGTTTCAAGGCAAGGGAGAAGCAGAGGTGGTCCTCCTCGTCGCTCACCTCTGTACCCGCTCCATTCTGTCCACATCCTTTTTGAAGTGAGGCCTCCAGAACTGCACACAATACTCCAGGTGCGGCCCGACCAATGCAGTGTACAGCGGGACTATGATATATTGCAACTTGGATGTTATGCCTCTGTTGATACACCCCAAGACCTCATTAACCTTTTTTGTTGCCACATCACACTGGCTGCTTACAGAGGAGGAGGAGGAGGAGGAGGAGGAGGAG
>NW_015169347.1:39688-41420 GCF_001447785.1 Gekko japonicus
ACAGCTGTGCCATAACTATGGCTTGCCCAAGGTCATCCAGTAGCTGCAAGTGGAGGAGTGGGTAATAAAACCCGACTCTCCCAGATTAGAGTCTGCGTACTTAACCATGACACCAAACTGGCCACCCGTACCCCAAGATCTTGTTCACACACGCTGCTTCCCAGAAATGTATCCCCCAACTGGCATGCGTGTTCCTCATTTTTGTTGCCCAGATGCAAAACTCGGCACTTATCCTTGCTCAATTGCATCTTCTTCACATCCGCCCACTTTTCCAGTGTGTTCAGATCTCGTTGACTTCTCTCTCTGTCTTCTGGTTGTCTTTGCTGCTCCTCCCAAATTCGTGCCATCTGCAGATTTAATGAGCAGCCCCTCTGCACCCTCATCCAGATAATTTATAGAAAAATATTGAAAAGGACACAGTTGGCCTAGCAGGCTGTCAGGTTCCCAGTCAGCTCACTCTCGACACACACTTTCTTTAGTGAAAGGTTTATTTAGAGATTTGAGATGTTCATGGGTTCAGACTCTTCCTCAGGACTTAAGTGCAAAGGCAGGAAAGCAGCATATAATTGCAACCCCAAAATTCCATTCATACACGTCAGCAGGGGTCATTTCCTGCCGGAGCGCACAGGAGCGGAGCTCCGGCAGTAAAGAGCCCAGGGGGTGGGCACATGCAACAAGCCCCACCCCCTGCTCCCAGCAGCCCTCAGTCAGAGCAAGAAGCAGCCAGGTAAGTTGCAGAGCTTCCCCTGGCCCCCCAGTCCAAAACAGTCATGTGGCACCTTTAAGACCAAGTCTTATTCAGGTACAAGCTCTCCGTCCTCTGCGAGGACAGATCTGCACGTTCCCCCCCCCAATAGCTGACAATCCAAAACAGTCCAGTGGAGCCTGAGCGGTGGGTGTTGCCTTCTGACACACTTCCGGCGATGTCAGGGGGTGTGGCATATGCAAATAAGTTATGCTAATGAATTATGCTAATGAGCTCCTGCACCTCTTTTTCTATTAAACCACAAAGACCATGAAAGATATATGGTCTCTAAGTAGCCAAACACAGACTCTGCTCAAGGACACTTCCCAAAAGATGTCTTCAAGGTGCCATAGAAGAATTACAGAAGCCAGCCTCCCTAAATTCTACAGGCATTCACTCCCCCCACCCCAGGAATGCAAGGGCAGCATGCGAAGGCAAGCTATAAGAAAGTATGAGTAACAACTAGTTGAGAGCAGGGAGTCAATGGGACAGGGCATGAGTTTACTGGGTTGAAACATAAGAGGTGTGATTACATTAGGCTGGAATACAAGTACAGTTAGTCAAAATGCCCGAGTCTCACTCACTGCCACAGGCATGGCAAAACTGTGCAAAATAGATTAAAAAATAACTTTAGCAGAATTGCCTGTAAAAAATGCTACGGTCTGTCTTGAATATTTTCTCAGCATCATTCCACTGCTGCATTTGACCCTCGTGAGAAGAAGAAGAAGAAGAGATTGGATTTATACCCCGCCCTTCACTTGGAGTCTCAGAGCGGCTTACAATCTCCTTTCCCTTCCCCTCCCCACAACAGACACCCTGTGAGGGAGGTGGGGCTGAGAAAGCTCTGACACAAACTGCTCTTTTTCAAGGACAGCTGTGGCAGAGCTTGTGACTGACCCAAGGTCACATCAGCAGGTGCAAATGGAGGAGTGGGGAATCAAACCCGGTTCTCCCAGATTAGAGTCCGCACACTTAACCACTACACCA
>NW_015169347.1:41540-47420 GCF_001447785.1 Gekko japonicus
GAGAGGTTTTTTTACAACCCCCTATAAATCTGGTTTAAATTTTACTAGTCAGCACACGGAGAGCAGGGAACAGTGACACATTTTGTTTCTTTCTTTTATTGTTTGCAAAAAATAAATAAAAAATAAAGCAACGGCTACCCATGGGGCACCATCTCTTTGTTCTGTCGAGCGTGGCATGAAGCCAGACACATAGGCTTGTGATGGATGAGTTTCAGACCTTTCTCCGAAGCTGCCATGGAATCACTCAGACCTGTGTGTAAAAAGGAGGGGCCGTGGTTCGGTGGCAGAGCATCTGCTTGGCGTGCAGAAGTTCCCAGGTTCAATCCCCACTGTGTTCAGCCGAAAGGACCAGGCAATAGGGGAGGCGAAAGATCTCAGCCTGAGACCCTGAAGCACCTCTGCCAGTCTGAGCAGGCAATACTGTGTGCTTCATGTGTAATATATAGCCAGGGTTCATGCTCATGGGAGTTCTGTCCAGGGGTGATGAACTTTCCATCCTGGGCTGTTTCTGGCCCTGTGGGGGAGTCAGCCAAGCCACATAATGTCCCTGTGGAGGCCAAGAGGGGGACCCTTCAAGGAGGCGTTGTTGAGGTGAGACAGCCTAAGAACACAAGAGAAGCCATGCTGGATCAGGCCAGTGGCCCATCCGATCGAACACTCTGTGTCACACAGTGCCCAAAACCCAGGTGCCATCAGGAGGTCCACCAGTGGGGCCAGAACTCCAGAAGTCCTCCAACTGTTGCCCACCCCCCAAGCACCAAAAATACAGAGCATCACTGCCCCAGGCATAAGAACATAAGAGAAGCCATGTTGGATCAGGCCAATGGCCCATCCAGTCCAACACTCTGTGTCACACAGTGGCCAAACATACCAGGTGCCCTCAGGAAGTCCAGCAGTGGGGCCAGGACACTAGAAGCTCTCCCACTTTTGCCCCCCCCCCAAGCACCAAGAATACAGAGCATCACTGGCCCCAGCCTGAGAGTTCTTATCTATACCTTGTGGCTAATAGCCACTGATGGACCTCTGCTCCATATGTTTATCTACATAAGAACGTAAGAGAAGCCATGTTGGATCAAGCCAACGGCCTATCCAGTCCAACATTCTGTGTCACGCAGTGGCCAAAACCCAGGAGGTCCACCAGTAGGGCCAGAACTCCGGAAGCCCTCCCACTGTTGCCCCACAAGCACCAAGAATCCTGAGCATTACTGCCCCAGGCAGAAGAACGTAAGAGAAGCCATGTTGGATCAAGCCAATGGCCTATCCAGTCCAACATTCTGTGTCACACTGTGGCCAAAACCCAGGAGGTCCACCAGTAGGGCCAGAACTCCGGAAGCCCTCCCACTGTTGCCCCCCCAAGCACCAAGAAGACAGAGCAACACTGCCCCAGACATAAGAACATAAAATAAGCCATGTTGGATATGCATAATTTTGTAAACCTCTATCATGTCACCCTCAGTCATCGTTTCTCCAAGCTACAGAGTCTTAACCTCTTCAAACCATCCTTCATAGGGAAAGTGTTCCATTCCCTTATTCATTTTCAATGCCCTTTCCTGCACCTTTCCCCAATACTGCATAAATGACTTTGCTCTGGAGCCATCCCTTCCTGAGCTAAGACAAACGTGTGTGAGCCAGAGGCTGAAAAACTGTGAGCTAGCTCACACTAACTCAGCTTAGAGGGAACACTGGGGGTGGGTGCAACCACGAAACGGTCACGTGGGAGGCGGAGCCAGCAACACGTACAGAGGAAGCCCAAGCGCACGAGGATAAGAAGAATAAATTAAAAAAAAGAAAAACAGGACAGAGAAGTTATAGAATAAAAGCCAACACTGCAATGTCAGCTGTCGCTGAAATGTTATTTTAATCTGCACGGCCCATCAGATCTCAAATGAGTAATTAGAATCCCTACTGGGGATTGTCCAATCAAAATCCGTGCAGGACAAAAGCTCAATTTGGCCACGTCCACTTTCTAAAAGCACTTGGTGAGGCTCAGGAAAGATGTTAGGGAACACAGTGGTGCCCCTGGGCACGGTTCCCTCTAAGCTGGGTGAGTGTGAGCTAGCTCACAGCTTTTTATCCTCCGGCTCACACGTTTTTGTCTCAGCTCAGGAAGGAGGGCTCCAGAGGAAGCTAATTCATGCAGTAGCCCAGTCGCTCGCTCGCACCTTTAATGCCAGTAGCTCACAAGTTAGAATTTTTGCTCACAAGACTCCCCAGCTTAGAGGGAGCATCGCCCCCAGGCGCCGTGTTGGGGACCTCTGTTGTAGAAGAACAGCCTGATTTAAGAGCACGTGTAACCTTTTCATTGGCTCTGCACCCGCCCGCCCTCGACTCTCCCAGATAGTTAACAGACTACTTCACCTTCCTACCACTGCTCTGATTTCTCACTGTGCTTGCGATGCATAATTAAACAGACACTATTAGGACGAATTTGGCCAGAGTCCATTTTACCCCCAGCTGATGCTAATTGTTCCTCACTTGCCTGAGGCTGAATGAGGGGATGAGACACATCTGCATATCACACTTAAGGAGCAACGGTGGTCTCTGTGTTGCTATTATGCCAACTTCCCCCCCTAAAAATGCCTTGTTGAGGACTTAAGGGAGCAAAAGCTGGTTTGCATTGTCGGAAGTCAGGTTTAGATTGTATGCATGTAAAGGTAAAGGTAAAGGTTCCCTTGCTCGAAAGCCAGTCGAATCCGACTCTAGGGTTGCGGTGCTCATCTCCGTTTCAAAGCCGAAGAGCCAGCGCTGTCCGAAGACGTTTCCGTGGCCATGTGGCCGGCATGACTAAACACCAAGGCGCACGGAACGCTGTGACCTTCCCGCCCAAGCGGTACCTATTTATCTACTTGCAATTTCTTGCTTTCAAACTGCTAGGTTGGCAGGAGCTGGAACTAGAGACGGGAGCTCACTCCGTCATGCGGCACACTCGGGTCTCGAACCGCTGAACTACCAACCTTCCACAGCCTGCAGTTCAGCGTCTTAACCACTTGAGCCACCGCAGCTCAAGTGGTTCATATATGTATGCATGACATGTTCTCTTTTACACACATTGGGAGACTGAGTTGTAGAGTTAGAAGGGTCGTACGGGCCATCTAGCCCCACCCCCAGCTCAGTGCTGGATCAGCCTAGAGCATCCCTGACAAGCGTTCGTCCAGCCGCTTCTTGAGAACGGCCGGTGAGGCAGTCCATTCCACCACTGAACTACTTTTACAGTTAAAAAAAAGCTAATATATTACAGATCTTTCTGTCCGTAATTCAAAGCCATTCTTGCAAGTCCTCTCCTCTGCTGCCAACAGAAACAGCTCCCTTCCCTCCTCTGAGCTTACAGCCCTTCAAATACTTCCAGAGAGCCATCGTGTCCCCCCTCAATCTCCTCTTCTCCAGACTGAACATCCCCAAGTCCCTCAGCCTTTCCTCGCAGGGCTTGGTCTCCAGGCCCCCAATCATCCTGGTCACTCTCTTCTGCGCCTGCTCCATTCTTTCCAGGTACCCATGTACCTTTGGGTAGTGAAGGGCGGGGTATAAATCCAATCTCTTCTTCTCTTCTTCTTTTGAAGCGAGGCCTCCAGAACTGCACACGATACTCCAGGTGCGGCCTGAGCAATGTGGTGTGCAGCGGGACTATGACATCTTGCGATCTGGATGTTATGCCTGTGTTGATACACCCCAAGACAACATCAGCCCTTTTTGCTGCTGCATCACACTGGCTGCTCATATTTAACTTACGGCCCACCCGTACCCCAAGATCTTGTTCTCCAGATCTGTGCCAAGCCATGAGGGCATTGATGTTCTGGTGTTTATCTGAGTATTCCCTTTGACCTTTTGTCTCCCATACTTTCTGCCACAGGGACCTGGGGAGATCCAGTCTAGAGCTGGAGGGGTTGGCAAGCGGCTCTGGCTCAGGAGAGAGCTGTGGGGATCACAGAAGAGCCAGGCGACAGGGGGAAGGTAATGGTGGTTTCCATGGGAAGCGGCAAGGAGTCAGTCAAGGCCAATGGCCCATCCAGTCCAACACTCTGTTTCACGGAGTGGCCAAAACCCAGGTGCCATCAGGGGGTCCACCGGCAGGGCCAGAACTCCAGAAGCCCTCACACTGTGCCCCCCCCAAGCACCAAGAACACAGAGCATCACTGCCCGCAGACATGAGGACATAAGAGAAGCCATGTCGGATCAGACCAACAGTCCAACCAGTCCAACACTCTGTGTCACACAGTGGCCAAAACCCAGGGGCTATCAGGAGATCCACCAGTAGGGCCAGAACTCCAGAAGTCATAAGAACATAAGAGATGCCAATGTTGGATCAGGCCGAAGGCCCATCCAGTCCAACACTCTGTATCACACAGTGGCCAGAAATACCAGTGCCATCAGGAGGTCCACCAGTGGGGCCAGGACATTAGAAGCCCTCCCACTGTTGACCCCCCCCCAAGCACCAAGATGACAGAGCATCACTTGCCCCAGAGTCCCTATCTATACCTTGTGGCTAATAGCCACTGGACTGATGGACCTCTGCTCCATATGCTTATCTAATTCCCTTTTGAAGCCGTCCATGCTTGTAGCCACCACCACTTCCTGTGGCAGTGAATTCCAAGTGTTAATCACTCTTTGGGTGAAGAAGGACTTCCTTTTATCCGTTCTAACCCGACCACTCAGCAATTTCATGGAGTGCCTCCCACTGTTGGCCCCCAAACACCAAGAACACAGAGCATAACTGCCCCAGATGTAAGAACATAAGAGAAACCATTTTGGATCAGCCCAGTGGCCCATCCAGTCCAACACTCTGTGTCACACAGTGGCCAAAACACCAGGTGCCATCAGACGGTTCACCAGCAGGGCCAGAACTCCAGAAGTCCTCCCACTGTTGACCCCCAAGCACCAAGAATACTGAGCATCACTGCCCGCAGACATAAGTACATAAGAGAAACCATGTCGGATCAGACCAACAGTCCATCCAGTCCAACACTCTGTGTCACACAGTGGCCAAAACTCAGGTGCCAATCAGGCAGTGTTTGATCTATGCGCTTAGGTGTATTGATAACGTACAGGGGGAGAGTCATGAATGAAATGCAGAAACCGTAAGCTATGCGAAGCCACATGTGGGTAAAACTGTATGTAACCTGGATTTCTTTTCTGTGAACAAACAGATTAATTCCGAATGCGTCGATTGCCTCCTGGAAGCGAGATGAGATAATTCTGTGTTCCAAAATAAAGTGGACTTGGATAGGGACACTTACAAGCGAACAAATAAATGTTTAAGTCAATCATTATAATCTTGTGGCGGGAAGTTCTATAAATTCACTAAATGCATGTAACGTTCCCTTGTGTATCTCGATTCTGTTACCTGTCCCATTTCACTGGCCAGCCTGTGTTTTAGTGGCACGAAA
Organism: Gekko japonicus; assembly: GCF_001447785.1. NCBI lineage: Eukaryota > Metazoa > Chordata > Lepidosauria > Squamata > Gekkonidae > Gekko > Gekko japonicus. The sequence continues at coordinate 46,922 of NW_015169347.1, forward strand.
GGGTCAATGAAACGGAATGAAAATAAATCTCTGTTCGCTTTCCCCAGCTCTGTCACAATTTCGTGGACTCCCGTCACCTTTGTTCCTTACATTTTCCCCTCTAAAAGCGTAAGTGGATGTGCAAAGTGCCTTCGTGATATAGCTGGCTTATGGTGACCCAGTATGATTTTCAAGGCAAGAGATGTCCAGAGGTGGTTGGCCATTGGCAGCTTCTGCATAGCAGCCCTGGAGATGGATCAAAATGGGTCGCTGTGCTAGTCTGTCTGCAGCAATAAAAAAGAGCAAGAGAAGAAGAAGAAGAGTAGGAGGAGGAGGAGGAGGAGGAGGAGATTGGATTCATACCCCGCCCTTCACTACCCAATGGAGTCTCAGAGCGGCTCACAGACTCCTTTCCCTTCCCTTCCCCATAACAGACACCTTGTGAGGTAGGTGAGGCTGAGAGAGCTCTGACGGAAACAGAAGAAGAAGAGGAGGAGGAGGAGGAGGAGGAGGAGGAGGA
>NW_015169347.1:47921-52484 GCF_001447785.1 Gekko japonicus
GGAGGAGGAGGAGGAGGAGATTGGATTCATGCCCCGCCCTTCACTACCCAATGGAGTCTCAGAGCGGCTTACAAACTCCATTCCCTTCCCTTCCCTACAACAGACACCCTGTGAGGTAGGTGAGGCCGAGAGAGCTCTGAAAGAACTGTCCTTGAGAGAACAGCTCTGGCAAATGCGGCCGCACGGCTTCGAGTGGGAAATTGACCAATAGACCAATATTGACCAATAGAAGCGGGGCAAAGGGAGGCGCGACCGCGGCACAGCTCTTGTGTGAAAATCGGTCTACGAGTCCAGCAGCACCTGAAAGACTAACTAACATTTTGTCAGGGGATGAACTTTCGTGAGGCACGGCTCACGTCTTCAGCTAGATCAAGATGAGTCGCTGTGCAAGTCTGTCTGAAGCAGAAGAAAAAAGTAAAATGGGGAGCGGTGACACAGAGGATTTATCCTCTGGTTACAGTAACATCTGAACTGAACAGAACTGCTGTCAGTTCTAGCTCGTGCTGGTGTGAGCTACCAGCCTTGTCCCCAGCTCGCCGTCCACCCAGCGGTTCGAAAGCTTCGGCAAGTAGATAAAATGGGTACCACTCCTTAGAGAGGGTGGGCACACAGACCCCCCCGGTGGGGGGGAGGTGTTAGCCGGCGAAACGGAATGTCCAGCTCCTAAGCTCGGAAGCCTGGAAAGATCTCTTCGGCATTAAGAAGCCTGCGATGGGCCAATCCGGCCAGGCGGTGGCAGTTCTGGAAAAACTGACGTCATCAAGCCAAGCCGAGTGAATGCCATCTGGAACACGTCTAAGTCTACGCCTGAACAAAAAACCCGTCGGCTGCAAATGTGTGCGACTTAAAAAGATTTATATGTTGTCCTCCCTTACCCCCTATGAATCATTGTTAGTCCCTTGTTAATATGTGTAACTCTAAATCGCTCAGAGCCAGCAGCTCTGTAGGATTGAGCGATTAATAAATCGAAGGATATTAAAAGATATTATTATTATTATTATTTTGTCGGTAGCGGTAGAAAAGAGCAAGAGTCTAGTAGAACCTCAAAGACTAACAACATTTGTGACAGGGGAGGAGCTTTTGTGAGTCACTGCTCACTTCTTCAGGTAGATCAAGACGGGTACCTGTGTTTATCTGTAGCAGTAGAAAAGAGCAAAATAACAAAAAATTCAGTGGCACCTTAAATACTAGTGAAATTTGTGGCAGGGGATCATAGAACAGAATCATAGAATCATAGGGTTAGAAGAGACCTCTGGGGTCATCTAGTCCAACCCCCTGCACAATGCAGGAAATCCACAAATACCTTGAGCTTTCATGAGTCACCGCTCACTTCTTCAGATATGTGAAAGCTACTGGACTCTTGCTCTTTTCTGCTGTGACAGACAGACTAACAGGGCATACTCACCTTGACCTTAACTCTAGCAATCTCTCTCCTTCCCCATGACACCGTTGGTCCCACAAAGTGAGACCGCTACTTCCAAAGTAGGAAGCCCAGTCCAGACTTTACGAAATGTCCTCTTCCTGGGGGTGGGGAATAACATCTGTATTCCTGTTCTTTTCTAGATTTATTAGCTTTTTGCGGTGGGGAAAAGGCACGTAAATAGACTGTAATGCTATTTCTTATACACAATTAAATAAACACTGGGTTTGTTTTTTTTAAAAAAAATCTTGTTTGGCTCCCCTTCCACTTCTTTCAGACTTTCCCTCCCTCCCCCCTCCCTTTTCCCGCATTCCTCGGCCTAGGTTTCCTTGCAATATTGGTTTACGACACTATAAAAATGCTTTTATGGTTTGGCACCAACATATTTACGTTCCCCTTTTTCCTCCCCCTTGGTGAGAACAGTAACTATGCCCTCCACTCAAACAAGTCCATTAATCTCAACATGCCTGGAGAGAATATATATAAAAAAGTGGCTTTCTGCAGGGCAGACAAATGAATGGGTTTTCTGTGCCTACCAAAGAGTGGAACCCCAGAAAGGACGGGAGGAAACGGGTTCCGCCAGTGAGTTGTCAGGATCCTCTGTGGAAAATGTTAGTTCCCCCACCCCAATAGCCCAGGCCAGCTCAATCTCGTCAGATCTCAGAAGCTAAGCAGGATCGATCCTGGTAAGTATTTGGATGGGAGACCACCAAGGACGTCGAGAACATAAGAGACACCAATGTTGGATCAGGCCAAAGGCCCATCCAGTCCAACACTCTGTGTCACACAGTGCCCCAAACCCAGGTACCATCAGGAGGTCCACCAGTGGGGCCGGAACTCCAGAAGTCCTCCAACTGTTGCCCCCCCCCCAAGCACCAAGAATACAGAGCATCAGTTGCCCCAGGCATAAGAACATAAGAGAAGCCATGTTGGATCAGGCCAATGGTCCATCCAGTCCAACACTCTGTCTGTCACACCGTGGCCAAAAAATATCAGGTGCCATCAGGAGGTCCACCAGTGGGGCCAGGACACTAGAAGCCCTCCCACTGTTGACCCCCCCCCCAAGCACCAAGATGATAGAGCATCCCTTGCGCCAGAGTCACTATCTATACCTTTTAGCTAATAGCCACTGATGGACCTCTGCTCCATATGCTTATCTAATTCCCTTTTGAAGCTGTCCATGCTTGTAGCCGTCCATGCTTGTAGTCTAGGATCATGACAGGCAATGGCAAACCACCTGTAGGCATCTCTTGCTTTGAAAACTGTATGGCAGGGGTGTCAAACTCATTTGTTACGAGGGCCGGATCTGACATAAATGAGACCTTGTCGAGCCGGGCCATGTGTGTCATAAAAGGTAACGCCAGGTAGCAGAGATATAAACTTTATAAAGGACACAAACACAAAGGTATACATATATTTTACTTAAAATAAAAAGTTCAAACATTAGCTCTGTAAGCTGCAAACCTACTTTTGATTGATTGACATTCGCCACAGAAATTTCATGCTCAGAGTTCTGAGTCTACCCGGGTTAAAAGATGAGATGGCTGAGTGATTCAGAGGGTCTGGCGAAACCAGTTGTGATGCAGCAGCAGCAGCAGCAGAACTGGAAGCAGGAAATGGCCAGTTCCACTGCGGGCCTGATGAAAGCCCTCTGGGGGCCTGATCTGGCCCCTGGGCCACATGTTTGACACCCCTGCTCTACAGGGCCACCAGAAGTAGGCTGTGGATTGACGGCACTTTCCGCCACTGACAGGAGCTGGGAGACCCATGTTCGAATCACACTCTGCCATGGAAGGTAGCTGGATGACATTGGGCCAGTCACATGCTCTCAGTCTGGCCTACCTCACAGGGTTGTGGTGACGACGAAAGGGAGGAGAGGAGAGGATGAAAGCCACTCTGGGTTCCCACCGGGGATAAACATGGGATATAAAGTAAAGAAATACAATAAAACTTCCTTGATTCAAGAAATGACAAAATTTGAATGGGGGTTGAGGGACAGGGAAGCCCACACTGAATGGACATAATCGAGGTTATCTCTTTGAGATTGTGTTTTGGCTACGGTGGCTCAAGTGGTTAAGACGCTGAACTGCAGATTGGAAGCTCTGTAGTTCGGCAGTTCGAGACCCGAGTGTGCCGCATGACGGAGTGAGCTCCCGTCTCTGGCCCCAGCTCCTGCCAACCTAGCAGTTCGAAAGCAAGAAATTGCAAGTAGATAAATAGGTACCGCTTCGGTGGGAAGGGAACAGCGTTCCGTGCGCCTCGGCGTTTAGTCATGCCGGCCAGATGACCACGGAAACGTCTTCGGACAGCGCTGGCTCTTCGGCTTGGAAACGGAGATGAGCACCGCAACCCTAGAGTCGGATCCGACTGGCTTTTGAGCAAGGGGAACCTTTACCTCACTTGAGATTGTGCTTGAAGCTTTAGGCAGCCTTGTGTAGATGGTTCTGATAAGAGCTGTGCTTTCCCATTGCCTGCCCCTGTGTCGCGACTCTGGGCTTCCTTGCTGGTCTCCCATCCAAGTACTAACCGGGGCCGACCCTGCTTAGCTTCCAAGAGCTGAGGACAGTGAACTAGCCTGAGTCGTCCAGATCAGGGCAGGTGGTGGAAAGGGCCATCAGGTCACAGACAACATACGGTAACCCCAGCGGGGTTGCAAGGCAAGAGACGGTGGTTTCCCATTGCCTATCACTGTATCCCGGCCTTGGTATTCCTTGGTGGCTCCCATCCAACTACCAGCCAGGGCTGACCCCACTTATCTTTTGAGATCCGATGAGATCGGGCCAGCCTCGGCCATCAGGAACCAATAAGGGATGATCAGAGGTGGTTTCCCATTGCCTATCACTGTGTCCTGACCCTGGTATTCCTTGGTTTGGTCTAGTGGTTAAGTGCGCGGACTCTAATCTGGGAGAACCGGGTTTGATTCCCCACTCCTCCACTTGCACCTGGCTGGATGACCTTGGGCAAGCCAGGACAGCAAAACATCAGATGGTCTAAGGTTTCAATTTCGCCAGAATTGCACAGACAAAGGCGATCTGAGTAGGGTAGGCCTCCAAATCTTCCCAGAGTTACCATCGTTGGGAATACATTTAGGGGGGCCAGCATAAAGGCGCGGCTGTGAGATGGAATTGGTAGCGTTGAATAAA
>NW_015169348.1:0-2799 GCF_001447785.1 Gekko japonicus
CAGGCTCAGGGCGGCTTACAACAAGTTAACAAACGTACCAGGAGTCTTCATTAGAGAGAGTTCCCTGCAAGCTGGTTGGTAAACCGCAGTGGCTTTTTTCCTCCGAGTTTCTTTGCAGCGTTGTTTTCTATTTGTTGTCTTTCCATGGTTCCCTTTATTGTTCCTCCGTGCTTTCTCAAAATCAAAGGCGGTTTAAGAAAGCGTGGAGAAATTATGAAGAAACCATGGAAATAACAGCAAATGGGAAACAACGTTGTGAGGAGACTCTGAGGGGGAAAAACGCTGTGGTTCAGCACCCGAACTGTGGGAAACATCTGTATGAAAAGACCCCAGGTCACTTGTGAAGATCTTGTGAGTACATAATTTGCCATTTCCCCCTTAAAACTACATAAAAGTGTGTCCCATTCCTTTCCTGGTAGCTGTGTGCGTGTGTGTAAAATGCCATCAAGTCACAGCCAACATGGCGACGCCAGCAGGGCGTTTTCAAGGCGAGAGAGAAGCGGGAGTGGTTTATTTATTTATTTATTATTAAACCTTAAAAAAACACACCTTAAAAAGGATATTATAGCTTTGGAAAAAGTGCAGAAAAGGGCAACTCAGATGATAAAAGGGTTGGAACACTTTCCCTATGAGGAAAGATTAAGGATCTTAGGGCTCTTTAGCTTGGAGAAACGACGACTGAGGGGTGACATGATTGAGGTTTATAAGATTATGCATGGGAAAGAGCAGGTAGAGAAAGAGGTACTTTTTTTCTCTCACAATACAAGAACTCGTGGGCACTCCATGAAATTGCTGAGCGGTCGGGTTAGAACGGATAAAAAGAAGTACTTCTTCACCCAAAGAGTGATTAACACTTGGAATTCACTGCCACAGGAAGTGGTGGCGGCTACAAGCATGGACGGCTTCAAGAGGGAATTAGATAAGCATTTGGAGCAGAGGTCCATCAGTGGCTATTAGCCACAAGGTATAGATAGGGGCTCTGGGGCAAGTGATATGATGCTCTGTCTTCTTGGTGCTTGGGGGGGTCAACAGTGGGAGGGCTTCTAATGTCCTGGCCCCACTGGTGGACCTCCTGATGGCACTGGTATTTCTGGCCACTGTGTGATACAGAGTGTTGGACTGGATGGGCCTTTGGCCTGATCCAACACTGGCATCTCTTATGTTCTTATGTTCTTATTTATTTAATTTATATATCCCGTCCTCCCCACCGAAGCAGGCTCAGGGCGTCTTACACCGTATTATAACAAGATCAAACAGTTAAATTAAATAAGATTGCCATGAAATAGACCTAAAACAATACATAAAGTGCTAGTACAATATAACGATGGCAGGCATCCGACAGTCAGCTGGCAACACGGCCTGGGTCGTATCAGCGGAGCACAGGCTATTCAAGTTGGTGTAATATTGATGTTAGTGTTTGAAGTAATATTGTTAATATTGGGGCCAGGGCCTCAGGTAGATGGATGCAGCTCCCTAATTAAAGGCCTGGTGGAAGAGCTCCATTTTACAGGCCCTGCGGAATTGCAAGAGGTTCCACAGGGCCCTGATGTCTTCCGGGAGCTCATTCCACCACTATGGAGCCGCCACTGAGAAGGCCCTGGCCCTTGTCACTGCTAGCCTGGCTCCTCTGGGGCCTGGAAGAGCCAAGTGATTTTGGGACCCTGATCGTAGTGCTCTCTGGGGAACATGTGGGGAAAGGCGGTCCCTTAGGTAAGTAGGCCCCTGGCCGTAATGAGCTTTGAAGGTAAGTACCAGCACCTTGAACCGAATTTAGTATGCTATTGGCAGCCAGTGCAGTGCTTTTGCCATTGCTTTCCTCTCAAGAGCCTTCCTTGGTGGCCCCTCATCTGAGTACTGACTCTGTTTAGCTTCTGAAATCTGACAAGTTCAGGCCGTACCTTTCTGCCCTCCTTCCTCCTGGCAGCTGCTGCTTCTACATATTTGTACTTGGTTGGGTATCTGTGCCTATGTAGAAAAATGTATTGTGAGAACCCATTAAAGTTGTAAACGTCTCCTCCCACTTCTTCCTGAGGTCTCCTAAAACGTTCCCCTCTCCTTTGTGCCTTTTTACAGCTCATCCCTGTTGAAAACACCGTAGAGGAGCTGCCCAAGCCATTCCATTTGGACTTCTCCAGCGCATTTCCACAAACTATCCCTGACAGGCCTTCGTTCAGTAGGCCAAATGGATTACAGCAGCAGGAGGTGAATCCCTCCTTTCACCTCACTGTTCCATGAAAAAACACTGTGCTGTCCATTGTTCTGCCTTTCTTTAATAACCACCCATCTCTTTGAGCTATCTGGTATATTTTTATCCTGTCTTTCCTCCAAGGACTATGTGTTTTGCCCTCACAACAACCCTGTAGCATGAGTAGGCCAAGAAAGAGCGACTGGCCCAACATCACCTAACAAGTTTCAGGGCATGTTGGGGATTTGAACCCAGGTCTCCCTGCCCGAGACTCAGACCACGACACCAAACTGGCTGAAGGGACCTTCACTGGTTTTCTTTTCTTATCTCAGGCCCATTCTTTTAAAAGACTAGATTCACACAGCTTCCCGACATTTTTGCTTGTCCTTGTTCAACAGATTCGTTCCGACCCCGCTTCACTGAACTTTCCACTTTGCAGTTGCCAAGGGGTAGAAATCAAGTGCAGGTTTCTTCTCGTCTCCCCTCTCTCCAACCCCCCTCCCCCAAGTCCTCCCAACAGAAGGTGGTGATGGAGGCATAAGCACACCGGGTCTTTTAAGTCACCCAGTTTCCTACCACGTAGGGGAATAAAAGTCAGCATTTCAGTTGTAGAG